>NC_056687.1:88058899-88370899 GCF_018350215.1 Panthera leo
ATCTCTGCCTATAAAATAAATGATTATTTCATGGAAAAGGATACCATATTTTATTCTTTTTTATTTTTAAATTTGATATTTTATTTCTTACTGAAGCATAGTTGACACACAATGTGTCAGGTGAACAACATAGTGATTGGACAACTCTGGTCATACTCACCACAAGTATAGCTACCGTCTATCACTATGTTACAATACCACTGACTATATTCCCTATATTATACCTTTCATCCCCATAACTTAGTCATTCAATAACTGCAAGCCTGTACCTCCCACTCCTCTTCAGTCATTTTGCCCATTTCCCACTTATACCACTTTACTAGTAATCTACACTTTACTACCAGAAATATACAAATCTGATGCTTTGCAAGAGATTTTCAAACACCTATGGAACTAAAACTTAATATGAGTCCATTTCATTTTATTTAGTATAAGAATAATGCCATCAGGCGCTATAGCACTCCTGACACTGCAGGAGTTAAAACACTGAAACTAAGAGAAAAAATCTTAATGGAAACATAGGAAAAATTCTCTTTGATTGAAAAGCAAAAAGTCTCTAAATAAAGAATTTAAAGGGATGTTAAAAGTATCAATTCTTAATTTATCTGGCTGAGAGGTTTATACCCGAAATCCACCAATTATTTTCTTTGCTTTTTTTTTTTTATATCAGCAATGCTTAAAAGCTGTATCTTGGCAACACCAAAGCATCCACTGATTGTGTTATTTCAGACTAACAGTCTGTTCATTCAGTGAATAATTTGTGAATGGTTAGGCTTGAATTAGCATTACTTGTTATTCATCCATTCCACAATTTTGTTGCACACCCACTATGTAAGACACTGTGGGGATATAAAGATAGCTTAGACTTGAGAATTCGTAGTAGGTTGAATGATGCTCCCCCCCAAAAGAAATATCTATGCCCTAACTCCCCAAACCTGTGGTGTTACTTTATTTGGAAAAAGGGTCTTTGCAAATACAATTAAGAATCTTGAAATGAGGAAATAATCCCCAGTTATTCAGATGGGCCCTAAATCCAATATGTGTCTTTATGTGAGAAAGGCAGAGGGGCACTTGACACAGATGGGAGAGGAAGTAACGTGGCCACAGAGGAGGCAGAGATTGGAGTGATGTGGCTGTGAGTCAAGGGATGCTGATGGCCACCAGAAGTTGGAAGAGGAAGGAAGTTAATTATACCCTGGAGCCTCAAGAGGGCGTGTGGTCCTGCCAACACCTTGCTTTTAAACTCAAGATCTCCAGAACTGTGACAGAATGAATTTATGTTTCTTATGTCATCAAATTTGTAGTAATGTGTTACAGTAGCCTCAGGAAACTAATCTAGATCCTTTCTCTAAAGAGAACATATTTCTTTCTACATTATATTGTTCCTTAAGTTTGGTGAGGAGTTTAGAATAAGAAGAGGTTGCTTTCTGTTGGAGATATTGGATATATTCACTAGAGGAAGAATGATTTGAGAATTCTCTTAAAAATGCATAGGAATTGGATTTAGAAAGATTGAAATGATGGTAGTGGTGTTGGAGGGTGGTGGCAGGTGCGGGAAGGTTGAAGTAGATGTGTCTGGAATGGGGGTGGAGGTGGGCAGAAGGAAGCTTGTGCTTATAGTCTGTAAAGTGAGAGACCTATACTGGGAAGAAGGAGGGGTTCAATTAGTTTGGGAATAGAAGAGACACACATAATCCTGGAACCAGAAAGAGCTTTGTGTGGCTAGCTAGAATGTGGACTTCATTTTATAATCCACAGGCAATTGGGAATTAGTTTTTAAGCAGGAGGATTCCAGGATCAGAACTGTGTTTAAGAAAGATTTCTGACCATGGTATGATTTAGATGGAAAACATACTGGAAATGTGGAGAGACTGGTTAGAAGGAGATAGTGTTAGAGAACTTCCAGAGAACTGGAGTGTTTTGAACTATGAGTCCCCCAAACTCATATGTTGAAGTTTGAACCCCAGTGCCTTAGAATGTGACTATTTGGATATAAGACCTTTAAGAAGGTAATTAAAGTAACATGGCCCTAATCCAATAGAATGGTGTCCTTAAAGAAGAGATTAGGACACTAACAACATACAGACTAAGGGGTGACCATGTGAGAAAGGTGGCCATCTGCAGCCCTGGAAGAGAGGCCTCACCAAACCAAATCTGCTGGCCCCTTGATCTTGGTCTCCTAGCTATAGATCTCCAGACCTGTGAGAAAATAAATTTCCTTTGTTTGAGTCACCTGGTCTGTGGTATTTTGTTATGGTAGCCCTAGCAAGCTAATACAGCGAGTTAACACTAGGGCAGTTTTGTGGCAAAGCACACTGTTCTACCTGGAGATGTGTGCTGTTATTTGCTTTTCTAGATACAGTTGTGGTTATATATATAAAGACATGCAGCTTAATTTCATGACCTCCCCAAAGGAATTGTACCATTGCCATGTTCTAACTCTGAAAGCATGGTGCATCCAAAGGCACAAGAACAATACAAATTTTATAGTTGCTATAATATTGCTTCTTTCCAGGATATTAAACAGGATCTCTTCTGGTTCATAAGCTAATGCATTTTTCTCCTGCATTCTTGGTCATAAATAATGATACAGGACAAATGCTGCCTTCAGGTCTTTGTTGATTGAGTTATGAAATATGCCCATTGCCTGAGCTTCTGGGCATCCAGATACAGCCATCCATCTTGGTCCTCCTCTTCCTAACTTGTCCAAAATTTACCTGTCAGCCAGACCAAATGCCTGATTGAGTGTATGGGTTTGTCCTAAAGGTGAACAGCAGTTGGGAAGTAAATGAAAAAGATATGGACCAACCCATATTGAATATTAATGTAGTTAATATTGAATGTTTCTGAGAAGAAAACATTGTTGGGATGAAGTGATATAAAGTAACTTGTCAAAGTATAGCTATAAGAGTAGGGAAAGGAGCCCTAATGGATGCCAATTCAGGTTGGTCAGGGGTGATTAGTTTGATGATATTCAGCCCTCTATAGTGGGGGATTTGCAAGTTGTTGGAAAGCAAAAGAGATAAGAAAACTCAGACTAGTCTTAACATTTTTCCCATTTACATATTTTTTTTCAGGCTATGCCTGCCTAACCCTGGGCTCCATGTCATGGTCAGCCATAAAGCTGATTGAATCTGCCAAGGATCCAGCACCACCCTTTTTGTTCTGGGGTGGAAGGAGAACTCCAGGCTGTCAGGGAGGTGATGATTAATCTGGGAAGCAGATCACATATTTAACACTTTATTAATTTTTGTAAGTTAGTGTGGAACAGATTGAGCTAAAGGTGGCTGATTTGCTATGGGGTATTAGACGGCACTGATTCTTTCATAATATTTGCTCAATGATGAGTCAAGTGAAATGGGAGCCATCCCTGCCCCCAAGAGCTCTTAGGCCAGTTGAGTACATAAGAATTATTTAGGTGAAATAACCAGGTAACAAAAACTAGTGCCCAAATTACTGGCGTTGCTCTGTAAGTGCTTGAGAATTAGGAATTTCAGAAAATTAAGAGGAATATATAAGTTTAGTTGTAGGAGGCTTTATGGAAAGTAGTGTTGGGATACTCATTAATTCACATATTATCTATTCATTTTCCATTCACACAGCAAATATTGTAAGTTATATACAATGTTCCAGGTTCTGATAAAATGATGAAGGCAGACATGTTTCGTATTCTTCTGGAGCTTACAGTCTAATGCAAGATAAAAGTCACATAATTGTGCAGATATTAATTATAAAGTGTGATAGGTGCCTTGAAAGAAAATGATTAGGGGGAATAGTCTGGAGGAGTGGGTACTTTGAGTGATACTGAAGCAAACATTTATTATTGTTGATGTTTTTTGGGATCATGGACGTCTTTAAAGATCTGTTGCAAACTATGTGTCCTCTCTCCAGAAACATGCACATATATTTTCGGTTCAGGAAGTTCACAGATTTCCGGAAGCTTCTTTGTGAGTTTCAGAGTAAGAAATCCTACCTTAGGGACAGTTGTGATTGGAACTGGCTCTCAGGAAGAGAAAGGGTTTCCACAGCAAGAGAGAGGTTGGGAATGAGCAGTGTCTGCAGGATGGTAGAAAGCAGGGGGTTCTCACTTGGCAGGGTTATCAGTCTTACTCCAGTTCCACTGCATGCTCTCAATTCACAAAAGTCAAAGTGAATAATAAGGGATGGGATATTGCCATGCTTGTGTGCATCTTGAATTTGCTTGCAATGCTAATAGCGGCATTTGGCCTTTAGATAATGACTTCTCTCCTTCTCCTGGCTCACCTCTCTCCTACCAGTGTGGTTCCCATCTGCACCAGTGAGTCTATACGGTGTATGAGGCTATGGCAGAGAAATAGACTCCATGGCATTGATTTTCTGACTCAATGGGTTTCAAAAACAACAAGAATATTAGCGGAACTGTTGAATACAAACCATCTCCTAATGCATTTTTAATTAGCATTTGGCCAGTTAATTTGTAAAACATGTGAAAGGAAAGGCCTATTAAAATAGAATTCATGTTTGGTGAGGTAGACTTTTCCATAAACTACAAACCAGATACTTCCTCCAAATGGGAACTGTGGGCAGGCAGGTATACAGATCCCCTGTGGAGACTATTTTTGATATTAATTATCTTGCTGTGCCTTAAAATGGTTTTTGTTTGGGTGTTAAAAGGTTTGTGAAGATTAGATTATTTAAATGGCAAAAATCAATTTTCCTGAACTTGGACAGTCTTTTGCAGTCAACTGTAAAAAAGCCAAAGGGATAGAGAGAGAGGAGGGTTTTATGCATCTCATTTCTCCTTTTTAAATGTGAAAACAAGATGAATTGTTGGTGCAAAGGAAAGCTAGGTGTGCATGAGAGGAAAGGAGTGGGTATACAACACACTTACCTTTCTTTGGCAGATGCTGGCCAGGGCAGTGGGGATTTCCAGTTACCATGGCTATGGCCAGAAACCCCATCATGACCTGTACTCCCTGAGCTTGGAAGCTTTTTAGTTCAGGTGTTAGGAGGGCACAGGCAGAAAATGAGATAAAAGTATGCGGCGTCACTGCTGAGAGGGGGAGCTATCATATGCCCTGAGGAGAGGGAATGCCATCTGTCGAACAGCAAATGACTTCTTCTGCAGGCTCAATACATAGTTTAAACAAAGTTTGGTTTTAGTTCAGGGGATGTGTATGACTGTACCAAAGGCCTGTGCCCAGTTCTGAGCTGGATCTGTCCACAAAGAGCTTCCTTTTGGGCAGAGGAGAGAGAGGCCTCATGCATTAGTACAATGGATACAGAGCAGGCTGTGCTATGTAGGGACCATGACAAAGACACCCACTATATAGTAATCTTGCAATACAAGTTTGGTAGGTGTTTTCGTCTGCCACAACAGCCACGACAAGACACTACACACTAGATGGCTTCAACAACAACATTTATTTCCTCACAGTTATGGAGGCTGGAAACCCAAGATTTGCTTTCTCTGGAGGCCTTTCTCCTTGCCCTGCCAATATACACCTTCTTGCTTTATTCTCACATGGCCTTTTCTCTGCATGCAAACACCCCTGGGGTCTCCTCTTCTTCTTGCAAGGACACCAGTCTTATTGGATTAGGGTCCCATCCTAATGACCTCATTACCTTATGAGTCTTTTTAGTCTTCAGGTATCTTTTCATCTCCTCTTTCTCTTACTCCCTCTCTGTTCTTCACAATTATGTGTCTCTGCCTCTTCATCCAAATTAGTTATAACCATTTGAATATTAAAACATTAAATGAAAATTTCTCTTTATGTGAAAGTATCATGTGGAAATATCAAACTTACCTAATTCAAACTTACCCTAATCCTTTACTTCATGACCTGAATGACCTCCTTAAAGACCCTATCTCCAAACAGAATCACATTGAGAGTTAAGGCCTCCACATATGAACTTGAAGAAGTGGCAGAGGGCACAGTTCAGTCTGTGACAGTGAGTGCATGGATGGCTGATTGGATGAAAGAGAGAATAAAGAATAGAAGTCTGGAGTGCTATGCAAATTATGAGAAAAAAAGATTAATTTTGACTTGAAGAATTAGGGACGTTTCTTAGAAGATTTGAATTTGAGCTGGGTCTTGAATAGTGGTGGGCACATTGATAGGACAGTATGGTGGTAGAGAAGGGAAGCTATGTCATGCAGAGGACACAGGATTTTTAGAAAAGTCTAAACTTAAAAAAAATCATCCCTTGTAACTGTTACTTTAATGCTCTCCACAAAGGAGAAAGATGGCGAATTGAATGTAAAACCTCATCATATATTGTAATTGCTGAAATACATACTTTTAATTTCATATTATGGTAAATTGAAAAACAAAGGGGAAATAGGAGATTTTAAAAGATGGTAAAATACACATACAGGTGCACAGAGAAGAGAGAAGAAGAAAATGTGGTTAGGAAGAAAAGAGGATGCCTGGCTGGCTCAGTCGGTATGTGACTCTTGATATGGGGGTTGTGAGTTCGAGCCCCATGCGGTGTGTAGAGATTACTTTAAAAAACTCTTTAAAAAAAGTTTCTTTAGGAAGAAAAGAGAGAATTGATCCTTCTATCCTCTCAGATTCTGTCATCTGGAATCATGAAGGGAAATCAGGCATTAAGCTCATTTCTTACTCAATTATTCACTCCTCATGAGAATATGAAAACACATCCCATTTGTTTCTAAGTAGACAGAGTATTGTAGAGTAAGATTGAATGATATTTTCAAATAACAAGGATTTTCCCTTTCCCACTTTTTTTTTTTAAAATCAAAACCAGGTAAAAATCAGCTCCCAAGAAAAAACAAAACAAAAACTGAAAGGCAGTTGTGAAGGAAAGGTTATCTTCTAGCAGAGGCTGTATAGAAGTAGAAAAGGCCTTTTCCAACTTTGTTTTGGATATGGTGGCAGGTTTAGGGGTTGACTGAATGTTTTTAAGCCTCAGGTAATACTTGGCCCCAACTTGTGAGCCATCTTTTCTGCCTCAGCAGTCCTCCTGCCCACTGCTTAACTACAAGGCCTCTCATATTATGGCCATGTTGATCATATTCACCAAATCCAAGAATGTTCCTGGAAACAGTACAGATACAGCTGGCCGATTCACCTACTCAAGGGAAAGTTAGAAGATCGGAGTCTATGCAGAAGAAGCATTAAAAGCAGGCACTTGCAGGAGAAATTTCCCAGCTGATTTAAAAAGGAATTATTTGTTGAAACAATAGATTTTTAGGTGGATTGAGAAAGTTTCTCTATTTTTCTCCCTTTTCCTATAATACAGATGTAAGTCTTGTCCCAAAAGGGCTATTTCCATTAGTGTTGCATTTTATTGAGATCACTGCTTCTCACCAGTGGGTTAGAGCCATTAGTGCTCTGATTTTTAGCCATCATGACCTCTCATTACCCAAGCTGTTTTGCCTTATGATCATAGAAAGCACATAATAATAGAACCACTGGTGTTTTAGATTTCATTACAATTCATATTTTGTTTAGCGCTTTCCCCCCTGTACACTTTAATTTCTGTGCATGGCTGAACTGTCTCATTTTCACAGAAATGAAGTTAGACCCAAAGGCTGCGGGCATTTTGGTTCTGGAGGTGATGATTCACTTCTGAGCTTTGGTGTCTTTCTACCCCCCAGTGGGACAAGTGTCACACATACAAACACAGAGTGCTTTATCTTTTTCAGACTGTGTTGTTTTCATTATCTTTCCTAAAAGTAGATATGGAAATCTTTGCTCTGCTCAATTGTTTTTAAGGCCATGGGCCATTAGAATTCTTAGAGCAAGAGCGTCTAAGTGCATTCTGGATGGCCATGAGAACAAAAGACTCATTCTTTTATGAGTATCGGCTACTTTTGGTTGAGTACACACATTACACACATGCACATACTTTCAACAATTTTTTTTTACTGAATTCACTGTTTCTTAATGGGTTATTAAATTGGTCAGTGTGTGCTTGCTGAATGAAATGACCATTCCCACCCCATGCCCAATTTCATTTGCTCTATCAATAGAACTGGTTTGGGTGCATGGACAAAACTTTAGCTGCTTGTTAAAAATATCTTTACCTTTCAGGGCACCCAGGTGGCTCAGTCAATTGAGTGTCTGATTCTTGATTTCTACTTAGGTCATGATCCCAGGGTCGTGGGACTGAGCCCTGCATCTGGCTCTGCACTGGGAGTGGAGCCTGATTGGGATTCTTTCTCTCTCTCTGTCTGCCCCTCTCCCCTGTTCATATTCTCTCTCTCTCTCTCTCTCTCTCTCTCTCTCTCTCTCTAAAAAAATACCTTTGCCTTTATCATTGTTTTCATGGATGTATAAAGAGTCTCAATAAAATCTGAACACAATCCTTCTGAATGAAAAGTTAGTGACATCATATGCTGTTTCTATGGGAAACCTTTTTTTTTTTTTTAATTTAAGTAGCATAGAGTTTCCTGTTGCTGCCATATTTGGGGTCACACCATAGGTAAAGGCTCTGACATTCCTTTCAACATCTGTTCCTAAGGACTTCTCATCCCCAGGAAAACCAGAGGAAAGACTGAACCTAGGTTGCCTCTATTTTAGTGCCAGGGTCAGATCTTTGTTTTTCCTATTTCATGCTACTGTTTCAGCTATCAGAACATCTGGATTTGAGGCCTTTTATGTGCTTTGTCTTCAGTTTTGTCAAGCACTTTAGATTTGACTCATTTCCTCTTAGCCCTTTATTTAGTTTCCTGCTCAATTCTTTTTATCTTGTTGAACTTCTTTAACTTTTGGCCAGGTGGGACTTCAGATGTCTTCTCTAATCCAAAACAATGCCTGGATCTTTGAACTTATTCCACCAAAAATATGAACTCAGTTAAATGTGGGGACTTCTAGTTCCAAATACTGAGAGGAAGGGTTTGGTAAATTTCTGGAAGGTGAAAAGTGGGTGAGAAAGATTGCTGGATAAATGGGTGGAGGGAGCCAGAGTTCAAAGCGCCCACAGGGGAAGTTTGCAATGAAAGTGAGAATCACTTTTTAAGGAAGGGCTCCCCCAAAAGGGTGACAGTAGGTATAAGGAGGTGAAGCAGGGTAAGGGATAGAAATCAAGGTAATTTATTAGAAATCTGTCTCCTAAATGGCCACACAAGTGAACCTTCTCACTGTGGTTTCTTGATTTGCCTCTTAGCAAACCTAAGCATTTCTCTCTAAGGAAGTAGAGAAGCTAAATGAGAAGCAGAGGGCTTCAAAGAAGTCCTTCCTTTTTTTTTTTTTTTTTTTTTTTTTTGTCACTTTAGGCATTCTCCAAACTGCCTGCCTATGATCCACATGCACAACATAGTGGAAGTCTGCTAGTCAAAAGACCCTGCTAACTTGCAGAAGGCTTTCCTTCAGCCCTCTCCCTCAGGGTGGAGCCAGAGAGGGAGTCTCTGAGACAACTGATGGGAGATGTGCTTTAAGGTGGGTTTGCAAGAGATGCTGCATCTGGAAATGTAGAAATAAGTGGGAAGAATGAAGGGATAGTTCAGCATGTTGGAGACCACAGTAGCAAAAGACAGGGACAGAGGGTCAAATGTTTAGAGCTTTCAGTTGCAAGAGAGTAATGGGCTTAAAACCCACTACTGTTTTTGAAACTGTGGAACTTTGGTATAAAAGATTAAAATATAAATTTATATGTTAAATATATAAATATTTACTATAAAGTTAAATATAATAAATAAATTAGGAGCAGGGGCTTACCTGCTCAGCACCTTCTTCCTCACCATTAGTCCTTGACATGGATTCTATAGCATTTACATCAATACTGGGGTTCTCCAAAGTATAGTTTGAGATCTACTGGACCAGATTGTAAAGTGCTGATGAAGATGAGTAGAAGAATGTTAGAAAGATGAGTTGGTGAGTTTATTCAGAAGGCTTTTAATGCCCATCTAAAAAGTTTGAATTTTTATTCTGGAGACTTTGGACCACCTTGGACATTTAAAAATACATTAATTTGGCAAGGGCTGTATATATATTATATGTATATATATTTATGCTTGAGTAAGGTTGAACTTTCACTACAATGTGGGACATATTAAATGATAACACTGGAGGTGAGCAGTCTAGGTTGGGGACTAGTAAGGTTCTGGGCAACAGGACCTGAGCCAAGATGGTGAAAGTAGGAAAGTAAAATGTAGGATGGTGTGAGAGGTCGAAGTGACAGGACTTCTATAGAGCATGGGTGGGGGTAGGGGCAGGAGCAGGAGCCAATGTTGCCCTCTAGTTCCTGAATTCATGACTGGTGGTATCAATGATGCTATTAGTAGAGATAAGAAATGAAGCCCTAATGAAGAAACAGTAGGTCAGAGAAAGGGAATGCTTAATGCTTTACTTAGAAGTAATTTAAGGTGCAGACTTCAGAGTCCAAATTACTTAGGAATCATAAGGAAGGAAAAAAACACACCTATGGGCTGAGATTTGAAAGAAGAAGTTAACAAAAAGTGGGGGAGAAGATGAGGGGGACTTTTCTTGCATCAAAAAAAAAAAAAAAAAAAAAAAAGAACACCCTCCAGTTCAATAAGATGGTCTCATGAGGAAAGACCTCTTTTATAAACTTTCGTCACAATTCCAATTCCAACCCACCAGACTTTGAGATCTTTCAAATAAGCCCACCATACAGGACACATAACCTCTGAGATAAGCTCAGGATTGTGGTTGTGTGGGTGGTACAGAGACCTGCCCCAGCAGGAATTGTTTTTGAGGTGCAGGGAGGGGTGGTGGTGAATGAATGAGGGGTGAGGGCTGCTGCTTCTCTATGGATTGGGAGCCCAGGGTATAATCCAAGGGCATACTGCCTTCCTGATGCCCCACAGACCCTGATGTCAGAAATGGTGCTCTGAATTGCATGGCTTGCCAACTTTCTGAACCCTGTCGTAAAATGCCACGTATCTGGATAAGGGCTAAGATGAAGGCGGCAGTACCAAGGCTGGCAAGGCTGGGGAGCAATTGGAACTTCATAGACTGCTGGTGGGAATGTGGATTGGAACAGGTCTTAGAGAAAGACTTTAGCATATCTACTAAAGTTGAACATTAGCATACCCTTTGACCCAACAAACCCACTCCTGCTATACTCAACAAAATTGAATATATGTAGTCACCAAAAGACTTGCGTGGGATGTTCATAACAACATTGTGTGTTAACAGCCCAAATCTGAAAATAGCCCAAATGTCCCTATCAACAATAGGACCGATGAAGTGTGGTATATTCATGCAATGGGATACTGTTAAGCAATGGGAATGAAAGAAATGCAACTCTATCACAATATGGATTAATCTCACAAACACAGTATTGAGCCAAAGAAGTAAAACACTAAAGCATACATGGCATGGTGTTCCATTCATATGAAGTTCAAAACCAGACAAAACTATCAATAGAATTGGAAGTCAGGATGATGGTTACCTTTGGTGGCAGGAGCAGAGGGTTCTTGATGAAAGGAAGGAAGCATGAGGAGTCTTCTGGGGCAGGTGGTAATGTTATGCTTCTTGACCTGGTCCTTGGTTGGATGGTTAGTGATTACTGTGTTACATGGCTGTGTTCATTTTGTGAAATTAAACAAGTTGTACATTTCTTCTACATTCTATCTATAGTATACTACAGCAAAATTTATAAAACCAACAAAATAAAACTCCTAGTGTTTTGATCATCTTACTCTCCTTCATAGAATCTTCGGATAGTTCTTCACAGCTTTCAAGTTAAAATTCAAATTCATTAGCTTCCAATATGAGCTTTTACAATCTATCCCCATGTATTTTCCCAGACCCATCTCTTACCATCCCTGCTAAGAACCCTATTTTCCAGCTACACTGGAGTTTTTTAACTATAACTTTAGTCTTCCATATACTTCTATACCATCAAGACTTTGCTGGTATTGTCCCCTTTGTTTGAAATCCACATCCACATTCATTATCTTGATGGCCTAGCTCAAATGAAATGTTACTTCCTTCAAGGAGCCTTCCCTGAGTTACTCAGACATGCATGTGCTTTCTCTGTGCTCATACTACTAACTACTATAAAAACACATGTTGTCTAGTTCAGAATAAATACTCCTATATATTTGCTAAATTAATGATTTCTTTCTGAGCAGGAGGACCTGAAATAATGGGATTTATATTTCAAAGAATCTTGTGATGTGGATAGATGCAGAGACTGTCAATAGGAATTATGGGCTTCACTGTTTTTCATTGTTTACTTAGTGCTGTTGCCCCACCCCTGGCAAAGAAAGAACGTCTTCGTGGGCTTCAAAGCCTTTCGTGAGGCTACATTATTTTCCAGTGCTATCTCTTGATGGTTCCTGTAGCAGCTGCAGACTAAAGATAATTTTATTTTGCTCTTATCTTTTGGGGGGATGGGGAGAAATAAGAAAGATACATCTACTTGTTTATTTCAAGTTAAAATAACATTTTAATCTACAGAGTATGAGCAAGAATAAAATAGGGTCAAATTCTGCCATATTCCTAGGACTCTATGCTTCTTGTGCCACATTTTATTCTTATAGTTGCATCTCCAGAGAAGTTTCTAAATGTTAAAATTTCATTTCTACAGAATTCAGGTCTTTGTATGTTAACTTGATCACACTGTATGACTCAAAAATAATCTTCTAATGTTCCAGCCACTTACTGCATTAGGAGTACATACATATTAGAAGATTAATATTGGTTTGTGGGAGTTTACCCTTATATCAAAATGCACTAATATATGTATGGAGAGAAAGGGAAAAAGACTACGTGAAAATTTGTTTATGAGCCTCCAGAGCTGTAATAGAGAATCAGAAATATGTGAATAAAAACTCACACTAATTTAACTGGACAACTTTTAGGTGTTTTTTTTTCCTTCTTTTTGTTTTATATACACCAGTTTGAAGCCTCACATTTCTCCACCCTCTGCAATTATAGCCACCTAATTCTGCATCTACCCTGGAGACATGAATGAGCTAAAAAGAGACTTTCTAATCAATTCTTATAATTATGCAGTCGGATGGAAAATACTGATAAGTGAGTCTTATTCTTAGTTATGAGCTTTGCATATTTGGAAGTAGATGGGTGGGCTGCAACACAGACTATAGCGTATGCCTAGATCTGGAATACAGAAGTGACCTTCCTAAGCAGACATCTTAACAAGCCTTGGTTTTCACAGTCTTAAAATATGAAAAGAAAAATACTTCATTAGGCTGTGAATGTCACTTTTAACGTTGTTCATATTTATTTTAAAGTGCCATCAGATCATCTCCATGCAGTCGAGACCATTGTGTAACCTGAAGCTTTGGTGTAGCAAAACCTCTTCCCTAAGCAGAAACACAGAGATAAGGAATAGCCCCCAGGTGGTTGGCATCAGAGCCTGGCTGAAACCCAGGTCTCTGACAGTTGGCTTACGCTATTCTTCCTTTTGACTCACTCCCACTCTTTCTGTAGGCTCATGCTGCTGTAGAAAACACAAAGGTGTTAGATAAAACACATGTCCTCAGAACGTGGACTGCTATGAAGATGTTGGATGCTTCAGTCTCCCATGTACCAGGAAAGAGTCAGCATCCTCTTCATTTCCCCCTTCTCCAGCCCTTGGTAGAACCTGGCTGCTGTGATGATGGCATACAGATACACTTCCCTAGAGTGGCTCAGAGGCCCTGAGCACACTCCCAATGGGCCTCCAGAACTAACCACACCAACTGATACAATCAGGCAGCATTTTACTCAAGTACATTATGAGAGGTAACCCTCCCACCCACCCCCTCCCCCCAAATTGTTGTTCACCTATTATAAGGGGTGTAGTTTGAGCAAGTCAATCAAAAACAGGATGGACTCTGAAGCCCCAGAGCCCTGGGTTCTAATCCTACGTCTGCCATTTTGTACTTCCCTCTTGGAATCTTAGGCATTCCTTGAATGTACATTCCTTGTGGGTTATTTAGGGATTTAGTGGCACAGGCAAAATTGCCTGGCACATAGTAAAAACTTGAAACCAGTCTGAACCAAAAAGTTGTGTCAGTTAAGGCTTAAGAATCTTGGATCCCATGCAGTTTAAATGAGCTCGCATTATAAGTGATTCAGAATGTGCTGGGGCAACTAATGCAGTCTTCTGTCTTCACCCCATTTACCCTTGTCACAGTGCCTTATGCTTCCAGTTGAACGTTTTTGTCAAATGTATCTGGTTACATGCCAGATCTTTCCCCACATCCAAAAATCTGCTTTTTATTCACTTTCTGATCTATGATCACAGGTGTTTTTGGGTTTTTTTGTTTGTTTTTTGTTTTTAAATACTGGAGGGGTGCTTGGGTGGCTCAGTTGGTTAAGCATCCAACTCTTGATTTCAGTTCAGGTCAGGATCTCATAGTTCATGAGAGTGAGCCTTGTGCCAGGCTCTGTGCTGACAGTGTGGAGTCTGCTTGGGATTCTTTCTCTCCCTCTCTCTCTCTCTCTGTCCCTCCTCCACTCACGTACTTGCTCTCTCAAAATAAATAAATAAACTTTAAAAATATATATTGGAAAAGACTTTTAGGCTCTGGCAGGGTGGGGCCTGAGCCTGTTTGGCTCTTGTTGTTTTTACTGAGCATAGAGATAGAGGAATGAATGAATGGCTAGGCCAGAGAGTGCTGGTATCTGAAAAAGTTTCATTAGCTAAAGAAAGCACAAGTCATCAAGTCACTGCATGCTGTCAGTAGGCCCAGGCATCATCCTTCCATTTAAAGGGCAGGACGTCAATTTTTAACTGTCAGAGTTCCCAAGTTCATATTTTGGGTCTGCTGCTGACTCACAATATGACTCTGGACTATTAAAATTAGCTTTGAAATTTGGGGGGTGGTGATATTTGTCATGGGAGGATGAACTAATTAATTTGTATGACATACTATCTCATAGAAGTAAGAGGGTAATGAGTATAATCATTAAAGCAAATTAGTTAATATTTCAAAAGTGAAAGCAAAACTATTTCATGGATGAAATTTGACATTCAGGATCCTTGGGATAAAGAGCAGCATGAGACACATGGTGACCACCAGCTCGTTACTTCATAGACATAGCACAAATCCTTGACAAGGTTGAGTTGCCTAGAAAGACAGCATTACTAATGTACACTTACTCCAGGTTAAAAGCTGCACAAACACACTAGCTCTGGGTGCCCTGTGCTCTCCTCCTTTTCTCTCTCTCTCTCTCCCTCTCTTCCTCTCTCTCATACTTTCTCTCCATGTCTCTCTCTGGTTGTTCCTAAGCATGCTTATTGTCCTGAGTTTTTGATGAGTTTCCTCAAAACATCAGAGACTTCAGAGGCACAGGACATGTGGTAAAAAAAAAAGACCTTAGAAGTCATGTGGTTCCATACCTTAATCTCACTAAGTCTAGTCTTTTAAGAGTGACTCCTGTCATTTCCCTGCCATGGGCTTATCCATGCTATTAGCAAATGAGGTCAACCTGTCTATTCTCCACTCATTGGTTTCAGTTTTGCCCTAGAATATTACACAGAAAAAAAAAATCTGCTTGAAGTGAGCTGTTCTGTCCCTATATAGTCTTATCTCTTCTAGCGATAGAGCCCCAGTATTTTTGTAATTCTGCATTCAGTATAGATTCCTGTCCCCTCACTGCTCTTCCCTGACTTCTCTGGACATGCTCCAATTTGTCCAGTTAGTCCATAGTCAACAGCAGTGGCTTTGCACTGATAAAATTCCACACACCGAGTTGACTCAGCTTGCTCTTTGACTTTACATCGCTCCTGTCCCACTGCTAGGGCCCCAGGACCTGAGGACCTAGCCTAGCAGAGCCCTCGAGACAGTTCTGACCTTGATCAGTAGAATCCTAGGAACTCTGGTTTGGTAGCTGTTGTGATTCAGCAGCAAGTCAGCCTGACTGCTGAGTCTATTCTGGGCTCTTGTGACCCGACTATCATAAGTGGATTTCCATCAAACTCCTGTAAATAAGTTATTTTCATTCATCTCTCCATCCTCCATAAAATGCTTATTTAAAACTTATAATATTAGGGTCTGGACATTTAAAGATGGATAAAACATAGCATCTGCCTTCAAGAAGTTCCAGGTTTGGTGGGAGAGATGTATCCAGACATATCCTTGTATAAGGACAGAGCTTGGTAAAGCATTTTAAGAGCACCATAACAATTAGCATGGAACTTCATGGTACCTGGGTCTGGTTCTGCTCCTCTGGACCCAAGTTCTTGCCATCCTGGGACCTTGTCTGCTCATGGCAGGCCCTCTAGAACTGACTGGTGGCTGGGTCCACCTCCCAGCTATACTGAGGAGCCAGGAGTGACATCATTGGCTTGACTTCCTAATGCTGCCCATCTCTCATCACATGTGGGGGTCCTGCCCCTTCCTGAGAATCTGCATCCTGTTCTTCTTTGTGGATCTAGCTGGTGGCCAGGTGTTGATCTACAATCTCTTTAATAGGTGTTTTTGATGTGTATTTTCAGCAGGTTTTAGCTGTGTAAACATGGAGTGGCTTACACGATGTGGAATACCCTATGTATTTTAATACCCTATGTATTAATGATGAATTTTAGGCAATGAATGTCTTGTCTTCAACTCTTTGATCTGTTCTACTCACATGCTGTGCTAGAGGAGTGAATAGAGGCAGCTATGAACTCTCCTTCCTGATCCCATTGTTTACCCAGGCAGGCTGCCCTCCCACTTTTCTGCTCCAGTGTCTTTTCCTGCTCTTATATTTGTTCCTTCTTCCACACCCTCCTACTATTGTGTCCTACCCCCAACAACACATTCAGAATTCCATTTTCTCATGGTATAGAGATAAAACCCGAGATAACTTCTTAGATAGGAGGAGATGCAGTGTACAAGAAGGAGCAGAAATCTTGGAATTAGATGAACTTGAATTAATACCAGGCTGTAACACTCTCTGGCTGTGTGAGCTTGGTTAAATTTAAATAACCCAGCTGATGTGATTTACAGATGTCTTCCACTAAGTGGATATAATAACTCAGCTCATGGATGTAGGAGGTCATTATGAGTCAACATGTATAAAGCTCTTAGAACTTGGCAGATCCTAAGTATGTACCTGTCCCTCCCTTCTCTTGTATATCAACACAAAAACCCCATCTGTAACTTTGTGATTGCTCTTCTGACTCTAACCTGGGTAACAGCCACAATGTATCCGTGTAGTAGCTCTGACTTGACAGAAAGTGCTGTTATGAGCCTTGGCAAGATTTTTGTTATTTTGTCTTAAAAATATCATTGAAAACATCTTTACCATTAGTCTAGGACAAGGTATGGAGTAAGGACACATATTCTCTTCGAACAATTTAAGATGGAGAGGACATCAATGAAGACCATCTTTTTCCCTCTTTGTGTGTCCTCAGCTCATGATGTGTATTATTTTCTCTGACATCAGTCAAGTAAGAGTGTATCCAAATCATCACACCAATAGCATGGTGGTGGGAAGGAATAATTGCATGAACTGGACAGTTTGTGTTCAGATACCAGTTGTACCTTCAACTAGGTGAATGATTTGGTCTCTAGTTTTTTTAGAGTAAAATATTATTAGAATGAGTCTAAGTGAGATCATTCTGAGGATGACCTGAGTTAATGTGTATAAAAGCCCTTAGAAAAGAACATGGCCGCTGGCAAACATCTTAATCAGCTTTTGCTATGATTATTCTACCCTTATGAGCGTTATCATTTAGGAAAAAAAAATCTTTGTTAGTCCGTAAGCAAATATATCTTAATCCAAATTAATTTAATCATGAAAAATAGTTATTTTTTCATTTTTTTACCAATGGTGTTCTTTCTGGATTTATCATTTGCATTCTTTCTTAAGATTTATATTCATATTCCCTACCCATTTTTAATTTTTACACATTAATAATTTCAAAGAACTTCTTATGTTGATGTTTATATTCCATCACCTTTCCTTTGTTATTTTGCCTTAAACATATATATTTTCAACCCAGATTAAAATTTGCTTCAAGATAGAAGTAAAGACAAGGTTTACTTCAGGTCTCTTTACCAAAATTTTGACATTAAAATTTCCTTAGCCTTTTAGGCACTTGTCCTATATTTTATAATACTTAAGGTAACACAGTGAGCTGACACAATTGGTTATAACTGTTTAAATTGCAGCTGGTGTTTTAGTCAAGCAATCAATATCTAATTATGTATTTTATTAGGGAAATAATTTCAGGGGCCTTAATCCTATCTTTATGCAATGTGGCCAATGTGCCAGTCCAACAGGTTTTACTTAACTATATTTTCATTCTTGACTAATGGGCTTCTAAATTATTCAAAGCCTTTTGGCTAAGAACATTGCAGGTGATGGGATGAATTATAAGAACATATATACTATTGTTCCCCTATGAGATTGTGTTTGCTGAATTTACATAAAAACATGTTTATAATCAGTTTCATATCTTAAAATTATATTTTCATTTAGTAAAGACTTTTCCTTACAATTTTCCAAACCAGCATAAGATACAACCATGGAACTTTTTAGAAGATAAAGTATGATAATAATGACGAATAACACAGAGTTCTTACTATGTGCCAGGGACTGTTTTAAGCACATTCAGCACATTTAATTCACTCAGTTCCCACAGCTAGCATATGTAGTTCGTGGTATAATTCTCATTTTGCAGATGAGGGAACGAAGCATGGGGAGAAGGCTAACTTGCCCAAGAACACCCAGCTAACAAGCGGTAGAGCAAGCTTAAACCTAAGCGGGATGAGTTCAGTGCACTGATTTAGCAAACATTTTCTGTAAAGGGTCAGATAGTAAATATTTTAGGCTTTGAGGCCATATGGTCTCTGTTGTAGCTACTCTCTAGTTGTAGTGCCAAAGCAGTAAAAAATAATACATAAATGAATGCATGTGGCTGTGTTCCAATAAACCTTTAGTTATGCACACTGACTTTTGAATTTTATATTTTCCTCTGTCATTAAATATTTTCTCATTAAAAAAAACATTAAAACATGTAATGAACATTCTTAGCATGTGGGCTGTACAAAAACAGGCAGTGGGCCACCCTTGGCCCTCGGGCTACACATTGGCGACTCCTGTTCTATAGGGTAAGCTCTTAGCCTCTGTGCTTCCTCTGACTTGTGTGTACCAACAAACAGAAATCAAAGGTATTCATTCTACTAATGGTGTTACCAAATAAAGGTAACTTCTTATTTTATTTAGGACCAAGTTAATTCCTATGATCAGAAGATACTGTTTATGAGAACAATTTTATTTGGTTTGAAAATTGACCAATTAGATTCTTATATTTTTCCTGGGTGTTTTTGTTTCTTTCACCCTTAATGGTGGTATAACCATCCTCAATTTGAATCTACATGGTAAAAGTGAAGACATGTTTACTATATAGATTCAAATAGATGATACACGGAGCCTGCTTGGGATTCTGTGTCTCCCTCTCTCTCTGCCCTTCCCCTGCTCAAGTTCTCTCTCTCTCTCTCTCTCACAGAATAAATGAACATTAAAAAAATTGAAGACATTTTGTGATTACTGAATTGGCTTTGATAAAGTACAAACTTAATGGAATAAATCAGAGCGAGAAAACCCAACCTCAGGTTCTGTATTATGCTGCTTTACCATCCACATTTATGAATTAACCTGATTCATCATCAAAACAGCATTTTGTTTTGTGTGGATAGAACCTCATTCATAGCATTGGCTTCTGGCTTGGTTTCTTTATTATAGGAAAGAAATTCCCATTAAGCCACTAGGCAGCATGATTAAATTTTTAAAATAACATTGGCATCATGGCAACATCATTTTAATTGTTCTCTCTGCCAGCCTCGTTTATCTGTGTGGCAACCACCTCATTCATTAGCACCTACCACCTGTCCAGAAGGTACTCAGTGCCCCATCTCCAAGACAGTTCCAAACAATAAAGCCAGTTGTATGTCTAGACAAGTCACGTTGACTTAGAATATGACTGTGGCTCCTGAACTGTTGCATAGGGACTGACAGCTTTCTGTCTCTGAGGGTCATGAGGTTCTATTTGAGATGGGGGCAGGGAATGGCCAGGGCCCAGAGGAGCAAGACAAGAAGTCAGGGTTGTTGAGGAGACAAGCTTCTCAGCCTCATTAAACGTTATACGCTGTCTTCATGCCAGGTAATGTCAGAATTCCGTTGATTAGCCATACCAGGAAGGCTGGAGAGATCATCTTGAAAAAAATGAAGGACTGCAGGAGATTTTCAGACTGAAAGGTCTTACATTATTGCATAGAGATAGGGTGGCCAGATAACTTAGATTTTTGCATCAACTAGCAATTGTGGCTGCAAATGTTGGTTCACTTGTTTTATAGCCCTTTATAACTGTCAGGTGCTTTGACCCTTATGAGATAGCTCATTAAGTAGAGGAGGGGTCCTAATCTCCCTTCACAGCTGAGGGAAGCAGGGCCGAGGTGAGGTTTATTGATCCAACCAAAGTGGTTGGAGTGTTGCTCCAAACTCCTGGACAAATGCTCTTTTTGCTGTGGTTCGCCATCTGTGCTACTGAGGAATGGTTAAATGTTGTCAAAGCTACTAGCCATTGAATAGGGAAAAGCAACAAAATGTACATCTGTAAACACTTAAATAAGAGAAAATCAAAGGCCTTGATTTCCTATTTAGGAGAGAAGGATTCAAATTACCAAGTTCATACATTACTAGAAATACAAATCAGAGCTTGTCAGTGGTCATTGTGAAGCCTTTGTTACCTCTTCTGTAAAATGGGAATGATAAGTCTCGTTAAGTTACCGTGGAAATAGAATGGGAATAGTAAATAATAACATGGGAATACCAAATCTCACTAAGTTACTGTGAGAATATAATGAGATAAAGCCGACAGAAGCATCTAGTATAGTGCCCAGCACTTAGTTGACGCTTAGTGGACATAGTTCCTTTTTTTTCTTTTGGAATCATTCTCTGAAGCCAGGTATACATGGGTAAAGCATCAGACATGTTTTCAATCATCGGTACAAACTGTACAGAACTTTCTTCAATTTGAAAGTGCTTTTGCAGGTACCACTATAATTTTAACTTTGTATTTTATTTTTAATACCCCCTTCTATCCCTAATGAACTGAAATATGCAAACCAACAAAGAAAACCAGGATTATTTAGGAGCGGAGGGAGTTATTAAAAGCTACTTTATGTATTTTTTTAACATTAAATGTTTTTATAGTAGTAAAAAGTGCGTAACATGAAATTTACCATCGTGTACAGTTTGGTGTCACGAAGTATATTCACACTGTTGTGTGTCCACCACCCCCATCCATACTTATATCATCATTCCAAATTGAAACTCTGTCCCCATTAAATAGTAACTCCCTTCTCTTTTCCCCACAACCCCTGGTAACTAGTATTCTATTTTCTGTCTGTACGAACTTGACAATTCTAGGTACTTCATATGAATTGCTTTGGGTCTTTAAATTTCTGTTCTCACATGCTGTTTCTTTAAAGTACCTAGAAGCTTAGTTCCTATTTTTGCTGTAGTATTGTGTAAACTCGAGTTATTTGATGAATTTTCATCCCAACATGTAAAATTATTTTATCAAAAATTCATCATACACTGTATGTTAATTAACTGGAATTTTAATAAAAACTTTTAAACCCAAAACCAGAAAAGTAACAGTGGAACTAAATTTACAAAGGAATCAAAAATTTTCCAGGAGCAAACATTGCATCAATAGTAACTATTCCCAGGACAGAAAGAGTACCTGTAGGTGCACATGTTGGGTGGATGTGTAAAAGAAAAAAAATACTGTTAATTATCCAAAACAAAATAGTATTAGTTGGTATTTTCATGTCACTGAATATTGTGTATTCGGACTTACAAAAAGTACATCATAAAGTTAAAGTTATTGAAAATAATTATATTGCTATTTTACATTTTTTGTATAAAACGGTATTTGAATATTTGGATTTTTTTGGTTTACATTTTACTGTAAACAAGCATCTCTACATTATTATATGTTTATTCAGTAGGCATCAAAGTTTCTAGTGGCTCCTCAATCCCTTTTAAAACTATTCTTCAAATCAAATCAGTAATAACTACTAAATGATGTTTTAAGTGGCCAATAAATTCCATTTCAGAATTTCATCTACGTGCACTTCAGCATTCAACTAATAAATGCCTGACATTATCTCAATTATGCAGCAACTTTGTGAAGAGAGATTATAGCTTCCACTTTACAGTTGAAACATGGAGATCCAGAGATCTTGAGTAATTTGCCTGAGTCATACACAGCTCCCTGTCAGTCCGGGTATCGGACTCAGGTCCTCTCCCTCTAAGTTGTGGGCTTGCTCCTCTCAAGCCTGCTACATTGAGTAGCTGCGGGAGGCATTATTCAACCTGTACAGCTGTCCCCTTTCTCTTTTTCGTGTTATCATTTGTTTATGGTACCCACCATCTTCCTTACACGTCTAGCAGGTATAGACCGTTCCCAACCTAAAATGGTTCGACTTAGCATTTTTCGACTCTATGATGGTGAGAATGCGATACGCATTCCGTAGACACCTTACTTCCAATTTTGATCTTTTCCTGGTCTCATGATATGTAGTAGGTCCTCGCTCACGTTGCTGGCTGGTGACAGGGAGCTGCACCTGCCTGTTAGCCTCGGGAGCACAAGAGGAAACAACGGAGACACTGACGGCTGTTCTGGTTTTCATTTTCAGACACTATTCAATAAATTACATGAGATATTCACATAATTATAAAGTAGGCTGTTGGAGGGTTTTGCCCGGCTGAAGGTTAACGTACATGTTCTAAGCACGTTTAAGGTAAGCTGGCCTAAGCTGTGATGTTTGGTATTAGGTATATTAAATGCATTTTCAACTTACAGTATTTTCAACTTATGATAGGTTTATTGGGAGTTCCCTATTCTAAGTTGAGAATGATCTGTACATTGTTTTACTACCTATACCAAACTTTCATCTCGTTGAAGTCTGAGTATTCTTAGTCACCTTGGTGTCTTCCGTGGGACCTCATGTGCCACTAACTACATGCTTTCTGAAATGAGGCAGTATTGGTGCATGTTCAGAGTATGTCATGTGAGGCCATCTTCCTGGTGTCAAAATATTAGGACAAAAAAGTGAAAATTACAGTCAATTATCCAGATACTTTTTTCATAAATGCCTATTTGGAAACAAATCGGGCTGTAAAACACGAGAGTGGACCTTTCATTTTTAAGCAGGAAAATTAATGATATGTAGCAACATCTTAACTGTTAGAGAGTCTTGTTGCTATGTAGGCTATGTTGTCTTCATGATGTCCAATTAACTTTTAAAGTCACTCTTTTATACTATTTCAGGTAGACTACACAAACCTGGGAAAAATTCATCTTTCTCGTTGGTAATGGAATCGATCCCCATTTATAGATCCCATTTTGATATGATGGTGCCAGATTTTGATTTCTATAACTTAGTAACAAGAGACAGCCCCTGAAACAGGTTATCAGTAGGGTGCCCAAAGAGCAGGCATATTCTGAACTTCAGTGACAAATTAAATCCTGGACATTTAAGGAGCTTAGGTCTAAAAACTGTTTTATATTTAGGGCTCTCTTGATAGTATGAATATATTGTGTATATAAATATATGCCTATTCAGTTATATCTTACAACTGAAGTTTCAGATTTCATCTTTCCTGTAGTATGTAAAACAAATTGAGGGTACCAGCATAATGTGTTGCAAAGATGGCCCATCTGTCAAATATTTCCCTTTTTGGCATCTCAAGAACAGAGAATCACTAGGGATCAATTGGAGTCTATATTTTGTGTCTGCTATATATTATTTGAGCCTATATATTCATTTAATTAAAATTTCATAAAGCCTAAGATTATACTCTTTCCCTGGACTATGAAAAACATGATATCTCCTGAATTCACTGTCACTCTAATTGTATCTCCTCTGCCAGTAACAATGCTTTCTATTCTTGGGGTTTTAGACCAGCTTTAATATGAACTCTCTCCCCAGATATTTTACAACACCGTATAATGCAATTAATGAGCTAAATTTTATAAGCAATCTTGGGGAGAAAGAAAAGGAGAGAAGTGTTAGCCACGAGGGAAAGAGATGTTTCTAGGTGATATCAGAAGACCAGGAGTCGATGCTGTGCCTATCTCTCCAATATCTACAGATGTCAGACCCAGCTCCAATTAGTATTTACCTGGTAGAGGTACAACCTTCTAAGTGCTTAAATGGCCTTTGGAGAAGAGAAGGTTGTTAGCAATTCTCCAATCAGCAGAAGTGGAATTCTAACAGCCTGAAACTAATTGAGGCTGAGGAACTAAGCCTGTCTCTGGAGTTCTCAGGCTGAAACAGGGCAGCTGGGAAGCTCCATATGTTTTGGTTATTTCTATGTAATCCCACAAGTCTGGTGCCTCCAGTGACCATTGCTCCTTAATGGCCCTGGCCATAGAATGCTGGCCACTTAAGGACTGTGGATGAGGTAGTTTAATTTCCCTCTTGGCTCCTAGTCTTCTCCACTTTTCTTCTTTTCCTTCTCTTCCCCTTTTCCTCAAATTTTTATGCTATATGATGCCCTGAAGCCCATAACAGACAGGAGGGAAGCATGCTTAGTATGGTGATGGTCAGGTTTAGTATTGTGGGAGACACTAAACCATTTTGTTTCTTTTGTACTTGAACCCTAACCATGCAAATGTCTAATAGAGGCTTTTGAACACAGATTCACTTAGGCAGAAAAACTTCCATAATAAGAGAGACAGTGTATGAATATCTGAAAATAATAAGCTGTGGTGAAGTAATGTCCACTTGACAATCTTGGGACTGTGTCAAGGATAACACATATCAACTGCTTACTAAGTATTGGGTACTATAGTACCCAATGCACCTTGCTGCATTATCTCATGTAATTCTCACATGTAGCCTAAAAAAGTAGGTATTGTTACCATCCTCGTTTTACAAATGAAGAAACGTAATTAGAAAGGTGAAGTTATAATCCCATGTTTCCTTGAGTTTGGGACCTAAGTGCTTACGTACTCTGCATTACTGGCTGGTTCTAGGCTCCCTTGACTTTGGTGTTTGTGACTTGGTGCTCATTCCCAGCTTCTCCTACCACTTAGCACTTTTAGTAGTGGCTTCACCCTACTTGATTTCTTGCGGAACCTAACACTACTGAGATTCTAGCACACCATTTTATCTACTATCCCTGTACTATTCAGATCTAGCTTCATGGTAACCAGCTCCTTTTGGACTAAGGGGATATGTAGGGGTTCTCAGACTAAGCAGCTCATCTCTTTGGCTTTGAGAACCACCTATCCTCCAATGAATACAGGCTTAGTGGAATGATTAATCAAGAAGATCTTTTCTCATTAGTCAAATGGTGGGAAAAGACCCAGTGAGGCCCACCGGACCTCTCTCCATGGAACAGGCATGTCGAGCAGAAAGCACAAACCCCCCGAATAGTGGAGTGCCTAGGCAAATGACTTCTCCCCACAATGTAGACCTCAAGAGATACTTTGCCCTTTTTTTTTATTTTTTTTTTAACATTTTATTTAATTTTGAGACAGGGAGAGACAGAGCATGAACAGGGGAGGGTCAGAGAGAGGGAGACACAGAATCTGAAACAGGCTCCAGGCTCTGAGCTGTTAGCACAGAGCCCGACGCGGGGCTTGAACTCACGGACCGCGAGATCATGACCTGAGCTGAAGTCGGCCGCTTAACCGACTGAACCACCCAGGTGCCCCAACTTTGTCCTTTTTAAAGACTGACTCTTCAGTTGTTCCTCTAATGCCGTGACTTTCCCCATGTTATACCATTAGAAGTTTTTAAAAAGATAGCCTGAAACAATTTTTGTCGTTTCAGGGGCAATAACCTCCAGTGAAATAGGCTCAGCATTAGAAGCTCTGGAAACTGTAGTCTTACTATTTGAGTTTCAACAGGGTAAGCCAAGCCATTCATGTGCTCTTTGGCCACATTCACATTGAGCCTGAACAAGGCAAGCTCAATCATCATCTGGGCAATGGGCAAACTAGAGGAGGTCAAGTATACAGGAAAGGTGTTCAAGAGACCAAGAGAAATGTGAGAAAAAAACAAAACAGAGAGAAAATAAAGTTGGAGAAGAATCATCAGAAATGAGAAACAGATATTTGGATGCATAGGCCTTTCAGAAAACAGCATCTCTGGTGTACTTGTCACTGATTTGTACATCCTGTGCAATTACACGACTAATGCTGTGCTGGGTGGCACTTATAATCTAATGCAATTTGACCGACCTAATCTATCAGGAATGACACGTCAAAAATGGGCCTGTCAGCTTGAGTAATTGAAAAGGAGCAGCTCTTTGAAATTTCATTTTTAAACGAACTTTGAGAATGTTAGTAAACTTGGTTACCAATATTAAAAGAAAATTTCTTTTTTGTCAAACAATGCCCTTTCCTATATGCATTGAAAACCTGGTGCCCACCAAGCCAAACATTTGGAGTCTCTGATTTAGTCCCAGACAGACGAGATGCCTCTCTGCTGGATCTCAGTGACTTACACATCTGAGAGCACACTCTCCCCCCACATTCTCCTCATTTCATATTCTGAAATTTTCACTTTCAACATATCAAGCCAGCTATTTTCTTCTCTCAGCCGCTCCCCTTTTGAAGAAGAGAGTTACCAAGCAAAGGATAAGCATGAAGCAGTCTCCCCTAATAATTTTTCTTTCTTTTAAATAGATTGTGCACTACCTGTGAGAGTCACCCTCCCTTCTCAGGGTCCTCCCCCACTTTTGATCAAATGCAGCTCATGTTCTGTTTGAGCAGTAAAGTCAAGTTATGCGTAATGCTTCTGTGTGTGCTTTGCCTGGCCAAGCCTGGCCCAGGACAGCTGCGGCCCTGCATGTGTAGCTCTGCATAGCATTTGAACCATTCCAGGACAAGGCAGGTGGTGCTCTGGAAGCAGAAGGAAGCTGGCTTTAGTCCTGGGTGGCTGCCCCCTCTGAGATGAATGTGGTGGGAGCCTTGGACACCTGCAAGCAAAATGTGCCATGGTCTTCCCTTAGCCCAGTCGCATGAGCTCACCCTGGTTAGCTGAACTTCTGCCTCAGTTTCTTTTATTGGACCTCTAAGTTCCTGCCACAACCACAACCCTGTCCTTGTAGCTTCAGCCCCCTTGACTGGGACCTGACCTTCTGCCTTGTTCTTGCTTGCTCTCCGGGGGGTTAATTTTTAAATTCCTACTCACCAGATTAGGCAAAGGACTGTTCCTGCTCCAAACAGCCCTGTCTACTCTGAGTCGTTGCACCCTGTGCTGCGTGATTTCATGGCTCTCGCATTGTCTGCACCTCTGGGGTTGTGCCCACCTACTGAATCGGACCTTTTGATGCTGAGAGCAGAACAATCACATTGGCCCAAACCTTTGGATGCTGACCCTCAGGGGATGGCAATGCCATCAGATCCATTTCTTTAGCTCCGGGCCTACTAACTGGCAGTCCCCCCCCCCCCACACACATTTTCCAGCAGCACAAACATTTAAATAATTCCAACATACCTTGTAGCTAGGTGCCTGCCCTGAGTTATGGTCGGGTCTGGTACATCAGACTATGAAGAGACAATCACATACTTCAGAAAGCAAGGGTGCTCCAGAAAAGTTGTTCAGAAGTATCTGTAGGGGGCATTCCAGATGACAATTAACAAGGAGGACACATTATAAACAAAAAAATATGAATTATATCCTATGTGCTGGCATTTTATTCCTTAATCGATACAACAGTCCTATAGAATTACATTTTACCGGCAAGGAAAATGCAGCTTTCATGACTGTATTTTATGCACTGAGGATGTAAACACATGCTTCTTTAAGGCATTCCCCATGTTCCAGAATCTTCCTGCCACCAGTCTCAAAATCTTTAAAAAAACCATCACCTTTAAAAATGAGGAAGAAACCTTAGCACCCCCCATAGTTCAACCCTCTTGTTTTGCTGATGAAGACACTGAGTCTCTGAGACTTACTCCAGAAAATGGGCTAAGTAGTGGCAGAATCTAAAGACAGTATCCTGATTCCAGTTCAGAGTTTTTTCTATTGGTCCCAACATTTCCCTGCACATATATAAGGATTCCTCAAGAAAAGCTGTCAGATAGGGGTGCCTCGGTGGTTCAGTCGGTTAAATGTCTGACTTCAGCTCAGGTCATGATCTTGTGGTCCGTGAGTTTGAACCCTGTGTCAGGCTCTGTGCTGACAGCTCAGAGCCTGGAGCTGCTTCAGATTCTCTGTGTCTCCTCCTTTCCCTGTCCCTCCCCTGCTCGTGCTTGTTCTCTCCCTCTCTCAAAAATAAACATTAAAAATTTTTTAAAAAGAAAAGCTGTTGGATAGATTAATGTCATAATTAAAGAGAATTTCCAATAATTCTTGTTTGATAGAGACTCCCAGGAAAATCTGCATTTAAGACAAGTCATGTGAAAAGCTTCTGGTTAGACAGGGAAGATCCGACTCAGAGCTTCCACTTTCTTCCCTACCTCATTTCGCTAAAACAACACTAAAATATTTTAGAAAGTGTAAGCCCATGAGGGTAAAAAGAATAGAAGAGGAACAGTGGGCACGAGGCATTATTAAGTGTTTAGAAGACAGAAAGGAGACAGCTGAGAGAATGGCAAAAACCTAAGTACTTTCAGAGCAGGATGCCAACGATGAATTGGCACAGTAATTCATCTTGAAAAATGTAATGATTTAGGCATAGAGGCAGTAGGGACCATGAAGGGTTAGAGTGAACTCTGGGCTGAATCCTAGCAACCTGATTGGAGGGTGCTAATAGGATAGTCGGACCCCAGGTCCCCACCCCTGATCTATGAAGCCAGGTGAATAGCCCTGCCTACTTCTGCAGGACATGGTGTGCTTATACTTTGGAGAAATCTGACCAGAGATCTCATTGACTCAGGTCAAGTGGTGGTAAGACCCCAGGCTGAAAACAGGGACACTTTCACTGAAAAGTGAAATCTCAAGCACATTTCCTCTAAGAGGCTTTCAGGAAATCTGTGAAAATCTTTGACCTCATCAGTTCTTTTAGGCAGAGGCAGATTGTTTTCTGGGAAGATTGGACAGCTTCAGGGAAAAGGCCAGTTAAATACTGATACTTTGGGATTTTCTAAGGCAACATCAGCTTTCCATAGGAACTCACAGAAGTCCACCATTTCAGAACTCCTATCTCTACACCCAGAACTTTGAGTTGGCTTTTAAATGCTTCACTTTTATTTATTAAAAAACAATTTGTTGTCTGTTTATTTTAAAGAGAAACAGAGTGTGAGTAGGGGAGGGGCACAGAGAGAGGGAGACAAAATATGAAGCAGGTTCCAGTCTCTGAGCTGTCAGCACAGAGCCTGACGTGGGGCTCGAACCCATGAACTACAAGATCATGACCTGAGCTGAAGTCGGATACTTAACTGACTGAGCCACCCAGATGCTCTCATTTTTAAAATATTTTAATGTTTATTTATTTTAGAGATAAAGAGAGACATAAATACTTCACTTTTAAATAAGAGCTAGCCAAGGGTAAGCAGGCATTATTGAAAGTATCCAACATGGAAGACAGAGAATAAGACATAAGAAAACAAATAAATAGGAAAAAAAAAAAAACTTGCAAAAAAATATATGGAAGTCTAAGGGTAACTCTCTTTACATAAAGCTCCTACAAATAAATATGAATAGATATTGTCTTTTGAAGCTCAGACTTATGGAAGAGCCAAGTAAATAATATGGATTGGCAATTTATAGGACAAACATAAAAATGGCCTACAAGAATGATCAATCTCCAACAGTGATTAGAAAAATGTTATCTAGGACAATGAAATGCTTGCTAAAAAATAAATTTTTAAAAAGTTTTACACTGGAAAATGTTTAAAAAAATGGATAATGTCCAAATGGGTGTGAGCAATTGGGCTTTCCCATATAATAGTGGTCATAGTGTAAATTGGTATAGTGTTTTACGGGACAGTTTAGTACTATTTGTGTAACATTTAAAAATAATGTAGGGGCACCTGGGCGGCTCATCAGTTGGCCGGCTGACTTTGGCTCAGGCCATGATTTCATAGCTTGTGAGTTTGAGCTCCGCATTGGGTTCTGTGCTGACAGCTCAGAGCCTGGAGCCTGCTTCGGATTCTGTGTCTCCCTCTCTGTGTGATCCTCCCCTGCTCATACTCTGTCTCCACCACTGCCCCCCCCCCATTCTCAAAAATAAGTAAACATTAAAAAATAATAAAAATAATAAAAATAATTTAAAGTTATGCATACATATGGTCTCAACAATTTCACTTCTAGAAACCAGCTCTCAGAGATACTTGCACAAGTATAGGTAATATAAATACAAGGGTGCTCATGGATGTCTTATTTGTAACAGGCAAAACTTGGAACCGATCTAAATATGTACTGATAGAGGAAATCATGGAATTGAATATGCTAAATGAATTTAGTGTAACATGATATAGCTATTAAAATGGTAAAAAAAAAAAGATAAGTGTGTGTTAAAGACAAATGTCCATGATATGTTATTATATTAAATGAAAAAAACTGTTAAAGAACTGTGTGTAAAGTATAACAATATTTTTTCAAAAGCAACAAATATTACTTACCAATTGATATTTATTTAAAAAAATTTTTTTAACGTTTATTTTATTTTTGAGACAGAGAGAGACAGAGCATGAACGGGAGGGGCAGAGACAGAGGGAGACACAGAAATCGGAAGCAGGCTCCAGGCTCTGAGCCATCAGCCCAGAGCCTGACTCGGGGCTCGAACTCACGGACCGTGAGATCGTGACCTGAGCTGAAGTCGGATGCTTAACCGACTGAGCCACCCAGGCGCCCCAGCAATTGATATTTAAACACACACATGGAGGTTTCTGGGTGGCCCAGTAGGTTAAACGTCTGACTCTCGAGTTGGGCTCAGGTCATGATCTCATGGTTCATGAGTTTGGGTCCTGCATCAGGCTCTGCACTGTCAGTGTGGAGACTGTGTGGAATTCTCTCTGTCCCTCTCTCTCTGCTCCTCCCCTGCTCATGTTCGTGTGTTCTCTCTCTCTCTCTCCCCCGCCTTCCCTGTCTCTCAAAATAAATAAATAAACTTAAAAAAATAAACACGCACATTTCACACACAGAATTGACTACAGAATTAAACAAGTTACACTGGGATGGGATGGGATGGTGGATGTATACTTTCCATTTTCTCAAGCATTTTGAACTTACTTTTTATAAGCATGTGCTAATTGTTTAATTTCAAAGCACTGATGATTGTTTTAAATTTGATCCACATGCAGAACAATCAAAACTAGCTGGGTATAGGTTAGAACAGTGCTTAGTTCAAAGTAGAGCCCAATAGTTATTGTCTGAACAAATTATTTCTAATAATTATCACCAACTGTTTGTAAATCACACCTCTGCTTAAAAAGCTCTTTTTAAAACCATTCATTGAGTAATTGTCTTATAACACTTGCTAGCTTAATCTGAGTTCTTTGTGGCTTATGGGAGCACTTTAATTCTGAGTTTGATCATTACACCTACCTTTGAGCAGTGGAAAGTGAAGCTTTAATTACTGCAGAACCAGTAGCAGGACAAGGGAATTGTGTTTGCACGCCTCTATGAAGGCTGTCCAAAGGTCTTCAAGGTTCAGATCTATATGGTTGGGTGACAAATGGCAGGCTGTGGATAGCACAGGGCTGGGATCTGAGCTCAGGGTGGGGCAAGGATTAAAAGGTGCCTTCAGTGGCTGTCTGACACTCTTACCGGCAGTGAACAACTCCAGAAGGAGCCATGCACTGCCAATGATTTTCCTTTTCAGCGCTGTCTGTCCTATAGCACCTGGAGCAGCTGTACTAAGAGGCGGTAATTGATGGCTTTGATTTACTGAAGAAGAATAACGTGGGCAGTTATCTAGTTCAGGGAGAAGTCCTTGTGGATGTGAAAACTGTGCCCTCTCGGTAATAGGGGACTGTTGTAGATCTTTAAACTGTCATTTCTGCTGTAAACCAAGCCCAACCAGGTATGGGCTTCTCTCTGTGTATTTCTGTACCTGTCCTACTCTGAGAACAGCTTGAAACTCACCCCCAGCTAAACATTACCCCACTGTACTGATTCACTTTTTATGGTTCCCTCATGGCTTGTGATTCCATTGGGGCTGTTATTTTGCCATTTTGATGAGTTATATTGTATTATTTTCAAGCAGTGTCGAACATGCACGTCTTGTCTCCCACATTAGAAACAACTTGCCAGAGGAAGGGCAGAAAACTGTACTACTGATGCTGTGTGCTAAGCAGAGTGTTTCCTTTCGGAATGGAAGCAGAACGGCCACCCCCACTTCTTAGGAATGTGGTTTTTGTTGTTGTGGTTAGTAAAGAGAATATTTTTGAGGGCATTATGACCTCCAAATTTTTGGAAATCCTCTAATTTATATTAAAAATTCTTCTGAATTTTGCATCTGTACCCCTTGTCTGTATATTTGTTTTAATATATAAATAATAATTCAAATTACTTAATATAGACCAAAACAGATGCCCCAAAAAGAGGGAGCTTTCTCTCTTGTGGCTTCTAATTTTATGCCCAGGTGTTGCTTGAATATTTGGAGAAGCTATCAAGCAACATACCTATAAGGAAGATACGATTATATCAATTTCAGAAGCAAACAGCTGAACCTTGGCAGTGTTAAATAATTTGCCTAAATTCATGGATTCACATATGGCAGATCTGGGATCCAAACACAAGCAGTCATTTCTACCAGACCATGTTATAGTGATTCTTCTCTATTAATTGTTTTTACTCTTTTCCTCTCCTTTGTCTTATCATTAAATAGAAATTTCATTATACTAAGTATAATGCATTTAAAATGCATTTTAAAAATTATTAAGTAAGATCTTTAATAACATTTTTTTGGTAGTATAGATGGAGCTGGGGTAAACCAAAGCTTCATCAAAAACCCTATCCAAAATTTTAGGAAGTGCCCAGTCACTGACCCTCTGCTGAGGCTGCATTCTTCTGAGCTTACATTTCTGGCAGAATGACTGAGTAGCAAATCACCAGATCTAAGTTCTAATTCCAGTGATGCCACTAAATAACTTCCTATGTACAGGGGAGTCATAAACCTCTCTTATGCCCTTCTATCATTTGTATTGAGGGAGTGGAGGCTGGAATCAGTATCTTTGAAGTCCCTGCACTACTGTTTTCTTCTAATGGAAGAATCAACTGACAATGGAGAGAATCCACCCCTACCAACGTTTTCATAATATTGTATTAGCAGAATCCAGGCCCGGTGTATTTTTTCAGCCAATGTTTTTCTCCATAGTAATGCTATGGTGCCTATTTCATATTGTGTTTTCTTCTCTTGATTTGCCCTGGTGTCTAAGGTTCTACCAGAAGTGTGTGAATTGGACACCAAGGTTAGTCTTGATGAAGCCCCCAAAGCCTGACAGACCCATGTTTGTTCTTTGGCTCCAGCTTCCTTTTGACTGTCAAGTGTTCTCACCATTCTGCAAGCTTCATCCCAGCTGCAGCAAGAGGCCCAGTAGAGTGTTGATTTGTCTTGGCTCAGATGCAACTCATAGGGTTATTTTAATAATCAGGCAGTTCCATGTAAAGAAAGAAATTCTTCCTTCATCAGCTACCAGCTACCCCCTACTGTCCAAGAACCTTTGGTTCTTCAATGATTCAGGAGGCAAAAAAGTATAATCTTCTGACCTCCCTTTTCAGCATCCTTCACTGTAGGGAAGATGATTAGAAAGGATCAGCCTTTAATTAACTTCCAGGGCCTTCAGCTCTGTTTCACATTCCTCTTTCTCCTGATTTAGTGATTGATTTAGCACTCTTTTGGAGGGTACAAAATGATCCACTGCCAATATTTTCTGGGGATTTGTATGGGATTATTTTTTGGGATTTACTTATTTCTCTTACAAGCAGGAGATAAAAAAAACAATTGAGAGTTTTTTGTTTTTGTTTTTTTTTGCAAATGCAAAAACCTTTAGGAGAGAATTATTAAGCTCTACTCTTTCATGCATTTTAAATTTGGCTACCAACTATTGAAAGACAATTAATTGGAAGTCATTGGAACAGTCACCTTTGGTCATACTTAGTAAATCATTCAGTTAAACTCTCAACCAGCATTCACCTAAAAACTTTGGTATCATCCTCCATCCCCTCCCTCATCTCTCACTAGCAATGTCCACTTCTATCAGGGAAAAGTCAGTTTATTTTTCTAAATATCTCTACTAACAGTTTATTTATAAATCCACTAAATATTTGAAAAGCAGTGGGCAAGTTTTTGAAGACTTTACTAGAAAATAGGTATTAAAGGCAAATAAGAATATGAAAAGGTGTTGGACATCACTAGTCTTTAGAGAAATGCAAATTTAAACCACAGTGAAGTACCACTAGACACCTATTAGAATGGCTTGAAAAATAACAATGCCAAGTGCTTGTGAACATGTGAAGCAACTGGAACTCTCACACACTGCCGGTGGGAATGTATAATGGCACAAGACTTGGGGAAATCGTTTTCTAGGTTCTTGTTAAACATATACTCCTAGGTATTTACCCAAATGAAATGAAAACTTATGTTCACACAAAAAGGTGGATGATTTGTAATCCCCCCAACCAGAAACAACCTCAGTGTCTTTCACTTGAGGCATGGGTAAGCTTTGGTACCATGGAATTCCACTCAGCTATAAAAAGAAATGAGCTACCGACACACACAACAACATGGATGAATCTCAGACTCAAAAGGCTGCATACCAGATATAGATGGTTGCCAGAGGTTGGAGTTGAGAAATTGACTCTAAATGGGCAGCGTGAGGGCATTTGAGGAGTCACAAAACCATTCTGTATCTTGATTGTGGTAGTGGTTACACTATAGTATACATTGTCATAGTTTGGAAATAAGGCAAATTTTACTGTATGTAAATTTCTCCATTGAAAGGAAAGAAAGCAATTTATTGAGCACCTTCTATGTAGAGGAATCATTGTTCCTGCAGTGGAAAAGACAGACCAAGTCCTTGCTCACCAGGATCTTATATCCTTGTTCTGTGTTCACTCTGTTCTGTGTCCACAGTCGAGGCTCTTTATGTGTCTTGCCTTCTCTAACCTTCTCAATACATCTTCCTATCCCCCAGTTTTTCTCCTCTCCAATTTCCTTTCCTTTCCAACATATCCTATAATGTTGCCAAAGGAATCTTTTCCTGATGTAAATTTGATTATGTTTCTTCCCTGTGGTAGTAGAGTTCCATGATTTGTGGCCCTTTGGCTCCTTTTCTATGTTTGGGATTTCCTACATTAAGGATTCTCAGTGCCAAGGTAGAGGCTAGAAACTCATATTTCCAGCCTCCCTTGCAGCTATGGTGCCAGCCTGAGACTTTGGCTCTACCAATCAGAAGAACGTAAGTAAGACTTTGATTTGCAAGATAGTAATGTGAGGAAGGAAGTGCTGTTGTGGAAATCAGTTGTGTCTAGAGTGACAGAAATGGCTTTCTTGGAAGGATTGGTGATGCTTTGGCAACTAATGCCCAGGGTCATTGGTGTGGCTCCTGGAGTCTATGCTCTGTGGAAGTGACAGTGGTCTTTGTTAGAGCCTACAAGCCTAGACTCTGTCCTTCCGAGTGTCTCTGAACTACTTAATATCCTGTAATAAATTCTTTTCCCCCCTTAAGCTAGAGTGTTTACTATTTCATTTCTTTAGTTGGCCTATGAATTTCAATTGATATACCTGTTTATGAACTTTCAATAACTTCTCATCACCTTAGGAAAAAAAAAATCCATACTTTTAACCATAGCATGTAATGCCTTCAATATACATCTCTGATATACCTTTCAGTCTCTACTATCCTCAATGTGTTCTACATTTCAGTCACCCTGAGCTTTCAAACACTCTATCCTCATTTATATTTTCATGCCTTTGCAGATGATGTTCTCCTTCTTTGTACAAGTTTCCCTGATGCTTTCTCTTCACTTTGCAGCCCTTTTCTCACATTGTCCCTATTCACTCTTGACCTTTATTCTTCCTTCAAAATTCATCTAAGTATTACCAACTCAAATGCCTTATGTGAAGCTTCCTTTGACAGCCTTACCCTGGTCCCAGTTCCCTCAGAGATATTTGTTTCCTCTTCTACTTGAGAACTGCTCATAGGGTATTATAATGAATTCAATAATCCTTGTTGAGCAAATACCATGGGCCAGGCATAATGGTAAAATCTGAGTGATAAGTAGGAGTTAATTAGGTAAAGAATGGAGTAGAATAGGTCTGCAAAGACAAACTAGCACAGAATGGTAGGCAAGCACATGGAGAGTATGAGCATCTAAATGCGGGTACCTCTGCTAGGGCATGGAGAGCAGATGAGTGCCCTTCATGCTTCTGTAACTTCTCTGAGGCAGGAGCCAAGTCTTACTCATCTTTGTGCTGCTAGTGGAGCTGAGCCAGACACAGAGTAAACATTCAGTGAAGGTTTGCTAAATTAATAAATGAATGACAAGATCATATGTCTCCCCAAGACTTTTGTCTGATGCTTGAGCTGGAGGAAATAACTGAGGCTTAATTTCCTGTTCATCAGTTCAAAGCCATGATATAGGAACCACCTTTAATTATCGAGCAAAATTTCCTGTATCCTCACACTAATAATCCAATGTTGCATTGATATGATAGTGGTGAATTAACTTCAAAAGTATTGTCTTGGATAATTATTCAGGAGCCATCAGTTTACACATCTTTAAAAGCCTATTAACACAGCAAATATTTGATCTTTTTAATCTGATCCTGTCATCATAGCAACCTCACAAATCAGCTCTTAGTGTTCTAACATTATAGCTTGGGCAAAAAGGGGCAAAATGGTTTTCTGTTCATGACACTGGAATTAGATGCATAATCAGGAATCATTCTTTCTCTAAACCTCTATTTTGAAGCCGTGGGTCATCTTTTGGTAAGAGAGCTATCAAATGAAATAAAGGCTGCATATTAAGTCAATCTGTGTATGGTAGTGTAGACACCTCAAGTAGCTCCATAGTTCCAAGGTACAGAAGAGAGGCTTTCTGGCGAGGGTATAACTAGAGGCACAGAGCTTTACAGTGTTTGTTATTGAAATGCATACCATGCTGCTTTGGACAATTCTGAAAACCTCCTACCATCAGATAGCAATGACTTTCCTTTGATTTGGTACAAAAGTTATGCTGAATTTTAATCACCTCCTTAATGCTTAACTTCACAGAGAAACAGACTGAGTATTAGGGATATCTTTCTGATGTTTTCAGTGAACCAGAGGCACAGACGTGGCTGTCATCTTCATCCAAGGACAAATCATAATTGGCTAGACTAGCAAATTGCTTTTTCTTATTGGAAATTGCCATTGGCACATTAGATTGAAAATAAAATCCTTACTGTATGGATGTGATGTGGTTCTTCACCATGCAGCTGTAAGTGGAAAGTTGTTTTTCTAAACGAATGTTTATAGAGATAATTCAGTTTGTGATACTGAGAGATATAAATTTGGGAGATTACTGAAGATGATTCAGCCTTCATTTTTTTTTCTTGAACTCCTACAATTGCCTCTTTTCCCCCCTCCCTAAACGTAAAATGGTACATCCATCTTGTTAGGAACATCCTCAGAGGATATAAATGAGCAGTCTTCCTTAAGAAGAAAATGAGAATTGAAAGGAGGAATATGCCATCATCACAAACATTGTCCCCAGATGGCAGACGTGGGACTTCATATTGGCATCATTAATCATGGTGGGGCCCTGTGGCTGTCTGCCATACAGCTCTCAACTAGACACACTTCTATGTGTCTCTGAGGCTCATTTGTGGATGTTAAAGATGGTGGGTTCTGTGCTGTACTTAAGTAGAAACTCTGCCAGTGAGTGGGGGTCCTTCTCCTAGCTTGAACATAAGCACTGGAAACAGTATCCTCTTTAAAAAACAAGGTAGCACAAGTTTCTGAAGCAGAATAAAAATGTTCTTCCAGTGCAACCAGCCATTCTACACCTAGCTGAGAACAACTGGCTAACTTTAATAAGCCAGTGATGGTGAAACTAGAACATCTATTTTTTAGAGTCCAATTTGAACCTCTCAGAACTTTTTACTGTCTTCTATATCTATACTGCAGACAAGCTTTATAAACAAACATCATGGCACAGCAGAAACAGCAGAATTTAAAAGCAGACTGTGCAAATCAGGCTTTACTAAGGTAGGAACAAAATTGTGTGACTAATGGACATTTTCCATGCCATTTGGTATTTAACAAAATCTTGTCCTCCAGGAAAATAAAAGTTGAGTTCAGTATTCAGGTGTCACCCTAAGCTCTTAGATTCTAGTTTCTCTGACTGTGTACTCATATACAGTGGGCTTTGAAGACAGACTGTTGGGATTTTGATCAGGGCCTGGGGAAGTTATTTGGTCTCATTTGGCTTACCTCTCAGGTGGGGACAATAGAATGTCTTTGAGGATTAAATAATGCCCATTAAATGATTTACACAATGCCTGGAACATGGTAAGAACTCAATAACATTTAATATTTTCTAGACCTTATAACATCTCTGCAAATAGATTTATGCCTCTGAACCCCAGTCATATGGCTGGGGTTTGGTTTAACTGCTGTCAGTCTTCCTGAATTCATCATGCCTAGCTGATGTTTCTGAAGTATATTAGAGTGATTGGTTGGTAAGGGGACTCTGCCTGTTCCTATTCTTGGTATGGTATCTGAAGGCTGAAGGAACCTAGAGCCCTTGATATTCACTTACTAGGGAGGTTGTGAGATAAAGGCTACACACGTGTGTGTGTGTATGTGTGTGTGTGTGTGTGTGTGTGTGTGTGTGTATGTCTGTGTTTTGTATATGCATGTAGGGGCATTATAAATTTATGTAAGATGTGAAATTGGATGGTTAATAACTTGGGGCATGTTTGTGGTAAGGAATTGATTATTTTAGTAAAAGGCTAGGAGCTGCTGAAAGAATCATCCAAAGTATGAGATTGTTGGGCTTTGAGAAGATATGCAGAGATGATAATACCAATTCACTAAGTACAGAAAGGGTTGGAGGTTGACTTGGGCAGTTTGCTCATCAATTATGTAGACATTTATTGTCTACATAAATTGGCATAGATGTGAGCAGTATAATTATTTGTTAACTCATCTGATTGATGATGAGCTCCTTGAGAGAAGGAACATAGTTTGTCTTTGAATCCCCACTGTTGACCTAATGCCTGGCACAGAGTAGGTGCTCACTAAAAGTTTGTTAAATGAATTAATAAGTGGGGCCCTGAGAGGAAGGATTCCCTATAAGTCACATGGGGCTTGCAGCTTGGCAAGTTTTGTTGTACTCTTGGGGAACTTAACATTCATGAATACCCTTAATACCCTTGAAGGAACCAAATCTAAGTAAGTTTTGTTTTGTTTTTTTTTTTTTCCAACTTTTTTTATTTATTTTTGGGACAGAGAGAGACAGAGCATGAACGGGGGAGGGACAGAGAGAGAGGGAGACACAGAATCGGAAACAGGCTCCAGGCTCCGAGCCATCAGCCCAGAGCCTGACGCGGGGCTCGAACTCACGGACCGCGAGATCGTGACCTGGTGAAGTCGGACGCTTAACTGACTGCGCCACCCAGGCGCCCCATGTTTTTTGATGTTCCTGTTTACATGGGACACTATCAACTTTGATTTTGGGGGCAATAACAATCTTCTGACTTGGAAATATATCATAAGACAAATTTGGAAATGGAATAAATCTGGAGAATCATTTTATCATTCTTAGTTACATGTTATCCAGCATAGGATTGTGTTTCAGCTTGGTGATTGATCCACAGAGTGAAAGTTTGGGATACCTGCTATAATTAGTATTGCCAGACCTTTAAGTTGTTCTTTAGAGTCATAAACTCATTTTCATAGTAAATAGTTTTTTCTGGCTGGGGTGAGTTTAAGATTAAGTGAGTACATGAAAATGTCTGAATTTCTGAATTAATAGCATATAACTGTGTCAGGAGAAAAATAACAGGATGCCAATGTGTTGTGAACAATCATTTATAAAAGTTAAAGCTCCTTTGCATATTGGTAAGATAGTGCTGATCAGTAAACCAGTGGTTCTTCCATACTACCTGGTCAAGGGACAGTTAAGGAGCTATTTGTATACATAAGCATCTTAAATTGCCCTCATCTATCTCCCTAATGTTGGAACAATGTGTTAATGGACCAATTTGAGATTGCACAGGACTTTCTGACTCTTGGAAAGTTTTCATATCCTTCAGAAATAGGGGTATTTTAGAACTTTGAGTTGGGTCTCAGATGATAATGAGAGTCATTTCAAATGGAGTGTGCTGATACAGGTCACAGAAGTAAAATTAGGATTTATGAATGTATGATGGCACAAAAAGTCATGGATGATGAACTGGAAAATCTTCCATGTATTTCTCTTTCTGAGATCATATAGCTTTCTTTGTCTCTTTTGGGCTTAAGTTCAAACTTAATGGCCACTTTGTTAATTAGAACTGGCCCAATAATTCAGAGATCAAGAGCAATGGGTATTTCTTACTGATGATGAGTACATTTAAAACCTACTATTTCCTGCCTCTTTTTTTTCCTGATAATGAAAACTCATATTCCTGAAACCCTGCTGGAGAGGTTAAGGCCTACCTGGATAAACCTGTGCTTTGCAATTTGGACAGTTTTCTCATCTGTAAAATAAGAGAGCTGGACAGATGATTACCTAATGTCCTTAGCCCTGATATTCGAAGGGTCTAGGATTCTGTGTCCCATGAAGCTCCATTTCCAGGGATATCCAAAGAACACATGTTTACAACAAGGAAGATCTGCATTGGCATGACGGTGACATATTCACCTTTATAGGACCAAGGAATCTCTGGTTGATTGACTTAAAATACAACTACAAAGACTACATCCCTCCATTAAGTAAGTGCTTCTGTTGCCTCTGGTGCTCCTGACAGTATCTTGACAATCTTGATGCTTGAGTAATGCTGACACAGTTAGCTTGGAACATGTCGTAGGAAAGTATCTTGAAATTATCTTTCTCTCGCCCCACCTTCAAGCCCCTGCCATCATTATCTCCACTATGCAGTTACCTGATTGACTCTTTCAGAAACCGGAGCCTACTTGTCAAAAGATTGTAATATTAGAAATCTATTCTTCATTATATATACAGTGTGACTTCAGTAGTTTAGGTCCACTTAGTTTAATATTTTTTTAATGTTTACTTATTTTTCAGAGGGGAAGGGGCAGAGATATTGGGAGACAGAGGATCTGAAGCCAGCTCCAAGCTGATAGCAGAGAGCCCAATGCGGGGCTTGAACCCACAAACTATGAAATCATGACCTTAGCAAAAGTCAGATGCTTAACTGACTGAGCCATCCAGGTGCTCCTAGGTCTACTTAATTTAAATCACAGTGTCATAAAATCTGAAGGTTGGAAGTCAGTAGACAGATTTATTGTGATGCCTAATTCTCTGATAGTTTCTGTTAAATCATGTGGTATATGGATCGGGGATCCAGAGTCAGATGTCTCAACAGAAGCACATACTTAAGTTAAATCCTCTTCAGCTGAACCAACAAAAGCTTCGCCCCCGCCAGATGCTCCCTTGGACCGGGTTCACGCAGCTAGCTGGTAGAACAGGCCTAATAGCTGTACGGATAGGTCAGTCTCTCCCCAAGAGTCGGTGGGAACTGCAGATCTCAGAGGAGCTGCCTTGTATTCCTCTCTCAGAGACAGATTAGAGATTGGGCTGGAGTGTGGAGAATGAAGTCTACTGTGTGATCAACAAGGTGGACTTGGGCTACACAGAAATCTGCATGGAAAATCATCAATGCTGACTTTCCTGTGCAAATCAAGCATCCAGCTCATGACTAAGACATTTTGGATGAGGTGACAAAGGATGAAATATAGATATTACTATTCCAAGGTATTGATTTTACTTAAAATGACAAAGTCTGAAAATCTAGTAGAAGATGGTATCCTATGAAAAGGAAATATAATCTCTGAGTATTTCTTTAGAAGATAGAAATAAAGCATATTATTTTCAAACTCTTGGTTGTTATTTCATGAATACTAGATAATATATAGCCAAAATATCTTGGCAAGATTTCTTAAGTGAGGCAATATGTACATAAATTTCTAATGTGTTTGAACATAAATATGAGTGTACATTAGACAGAAAAAGAAAATAAAGCAGACACCACTTTTAGCCATATTTTCCTATTTCTTGTTGCAAAGAAAAGTAATTATATTTTATAAGATGAAACAGAATATAATTTTACATTGTGTTTCTACAAAGTAGTGAAAAGTAATATTTGCAATTATGATGAAGATATATGTGTCAAAGTGTAGTCAAACATGACAGCCATTAAATGCTTGGTTGGAGAAAGATCTTTAATTACACAGGACATTAGATACAGTTGGATTGAGAAGGATTATTGGCCAAGTCAACAAAATTATTTTTGAGGCTACATCCATGTTGTACCAGTGAATGAAATCAAGATGTACATTTTCAGCCACACTCAGATTTTAGGTACCATCAGGGTACACCTTCCTTACTGTTACTCATGATCACTGGCCATGCCTCCTTGAAAGGGATGTTCTCAAACATAGTCACTGAGGCTTTTGGGAGTGTGAGCTCTCAGAATGCTTACTGATGTTTAAAAGCACAGATATCTCAAAGGTTTCTTAAGAAGGAAGGCTGATGGTATGGAAACAAAAAAAATGGGAAAAACAAGGGAAGGTAGAGGTCTAGAAGGACTCCATCTTAGGATTTGGGGGTGGGATTTCTCTCCCGGGGAAAGGATTGGTAAAAACAAAGTTATCCTCCAGTCTTGGTTGCGCTAAAAGAATTATGGACTGAGTGGGTCCAGAGTAATAATATTAGCTAAAGTATAGTGTGTGCTTATCGTATGCTAAGCACTGTGTACACACCTCGTTTAATCTTCAAAATAATCTAATAGGGTAAATAATAAGATTTTGCCCATTTTACACATCAGGCATTGTTCATGGTTGCAGAGTTAGGAGGTAAATTCAGGGTGACTAACTATCTGAGTTTTCCCTCAACTTGTGGATTTCCTGTGACTGTAGACTTTCAGTGCTGAAACCAGAACAGCCCCAGGCAAACCAGGATGGGTTGATTACCCTAAAAGTGATGGTACCCATAGTCAAGCTCAGAGCCTGATATATTAATTCTCCTGATTTTTACTGCCTTTCCAAGGCAGAAGTTCAAGTTCAGGACAACATGACAATGAATCCAAATGACAAGTACCTATGACAAAGGGAGGTTTTGTCTTGAGGAAATAAGGCTCAGCTACAATATTGATCAGAACAGCCAAGAAAGTGAACGTATGTTGAATCACCTAAAAAAGTGAAGAATGGCTCCAGACCCTTAGAGGGAAGGGAGCTGAGTTTGTAGGTCTGCTTTAGAAATTACAGGTACAGAGAGGTTCCTGACAGCAGGAAGCCTTACCAGTCATTTCCTAGTCAAGAACATCTGATATTAAGAAGGATTAATGCCCATGATTTATTCTGGACTTTACTTTTGACACTAATACTATATAACAGTAATCATAGATGATGATCAAAACCCATAGAGTTTTATTGGAATGTCCTTTTGAGGACTTCGATATCCTTGGGAGTGGCCTTAGTGGGTATCCCTGTTCTCACAAACTCAGGGCAGATGCTAGGTCGATGCTTATTGGACCTAGTATGGCACTCTGGCCACCCTTAGCTGGCATAGAATAGAGCCTGGACAGGAGAGAGATCCTGGAGTTTTTGTGTCTGTTTTTCAACTCTTGCCTATTTATTTTGTTTGATGTCTTCAGAATGTATGGCAAAATAGAAATTGCACAAAATTTGATGTCATATAGTTCTGTCTTTGAATACTAACTCTGGCTCTTATTGGCTGCCTTGGGAAATTGACTTGGCTTCTTTGAATCTTGACTTTTTCAATTGTAAAATAAGAATTTAAATTTATAGAGGGCTATTCTAAGGATTACAAATAATTTATGTTAAATGTCTAGCACATATGAGGCATTCAACAAATGGGACCTTCTATATGACTATAAATCCAGACCTATAGGTTTCAAAATGGAGGCTTGGAATCTTTAATTGTTTTAAATTAAAACTATCTCCCAGTGTTGGATTTATCATTTTAGCCCAAGGCTGACACCTTGTGGAATTCTCTGACAAGTAAGAACTTACTTGCTGGTTTGTATATGTTACTAAATCTTTTCTGGAGGCTGAAGCAGAGATGCACATTGAGGGGAATATTCTAGTTACTTAGGTAATAATAATGGACAGAGTAAAAATAAATTAATTTTTGGAGTCATTTTGGGAGATTATTTCTGAAATTAATTAAAACATTTTCATTTTATTTATTTATTTATTTATTTATTTATTTATTTATTTATTTATTTATTTATTTAGTGTTTTCCCAGAAAATACATTATTGCAGAATTTTAAGCCCCCCACCTTTGCTTAAATTATCCAATTCCTAAATATTATTCAAAGTCTGACATCTGTCTTTCTTTCCATTTACTTCCCCTGACTTCCTGTCACTCAATGACAACTCACTTGAGAAATTCTGTGTCACTTACAGGCAAAAGCAGGTATATAATTTGTAGGGCCCAGTATAAACGAATTGAACCTTTTGTTCAAAAATCATTAAGAATTTCAAAATGGCAATAGCAGGGCATTAAACCAAGAGCAGGGCCCTTCTAAACATGGGCCCTCTGTCTTTTATTAAGCACTTTAAAAAATAATGATCTATCTATAGATGGAATATAATTATTGACTAGCAGAAACAAAATACGTTTTTTCTTTTATCTTAATTTCTGAGACCATTTTCCTTTCTCAAAACTTCCGCATTAGAAATAAAGGATCCAGCAATTGCATTATTAGATATTTACCCAAATGATGCAAAAATACAGATTCAGAGTAGTACATGCACCCCAATGTTTATAGCAGCATTATCAACATTAGCCAAACTATGGAGAGAGCCCAAATGTCCATGAACTGATGAATGGATAAAGAGGATGTGGTCTATATATACAATGGAATATTATTTAGCTATCAAAAAGAATGAAATCTTGCCATTTTCAATAACGTGGATGGCGGTAGAATGTATTATGCTAAGCTAAATCAGAGAAAGACACCATATGATTTTACTCATATATGGAATTTGAGAGACAAAAAAGATGAACATGTAGGAATGTGGGGGGAAAGAGAAGAGAGGGAAATAAGCCACAAGAGACTCTTAACAATAGAGAGCAAGCTGAAGGTTGATGGAGGGAGTGGAGTGGAAGATGGGCTAGATGGGTGATGGGTATTAAGGAGAGCACTTGTGATGAACACTGGGTGTTGTATGTAAGTGATGAATCACTAGATTCTATTTCTGAAACCAATATTGCACTGTATGTTAACTAAAATTTAAATTAAAAATAGATGAAATAAAAAAAGAGAATTGATTATTTTATTATTCACTGCTCCTCAACCTCAAACTTACTTTGACTTCCTTTTTTTTTTACTACAACTTCCTCTTGCATGAGATAGAGATATATGATAATACCAATAACAATAATAAAGATGATACTTTAACAGTAAATACATTTAAAACATTAAAAAATAAAGGAAAATTTTAAGAAGAAGTTCCTTTTCCATCACATTTCTATACAGATAAAGTTTAGAGAAGGCAATCTGGCTCTGGGGGAAGTGTTAAGTTATAAGTGACCTGTCTTGAAGCTGCATTAGTATAACAAGCATTTTATTTTATATTTGTATGATTGGGGCAGAACATTGTGGGGGCCTTACTGATGTAGATTATGGAGGGGCTAAATTATCTATAAGCTATGCTTTTTTAAGATTTACATTCATCAGTGTAGAGACCAGGTTTTTCCTTGAACCACATTGATCTAAATGATAGGTGGATTCAGACTTCCTGAAAGAGAATAGAAAACCAGTTCTTGAAGGGGACAAGCAGGTGGAGACTGTAAAATAGATGCATTGATCATGGTTCATAATGATCATTTTGTTCAAGTTCAAATTACTTAGGATTTTGGTAGGATCACTTATCATTGTGCTTAGAGGTTGACAAATGCTAAGTAACTGTTGACCCAGTGGAGATAAGGATACCCAGATGGTTCAACATGATTGTTTGGTCAGTTGAGAACCTGGATGTCTTTGATAATGGCTCTTCTCCAGCCCAAGCTAGCAGGCATTTTCAGTGAGAAGAGCTGGGCTGTGTGGTTAGAAGCAGATACTTTCAAATGGTGGGCATTAGGGGCATTCACCTTTCTTTCCTCTGTTTTCCTTAATTCTCCTTGCCCTTTATGCCCCTATAATTCTAAACTGTCTAGAGCTCCCAGGGCACATTATTTTCTTTCTCACCTCTAGGCCTCTGCCTGGTTGTCTCTTCTGCTTTAGTTGCCCTTGCATGGTCCCATCCTCCCGAGTCCCCTCCTCCTGACTAATGCCTGCCCATCCTTTCAGAGAAAGCACAAACATCATCTCCTACTTCACTCATTGTCATCATCATTAAGAAAAGGGAACATCTCACTTAAGTTTTTTCTTTATGCAGTACTGGGATAATATGCCTTTCCATCAGTTTGAAATTTTAGAACTGTTCTTGCAACATTTTTTTCTGGTGAGTTGTAGGAATAATAGGAAAGGGAAAATGAAATTATTTTGATAGAGACTAAAATGAATTTATGTAATATTAATTTTTCTCGAATTGCATGAACTATAAAATGAAAGAGTTTCATTAAAGGTCTTTAAGGATCCCTTCTAACTAGAAACTACAATTCTAAGTTCCCCAAATGGTCTGGTTTTATGTAGAATGGTTTTATGCTGTGGTCTTTATTTAATTTTCTCTATTTATTTAAGCCACGGCTTAGAGTGTATTATTTGCATGCTGGGAATTATAACTAGTGCCAGAAGAGGGGCAGTGAGCTGCATACTGGCAGGGAAGTCATCTTTGTAGTGTTCACCCACATGTCCATCCACAGCACTTTGTATAATCAAAACAGTGTAGTTAGAAGCAGGGGAAAACACATTTGTAACACAGTTATGCCGAAGCCATCCTGAGGGTACTGGAAATCAAGACAAAGATTTTACTTTATGGAGGCCCCTGTGCTGTGGTAAGTCCAACATGGCTGAAATTAGCTGGTAAGATGTGGAAGAGATAATTTAAGGTTTTTAAAGTTGTCTTCCATGTTTATGTGTATAGCATGTGCTCCATATACATAGAAGAGTGCCTTGAATTATTTTTCGAAGCAAGGTGACACATTCAAGAGTTTCACTGCAGTCTTCCAGAAGACTGTTTACAGAGATTTGGACAGACTCAAAGGATCCAATAAGGGATGATGACATACTCAAGGTCTAGCAAGAATGACATGCACTTTTCCTCTCTGGGTCTGAGGGACAGAGGTGAGAGCCCAAGTGGCTGTGAAAGAGGGACTGTCAACAGAAGCCGTTGCCACAAAGACAGAGAAGGAGCAAGAGGAATAAATACTCTGATTCTCTCTCTCCAACCTCCCCTAGCACCTCCCATTGTCCAATGCTAGCCACAAAGTCAGAGGCAAGGAAGGTCAAGGGTGCCGTTGTTAGAAGTGGAGCTCAGCACAGGAGCAAAGTGTGGAGAATGGATGGGGTGCAGGAGTAGGTGGTGCTGTCCAGCAGCCCCTAGGCAGCAGTAGATAGCTGTTAGGTTGGCTCTTGACAATTGCATAGATTCAGTTGGTGAGGATGCAACAAGCCCAGATAGATTTAGACAGTTGATTGCTTGGTGCAGTGGGCAGTATGAGCTGCACGACTGCCTCAGCTCCCATGGCTCCCCAGGGTCCATGAGGGCAATGTGGAGGAGTCCATGTAGATACTGTGCACACAGGGAGTTGTGCCACTGCTGATGAATAGTGAGTTTAGGAAACCCCCTTAGAGGGATATTTCCCTCTAAATGAACACACCCAACTTTTGTCCCTTGTGGACAAAGTCTACACTTATCCTGGTAAGAAAACAAATCTTCTATCAACCCTGGAGGGGGAGACACTACCTCTGTCTTCCAAGGCTGTTTGCTGTGCACACATCTTTGAAAAGATAATTCTGAACAAAAGCTGTCACAAGACTTAGAAGTGCCGTGGAGAATTGCCTCCCATCTGGTGCAAATGGAGATCAACCAGCACTGGCACAAATATGTTTAATATGTATATAATTTGTAGGTGAGCCTGGCTGTCTGACTTCATGCTGAGTTTTGCCCTGCTCCACATTCAGGCCTAAAGTTGTCCCTATGCCACAGTCCTCTCCTTTGCCTTCAAAGTGTGATTTTGCTATTTTTTCCACCATGTTTTAAATGGACTTGGGAAAGTAGTGCATCTTAGTGAACCCAAAACTGGCTTCAGCTGAGACGAATCTGAGTTTGCTATCCCTTACAATTCATTAGCTCATTCACCTTGGGTTTTGTTTTCCTTTGGCAAACAGAGATCATCACATATATTTTATGTAGTATTTGTAAGGATAAAATGACAAAATGTTAAGTATCTAGTCCAGAGCTCAGCCCAGAGTGGGATACTATTATTGTTTATAATGTGGTAGAGGAAGGAGAGTCAGATCGTGTGATTGGCCCCTAGCTGCTCCCCTCCCCCTTCATGTTTCTTAGGATAGTGTTGAATTTTTTCATATAATGGTTAAGACACAGAGATTCCACTGATGTTGAAAAGTCCAGGGGCACCTGGGTGGCTCAGTCAGTTGAGCCTCTGACTCTTGATTTCAGCTCAGGTCATGATCCCACGGTTGTAGGATCAAGCCCTGCATTGTGCTCCTCATTTGAGCATGGAGCCTGCTTGGGATTTTCTCTCACTCTCTGTCTCTTTCCCTCTCTCTCCCTCTCAAGAAAGGAAAAGTCCAGGCAGAAATCCCTCATGACTTAGCATAAGCTAATGTCCATTCATTCTAGCCATGCACACATGCTGACTGCCCCCCCCCCCCTACTTGCAGGTGCTTCCCACTGCTCGAAGGAAAGAGAGGTCCCTGAGGGGTTCTTATTCAAGTACTTGAATTTAGATTAATGTTTGGGGGAATAAATACACGTTTTAATAACCCTGTGTATTCAGTGAAATAATATAACATGCATTTGTTCATTATCTAGAGTGTAGACTGTTCATAGAAATTTATGAAAAATAGCACCTGGGGATCTGAGACTGAATAAATCACTAAAACTCTTTTCATAATGTGAACTCCTGTGGGCCAAATATGAAGAGAGGATGGTATATATTTGTTTAATATTATTAATGATTTGGAAATCCCAAACTTCTTAAGTTAATATTTAATGAAGTACATTCTTCTAAGACAGGTGTAAATTAATGTCAGTAAAATAATATTGCAGATAAATATTATAGCAGAATGACTTTTGAGTAACATGAAACTAGACTGATGGAAATGTATTGTTTAATACATTTTGTGTAATTGAGAATGGACGCAGGTCGATGATGATAAGTTCAAGGTTGCAGACTGCAGAGATTTTCTGAAACGATCCTCCAGCCTGCCTTTCTGGCCTTAGAGCAAATCACTTTCACCCTCATGCACACCCCCATACTCTGTGTCTCCATTTTAAGGACCTAGTCTACACAGTGCTATCACTCCTATTCTTCTGAGTCATTGCACATGCCTGGATTTCCTTGTCTTCTTTTCTAATGTATAAGCCCATCCCTCAAGCCTGGCACAAAGTAGGAAATAAATACATGTGTGCTGAATGAACTGATTCATATATTTTTTTGAGCTATAATGATTTTTATAGGCACAGTAAGAGGAGCAATTGGATGACATTCTTGTCTCAGCAAGCTTGAGGCTGTCTCCCCCAAAAGGTCGTCTAAAGTTTTGCATAAAGGGATGTTATGACATCTCACACAGGTTGTTCTGTCTGTCATGATGGGTGGGAGAAGGACTTGTACTTCCCCCAGGTTAAACACTGAATAAGTAAGTTCATGTGTCATTTGGGAAATATTTTCTTCCCTCTGTGTCTCATATTTGATGTTATGGCTAAAAAAAAACATATTCTTATTTGTAAATGCGTAGTCTTGCTTCGGCTGTGAATATTCTGTTAGTGACTTGCATAAGGGATTTGAAATCCAGTATTAAAGGCATTTTTTGTGATACTTTACTAACTATAAAATTCTGTTCAATGACACTCCTATCCCCAAAAACCTCACAATTATTCTTGTGTAAATTAAATATTTATTGATTTTTCAATATATCTCAATGCCCCATACAGATTTATATCAGTATTTCAAGAGAGAGCAAAAACAAACAAAAACCCTGATAACCTGTCTCACATTATCTTTCCTCATAAAATCATAGAATCTCAGGCCTAGAATGGGCTCTGAATGTGGTCCCACCTTGAGACTGAAGTCATTCTGGACAGTAACTATTTTAGCCCATTGCTTCTTCATTAGTAATGTTCATATAAATCTCCTGGGGATGGTGTTAAAATGCACCTCCTCATGTGAAACCTAAGTTCAAGTATATTCTTAATGATGCTCAGGGAAGACCCCTTCCCAGCCCCTTTTTCTTCAACTGAGAGGAATGCACACCGAAACAGACTGGGATAGGGTTGTCAGATGAAATACAGGACACAAAGATAAATCAAATTTCAGATAAACAACAAACAATTTGTAGGTAGAGGTATGTTTCAAATATTTCATGGCCATACTTACACTAAAACCAAAACCAAACCCTGTTGTTTAAGCAGAAGTTTGAATTTAATGGGGTATCCTGTACTTTGACTAAACCTGACAACTCTAACTGGGAAGTAAAGAAAAAAAAAAAAAAGGATGGGCTTTGGCATAAAGATTGAGCTGACAATAAAGATTGAGTCCTGGCTTGTCAATTACTCACTGTGTAAATGAGGCAGTTTTAGGACGTCAGGACCTCTCTTCCCTTGTCTATCTTCAATAATAGAGAGAGAGAGAGAGAGAGAGAGAGGGAGGGAGGGAGGGGAGAGCACTTGCCCTCAGGGGCTGTTGTGAGGACTAAGTGAGTTGGTGCATAGGAAGTGCTGGGTTCCTAGTTGGCCACTAATAATAAGGCCCATGGCAATGAGAACTGATCAGGTTTGCCCACGCTATCCATTCTGAAAAGACAGTAAGCTTTGTGTTTATTAGGATGTAACATTTGTAACGTTGTACATTTTAGTGTTGCCTCTGTAGAAAGTTACTGTCTGATTTTCATGCAAACCTGGTTTTCTATGAATAATCCTTGTCGGTGTTTTTCACATTTTAGGATGCGACAGCATTACCTGGATGACTTGTTAAAACCCAGATTACTGGGCCGGGCCCCTAGAGATTATGATTCAGCTGGTCTTGGGTAGGTCCCAAGAATCTGCATTTCTGACACATTCCCAGGTGATGCTGATGCTGTTAGTCTGGAAACTGAGATTTGAGAACCACTGATCCCTGTCACAAGCAACATAGCCTTTTCAGGGTTCTCTTGCCTTGTATGCTTAAAGTGGTGCCACCTACTGGACACAATAGTATGTGCTTGGGTTAGCCTCAGAAAAGAGAAAGAATCACACTTAAGATAAAGGTCTGTTTTCTGACATCATGTAATCCTCCTGTTATATAAAAACTAACCTAAATATTTTTGGGACTCCAAAGTACTTTTGCCTTTTCTTTCCAGGCCACAATTTCTATATCAGTAAAATGATGATGATGATGATGATGCCGCCAAACTTCCCTTATAGAACTATTTTAAGGATATATTGTATTCGTTTGCTAGAACTGCCATAAGTACTCCAGACTGGGTGGCTTACACAAGTATCCGCAGGGTTGGTTCCTTCTGAGGCATCTCTTTTCAACAGGTAGATGGCCGCTTCTGTGTCTTCATATGGTCTTTCCTCTATATCTGTGTCCAAATTTCCTCTTCTTATGAGGATACCAGTCATATAGGATTAAGGCTCACCCTAATGGTTTCATTTTAACGATCCCTCCGTCCAAATGTAGTCACATTCTGAGATACTGGGAATTAGGGCTTGAATATATGAATTTTGAGGAGACACAATTTGGCCCATAACAGTGGTGCTTAAAGCACTGTACAAACATCCTTTTAAAACTGTACCGTGTCTCCTTGAGTTTCACGTTCCACATTTGTAAAATAAAGGCGCTTTCCTCTGGGAGTTCTGAGAACCTCCCAACTGTTGGATTCTGTTGTGCTAGCCTTTCTCTACCCCCTCACAGTCTAGAATTATGGAGAAGTTTCTCCAGCAGCCACTGTGTACCAGGTCTAGAAGAGGAGACCATTCACATTGAAGCAGCATAGTGGAAATAGATTGGAGTTAGATGACTGGATTTGATTCCAACTCAGCCATTTTCATACTGAGAAACCTAGGATACAATACCCTATCCCTCTGGGCCTCAGTTTTCTCCTGTGTGAGATGGGGCTATAGCATCTGCCTTGAGTTCTACTAATGTAAGGGAGAGAACATGCATAGAGCACCCAGCACAAAGGTCACTTGATGACAGGAGTTCAGTGAAAGGTAGTTTACACATTGTGCATTCAGCCTTGCCTTGCCTCTCCTAAGGGGGATGGCTGAGTCTTGCAGAAATGCCTTGATGGCATCTTGGAGACTATGTCATATCCTTCTTTCTGTTGCAGTCGGTTCTCTCCTCTGAGTCATACTGCAGACATGGGGAGCAAAAAGAAACCCACCTCTGTCCCTATTACAGAGCCCAGCTCCTTCCATAGGGCCCATAGAGAGCAAAGTTTATTCCAGTTATTTCAGCAGCTGCTCATCATTACGACATCAAGTGATTTTGATGCAAGCCCCTGAACTCGAACACCAGCCAGTACTTTACTTTCGAGGTCCCACCAGGAAGGTAAGAAATGCTATGTCAGCTCCAACAGCAACTCTAGAGGGAAATGCTAGGAAAATCAGGCTCTAAAGATTGGAAGAGGTAAATTTTTTTAAAGCCAGACCATCAACAAGAACTTTGGGGAGTCTTAAGTCACTTTAACTCCCTTTCCCTATTTTAAAATTGCCCAAAGTACAGGCTATCCAGGTGCTTTCTGGGAAAGGCTGTCTTACGAGGAGAAGCTATCATATCATACTTAGGCAATTACAATATTACTTAAAATGTGAAAAACAAGTAAAGGCATTAATAACCCTAGCACCCCCAAAACAAGTATCTTCATTCTTTGTGCAAAAACTTTCAGTCTAATGTTCATGTGTGCGTGCATTTATATATTTTACAGAGCAAGATTGTGTTACGGAAATACTTTTTGTTAAACTACTTACACTGGATCTTAGCTAAGAAATATTTTTCCACATCTGTCATTTTGATGGTTGAATTATATTCTGTAGGTGGGATGGACAAAAATGTTTTCATTCTGCTATATAAAAACATTAGGTTGCTTCTAATTTTATCAATCATGCAGTGTGCATCTTTATACATATATATTTTACTTCCACTTTCTCTTAAGCTCTTTCCCTACAATAAATTTCTAGAATCGGACATGAACATTTTAATGTAGATTGGACTTTAGAATTAAGTACCCCTGCCTTTCCTGCAAAGTGCTGTCTTCTTTACAATCTTTGATTCTCTGTGAAAGACAGCCTCTCCTATGATAAAACCTTTTGTTCTCATGCATAGGAGAGAGTGCCATCTGCTGCCTTGAAAACATTACTCCCTGCAATTTCCTGCTTCTTTCCGGAGAACATGAACAGATAAAAGCCCAAGTAGGATTTGCTCCAGGTTGAGTATTAAATGATAGAAAAGTGCTCATTAAGTGAAGTCACACTGCCAAATTGCCAGGCCCAAAGTAGCCCGTTATTTACAATGTTGAGTGCAGTCAGGCACTATTTCCTGCATCCTTTGGGAAACACCAATTGGTTCTAATAATTGGTTGATGGGAACTTGTGATGCAAACCACTGTAAACTGTGTGCTGTGCTCTGGGCTGCTGGTGGTTCTGTCCAGGCTGTCTTCCTCCTCTTACCAACACAGATCTGACCACCTGCATCTTTGGTCCAGCTCTGTGCTTTGGCCATATTGCTCTACTTGTGAAATGGCTTTTTCTCAGCTATGGATTCCAGTTAGCTTTGATGTCTCATCTTAGTGTTCCCTTTCTCCTCCTCTTCCTCTCCCTTTTCCTATCCCTACTTTTTCCTATCCCTGCAATGGACCTACAGTCAATATCACATCACCTCCCATGACTGCTCTTTAACTACTACATGGGGGATTTTTTAAAGAGCAAGTTGAGAATATTTTCTGGGTCACAAAAGATTCTTTATGATTTAGCTCCTGATGATTTATCCAGCCTTAATTATCACAATTAATTCTTTTGTTTCCAACACTCTAGGACAGCATTATCCAATAGAAGTATGTAATTTTAAACTTTGTAGTAGCCACGTTAAAATGGGAAAAACAAATAAACCAAGCAAACTATCCTCAAACAACAAGAGGGGACCCAGAATATTATCATTTTAACACTTGGCACTGTACACATTTCAGGTGTTCAACGGACACATGTATCCCTAGCTCTAGGAGTTCTAAGCTACATATAAATTGCTCAAATACATGGATTTGGCTTCAATGTTCATGCCTTTGTACGTGCTCATCTTTATTTTTGCCTGCACTGAACTTTCTCCAATGTGGCAAACCTTTACTTGTGTTTAAACACCCAGCACAAATACCACCTTTTCCAGCAATTCTCCCTTGACTCTGCAAATGGGATTAATCTCTCTGAATCTCTCCTTTGTTCTACCACTCTACTTTGCACATGCTTCTGCTTGATATTTATAACTCTCTATTATAATATATTGATTTGCATTTATAAATGGTTTCTTTATAGCTTTATACTTGAGTTAGGGCTTCTAAAGGGCAGAGGTGTTCATTTATCGTCTCTGTATCCTGAGAGTCAAGAGCAGAGGATGTTCTTACCATCCATGTGCAATAAGTGGATGAATATCTATTGATTGAGTTACTATCACTTGTCTATGTTGAATACTTAAGTCTTTTTTAATGTTTATTTATTTGAGAGAGAGAGAATGAGTGGGAAAGGGGCAGAGAGAGAGGGAGACACTGAATCTGAAGCAGGCTTCAGGCTCTGAGCTGTCAGCACAGAGCCTGACATGGGGCTGGAACCCATGAACCTTGAGATCATGATCTGAGCTGAAGTCACATGCTTAACTGACTGAGCCACCCAAGCACCCTGAATACTTGCATACTTAGTCTTTATTCCTATGTCACCTTACAAGGCTTTATTATAAACCTGATGGAAAGATTTACCCAGAAAAGCCATCATTTTTTTTTATTGTTCCATTTTTTCTCAGAGTTAGAAGCAAAATGAAATAACTGATAAGAGAAAAAAGGTTGATGGCTTGATTTTGATGCGTCTCCACACTGATTTTCTGGGAGTTTTATGAGAATTGGCTTTTCAGGTTAAATTGAAAACACTATTTTAAAGTATTCAAACTTGAGTGTCTTCGTACTTTAAATAAGGTGTTTCCTTGAGAAAAGCTCCTCCTTCACAAAAAATCTGCTCTGATGTGTAATGAGATGTGACCCAGCCTCATTTATAGTTAGATCAAACTCTCTTCTCATTAAAGTCTTCTTCCTAGGATTCTGAAAGAAAGCTATTGGGGAAGGCTGGAGGCAAGATCACTGGCATTGTATTTTGTGGAAAATATAAAACAGTTGCCTTTCTTATTTTATTCCACTTCATTTCATCTTATTTAGTATTTTTTTTAAAAAGAGCACTTTAAAACCATTTAATTCCTGAAAGTTTGTGTAGGAAAGCAGCAGTATGAAAAGTCTCATTGTATGTTTCATAATTATCCCTACGTAGAGTTATATAGATGACAAAAGACCAAGTCTGTGTTTGAAAATGTTGCATACCATAGGGAAAGAAACTTCAGTGATAGGCCTGGGTTTCATTTATCCTAAGATGAGAGATTTGTTACTGAGACCAGGTAAAGTATTAAAATGAAAGATGATAAATATAAATATGAAATGTAATATAAAAGTAAATATGTTTGTGTACCAGCCCCTGTAACTTGGCCTTACTATTTTAAATCTACATACCATATATACATAGGTACCTACAGATAATATATCTTTTAAGTAGGTCCATTTTATACAGAAGTATGGAAAAATAGATAAAATGCCAGGCATCAATAGCTTTTTAGGATCTGCAAAAATGGTTGGGAGTTGAAAGATAAAATACACTCGCCCTCAAATATGAAAAATCATGGTAAAATTAAACTTAAAAATATCTACTTGTCTCAAAACATAACACTATATAAACTTGGTCTGTAGTTAATTAATATTCATAAACATTTTATTATATTTGAATAATTTGTGGGTTAAATTTCTTCACATCACAAGAATTCTCGAGGATGTGCCATGATTGCTAGATAATTGGTGATCATAATTAAAAGAGTTAGTCATGCTCAAGTAATTTAAAAAACAAATTATGGAAATATATAAATTATAAAATATTTTATAAAAATACCTTATAGCGAAAATAATATTTACTGTGGGATGTGGGGACATTGTAATAGATTTGATATAATGTAAGATATAGCCTTGGGGCTTACAGCAACCCTAAAATGGCCCTTATTTTTAATTTTTAATTAACAGACTTTGTTTCTGAGAGCAGTTTTACATTAACAGAAAAATGAATGGAAAGTACAGAGTTCTTCTCTACCCCTCCCCAACATTGCTTTCTTGTATTATTAACACCTTGCATTTACATTCATTACAATTGGTGAGCCAATATTATTATATTATTATTAACTAAGTCTATAGTTTATAGTGAGGTTTACTCCTGGTGTACATTCTGTGAATTTTGACAAATCTATAATGACATGTATTGAACATTACAGTATCTTACAGAATAGTTTCACTGCCAAGTGGCCCTAATTTTAAGACTCAGACATCTGTAACAAAAGCTCTCATTGCAAGTTGCACATGAGAGTTACATATTTCATGGCCAATTAGGACACTGCTCACCTTCAGTGTTACGAAGCTACAGTCAATAACTAGTATGAATCTGTCCAAAATTATGTTTCTTATTATTTTTGAAGAGGGAGTTCTAAGGTACTGTTTTCCTCATTAGTATTATCCTGCTTCCTTTTATTTTATTCTTCTAATAGTTATTTATCTGGCTTGGCTCTTTTTCTCCTTTAAAATTTGTTTTTCCTCTTAGTGGCATCATAATTGGTCTATTTTTATGGAGACTAATTTAATCTTCTGGGGTGTGTTCCAACATTGGAGATTTAAAGTGCTTTTATTGCTGCCAGGGTCATTACTATGTTTATTCAGGACATCTAGGTGCTTAGTTTCCTTTCTTTTACAGTTGGTCACCTTAGATGCTAGGTCTTTATTTCCTGTTGTGTTCCAGAGTCATTTTCATAGATTATTACTTATTTTTGGATTTCCTTCTTTGTAGGTAAGACTCCTTACATATTCTGAGATAAACATGAAGGTATTATCTTCCTTTCCTAGAAGAAAAGAGATCTAGTAACTTACTCAAAGACACTCAGATACTTTGGTAATTCCTGGTCCAGAGCTCTTTTCTGCCTTTTAATCTTACCCACACCCATAGCATACACTCTGCTTTTAGGTTGCCATTTGTACATAGGGAAGTCCTCTCTCCTATTTCTATGACATTCCCACTATGTATTGTGTCATCAGTCCCATCAAGTCTTTTATGAAACAATTGTGTTTTCCTTGTAACGAACCCATTACAGTTTACTTCTTTCACCTGTACAATTATCCTCTCACAGAAATGTAGAGTCCCATTTAACCCTTCCTCTTTTGCCAACATTTTCTCTCACAACTTATACACCAATCTCTTTCCATTATTTCTCCTAGTGTCCTTTGCTTCAGCCTCCACTGCTACATTTTTCTAGATGGGACTTTTGCAATAGTCTCTTAGTTTTTCAATTCACCTTGTACTGAACTGGGTCAACCTTTATAATACTCATTTTGCATGTAGCACAGAAATCTCCAGTGGCTCAGGATTGGGTATAATGAAGACTAAGTTGACTAACACTGAAAGATCTCAAGTCTGAGGAGTGCTATCATTTGATCATAGTAGGATCGGCAATTATGGGCCTAGTTGACCAAGAGAAACCAGGATCATGAATCTAGCCAAGAGAAGATAATGCCGGTCTAGACAGACAAGGCTCTCGTAGGTCTTCTCCCTAATTATTTAAACTGATCTTTTATTTTCCTCAACATAAAACTCTTTTTTCTACACACTCAGTTCTTTGAATAAAACTTGGACCCACTGTGCTTATTTAACTCTGTACCTTTGCTTATGTTGCTTTCTGATCACTTAAAATTGCATTCAACAAACATTTATTGAGCACTTTCAAGGCAAGAGGAATATAAAAATGAAAAAGATCCTTTGCCCTTAGTAGCTCAGAGGGAAGTAAGGAGGGGGGACAAATAAGTGATTAATTATAATGAATTGCACCAAATGCCACTGCTTGTAAAGTGTTTAATGGGGACACATAAAATGTGTTCAAGGCAGGCAGGAAAGGCTAGAAAGTGGAGGTGACATTTGAACTGGTCTTCTGCTTCTCCTCAATCTTTCCAGATCCTGTTCAGGCTTCCATCCAATGGTGCTATGCCTCTCAAATGCCTGAGGCCTCCGTTGAGGTGTCAGCCTGCATTTATCAACTCCCATAACTCTCTTGGAAATTACTGTCGTTATCTCTTGTTTTGGCATTGATCATCGCCTGTTATTTCACTGTTCTCTGTGTACTTTCCTCAGTTCCTCCAAATAAGTCACAAACTCTTAAACACTACAGATCATGTTTTATACTCCCTAATATCCATCTCCAGACACAGAAACTAAATCCATGTTTATTAGAGGATTTCTTCTGATCCTTTATGTACATATTAACTTCCATGATTAACATGCAGTCACACAATAGTGACTACAAGCTACAATGATAAAAATGAATTTTTCAGAGAGAAGAGTGCACTCTGAAAGCACAATTATAATTTCTAGTGGAATGTATCATCAAATAATTCAGGTTATGCATAGAAAATCTTAAGCTGATTATTATGATAGTGATGACTCTGTCACTTAGTGCTCAGGGAGAAATGTACACATATTTAAAACAAGTACTGCAGGAAAAACAAAGTGATGCCATGTTGTCAAAAATGTATGCAATGTTATTGCAACAAACATGCTGGGTAGAATGTATATTGATTCTTTCAGTCCTTGAGTAGGATTTCAGGTCTATAAAGAATTTCATATTGCTTACCAGTATCAAGTTTCCTTAAGCAAATACAGCTGACTGCTCTTTCCTGATGCTTTTCATCAGTGATTACCAGACTGCACCATGATGTACCCTTTTTCATTCTTCCCTAAGTACTTGAGGAAAGCATGAACGATGACTATTTTTGTTTTACTTATTTAAAACAAAAGATATAGATGAAACTGAACAAAAGTGGGCAGCTTTATAGCAGAGGAAGTGTGCATGCCCGAAAATAAATTAACTATTCAAAATTGACTCAATTTGCAATTTAGGGAAAATTCAATCTAAACAAAATTCAGTCTGTCTGGATTTGGATTTTCTGGATTAAATGCTCAGTTTAATAACCATCCTGTCATTCAAAAAATGTGAATCCAGTATTACTTTAAGTGTTAGTATTGGGCAATTACTTTGCTTTTTTCAGGAAGGAACTCATAAGATAAAACTGAAGCAAATTTTGCACAATACTTTAAAGGCATTGACAATGTATGAATTTTTCTCTACAAGCAGTTGTATCTCAAGATCCATTATGGGGGAACACTAGCAAAATTTAAACTAATAAAACTAGAATGTATTTATACTGGTTGCCCATTTGGGGATTTAAATTTATAAATGATTTCTTTCATAAACTTCTTAGTAGAGTTAAGAAACAGATTGAAAAGCTCATCTAGCACTTTTAAATTATTATAGAAAAAAAAACTATACAAAACATTTCTAGGTTATTTAAAAAAAAACAGCTCCAAGTTGCAGAAAAGAAAAAAATGTTTGTAAAATTGGAGTAGATGGTTACCTAGTTTTATTGTGTATCATATTATGACATAATCCACATGTCAAGAAATTGCTTTATATATGGGTTATAACATTTGCTCCTTTTATACGCACTAAACAACAGAGGACCCAATTATACCATTACACGTAGTGAGGTCTAGAAATGTGACCCATCACATCACCTCATTTCACAAGAAAACTTCTGCCAATATTGTCAGCAGTGTATTGGCTATGAATGATCAGGAAACTAGAGGCAACTCCTAAATATAAATTTTCATGTTCAATCTGCATATACATTTCATCAATATTCATTTTCATGTAGCATTTGCTCTTGCACTATGGCCATTCTGTCTGTTCACCTGCTTCCTTTTATGGTGAAGTTTATAACAGAGGTATTCTTCTCTGTTGCTCTGCACTACTTGAAGAAAAGTGTTTCATATGTTCTCAGCCAGGCTCTTACTTTAAAATTTTTTTTTTAATGTTTATTTTTTTTTTTTTTTTTTTTAATTTTTTTTTTTTTTTAACGTTTTATTTATTTTTGAGACAGAGAGAGACAGAGCATGAACGGGGGAGGGGCAGAGAGAGAGGGAGACACAGAATCGGAAGCAGGCTCCAGGCTCTGAGCCATCAGGCCAGAGCCCGACGTGGGCTCGAACTCATGGACCGTGAGATCGTGACCTGAGCTGAAGTCGGCCGCTTAACCGACTGAGCCACCCAGGCGCCCCAATGTTTATTTATTTTTAAGAGAGAGAGAGAGACAGTGCGAGCAGGGGAGGGTCAGAGAGAGAGGAAGACACAGAATCTGAAGCAGGCTCCAGGCTCTGAGCTGTCAGCACAGAGCCTGATGCAATTCAAACTCATAAGCCTTGAGAGCATGACCTGAGCTGAATGAAGTTGGAGGCTTAACTGACTGAGCCACTCAGGTCCCCCTCCAGGCTCTTACTTTAAGTTCATTTTGTTATGAGGCTTAAAAGTAAGACATAATTTATCTAAATTTTCATGGTGAGTTCTAACCAAATTCATTTGTTTTATTAATGTCTCAATACTGTTTCAAATATTATTCAAGATAAATCAGACAGTAATTTTAAAGCAAGATAGCTCAAGTACACCTATTCTGAAATTTATTTGTCGTATATTGACATTGTTCACTAAAATACGTAGCACTTCCTTAATAACATGGGTTCATTTTTTTTTTCTAGCACCTGATTATTCCTGATATTAATGGAATACCTTCCAAGCAAGACCTTGGAATAAAAAGTCAACTTTTTTTTCTTATCAAATGCAATTTCACCAGAGAGAACAGTAAGTAAAAGTTTAGATGGCTCACTTGTAAGTTGGGATGTAAATAATTAACGGATTTGATTGCCTGTAAGTTTTCTTATACTTTTTACTTTTCTACATAAACCAAGGGGGAAAACACTTTATCAAATGCTCATATACCATTTTGTTTGTTTTGCTATTACAGTGAAGTCATATTTTCCTTTTGGAAGTAAGAAGAGTTAGGCTGATATCCAATAGGCATACCTTGTAATACAGTAACACTACTCCTTTCAAAATTATTTTACTAATCATTAAAAAAAATTACTTACCTAACTGTATCAGTGTGAGGTTCAAAGTTAAAGTTGATTTTTTTCTGGTAGTAGGGAGGCTTCTGTGCTGAGCATTTTCTGGCTTGTTCATAAAACTGTGTTCAGTAGAAGAACAGGAAAGCAGTGAGTAAAACAAACATACAAACCCAGGAGAAAAGATGTGCCCTGAAGACCTGTGCTAGTAGCAACGGAGAGAGGGCAGGGACAGGGCTGCTCCTCTGACACTTTCTCCTGATTTACAGTCTGTGTTAGCATAAAGGGCTCACAGGCAGACACACTTTTTAGATGAAATCACGTTTTTGCCCCTTCCTAAATAAGGCACATCGCACATTCGTACACCAACATAGCACGCAGTGTGCTAAGGTAATAGCTTATTGACATCTCTGAATTGCATAGAGTGATATAAAGAGCATGCAAATGTCACCTGCTGCTTGTTTTAGTAACTGTTGGAAATGGTTTCATTTGGTTTTCAACTCAAGTCATAAAACAGACCTACTGTTTTAAAAGCCCACTTTTATGGCAATTTCTGGCTGTAAGGCCTGGAAAAAAAGATCATAGAGGCAAAGTGGTTGGTTCTGAGAATAAGTTACCCAGTCAGGAAAACATGAACTAGTTTCACTGCTTTGAAATTATTGACATCTTTGATGTCTACATCCATGTGTAATAAGGTGAAAAGGCAATGTTTTAACTTCAGAAGAGGAAAAGGTGTTTTTGTCGTGGATTTATTCCTGTTGTTAAAAAACAAAATTCAGCTGAGTAAATCTGAAGATCTAATGGGGTTTAGTAAGCAATTCATGTATTGGGCAGCATTCCATCTAGCAAGTGGAGGGATGCCCCAAGGAGTTGTACAAAATGGAAAATTTTTATAGGAAGGTGATGAGGGCAAGCAGTATTAGCAAACAAAAAGAAAAGATTGTTTCAAACAAGGTCTCCTTCTTTTAGTGGGGAGGGCAGAGGGTCTTATTAGGTGCATTACCTCATCTTCCTTCGGGTGTTGGAGAGCCTGTGTGACAGATGACCTTATGGGTGCCAGTCAGAAAATTCCTCACTGACCAGTTAAGACTACATTTCTGCCACAGGTTAAAAGGTAATTAGATTAGGTATTAAGCCTTGGTTTGATGACTTGTCCTAAGTGCTACTGTTTTGAGCCTGTGATTTGTGTGTTTGTGTTTGTTTGTTTGTTTGTTTAACACTGTGCATGTCATTTTAAACAGAAAGACTCAAAATGTTACACTGGAAATAAATGAAAAAAAAATCAGAATAATGTATTCATTAAAATGACACCCTATGAATGTCTTGTTCTTCAAAACCTTTACTGATGATTTTGCAACCATAGATGACTCTCGGCTGAAATACTTATTACAGTGGAGTTATCAATGGTGATCTTCTAAGTCAGTCACTCGCTTTATGTGTTTTTTTTTTACTTTTTTTTATTTTTTAAAATTTACATCCAAATTAGTATATAGTGAAGCCATGATTTCAGTAGATTCCTTAATGCCCCTTACCCATTTAGCCCATCCCCCCTCCCACAACCCCTCCAGCAAACCTCAGTTTGTTCTCCATATTTATGAGTCTCTTCTGTTTTGTCCCTCTCCCTGTTTTTATATTATTTTTGTTTCCCTTCCCTTATGTTCATCTCTGTTGTCTCTTAAAGTCCTCCTATGAGTGAAGTCATATGATTTTTGTCTTTCTCTGACTAATTTCACTTAGCATAATACACTCCAGCTCCATCCAAGTAGTTGCAAATGGCAAGATTTCATTCTTTTTGTTTGCCGAGTAATACTCCATTGTGCGTGCGCGTGTGTGTGTGTGTGTGTGTGTGTGTATACATATACATACATACATATACATATATACACCACATCTTCTTTATCCAATCATCCATCAGTGGACATTTGGGCTCTTTCCATACTTTGGCTATTGTTGATAGTGCTGCTATAAACATGGAGGTGCATGTGTTCCTTTGAAACAGCACACTTGTATGCCGTGGATAAATGCCTAGTAGTGCAATTGCTGGGTTGTAGGGTAGTTCTATTTTTAGTTTTTTGAGGAAACTCCATACTATTTTCCAGAGTGGCTGCACCAGCTTGCATTGCCACCAACAATGCAAAAGAGATCCTCTTTTTCTGCATCCTCGCCAACATCTGTCATTGCCTGAGTTGTTAATGTTAGCCATTCTGACAGGTGTAAGGTGGCATCTTGTTGTGGTTTTGATTTGTGTTTCCCTGATGATGAGTGATGTTGAGCATTTTTTCATGTGTCGGTTGGCCATCTGGGTATCTTCCTTGGAGAAGTGTCTATTCATGTCTTTTGCCCATTTCTTCACTGGATTGTTTGTTTTTTGGGTGTTGAGTTTGATAAGTTCTTTATAGATTTGGATACTAACCCTTTATCTGATATGTCATTTGCAAATACCTTCTCCCATTCTGTTGGTTGCCTTTTAGTTTTCCTGATTGTTTCCTTCGCTGTGCAGAAGGCTTTTATTTTGATGAGGTCCCAGTAGTTCATTTTTGTTTTTGTTTCCCTTGCCTCCAGAGACGTGTTGAGTAAGAAATTGCTGCGGGCAAGAGCAAAGAGGTTTTGCCGGCTTTCTCCTTGAGGATTTTGATGGCTTCCTGATTACACTGAGGTCTTTCATCCATGTTGAGTTTATTTTTGTGTATGTTGTAAGAAAGTGGTCCAGGTTCATTCTTCTGCATGTAGCTGTCCAGTTTTCCCAGCACCACTTGCTGAAGAGACTGTCTTTATTCCATTGGATATTCTTTCCCTCTTTGTCAAAGATTAGTTGCCCATACGTTTGTGGGTCCATTTCTGGGTTCTCTGTTCTGTTCCATTGATCTGAGTGTCTGTTCTTGTCCCAGTACCATACTGTCTTGATGATTACAACTTTTTAGTACAGCGTGAAGTCTGGGATTGTGATGATGCCTCCTACTTTGGTTTTCTTTTTCAAGATCGCTTTGGCTATTCAGGGTTTTTTCTGGTTCCACACAAATTTTAGGATTATTTGTTCTAGCTCTGTGAAGAATGCTGGTGTTACTTTGATAGGGATTGCATGGAATATGTAGATTGCTTTGGATAGTATCGACATTTTAACAATATTTGTTCTTCCTATCCAGGAGCATGGAATCTTTTTCCATTTTTTTTGTGTCTTCTTCAATTTCTTTCATAAGCTTTCTATAGTTTTTAGTGTATAGATTTTTCACCTCTTTGGTTAGATTTATTCCTAGGTATTTTATGGTTTTTGGTGCAACTGTAAATGGGATTGATTCCTTGGTTTCTCTTTCTGTTGCTTCATTGTTGGTGTATAGGAATGAAACTGATTTCTGTGCATTGATTTTATATCCTGCAACTTTGCTGAATTCATGAATCAATTCTAGCAGTTTTTAGGTAGAATCTTTTGGGTTTTCCATATAGAGTATCATGTCATCTGTGAAGAGTGAAAGTTTGACCTCCTTCTGGCCAATTTGAATGCCTTTTATTTCTTTGTGTTGTCTGATTGCAGAGGCTAAGACTTCCAATACTATGTTGAATAACAGTGGCAAGAGTGGATCTCCCTGTCTTGTTCCTGACCTTAGGGGGAAAGCTCTCAGCTTTTCCCCATTGAGGATATTAGCATTGGGTCGCTCGTATATGGCTTTTATGATCTCGAGGTATGCTCCTTCTATCCCTACTTGCTTAAGGGTTTTTATCAAGAAAGATGCTGTATTTTGTCAAATGCTTTCTCTGCATCTATTGAGAGGATCATATGGTTCTTGCCCTTTCTTTTATTGATGTGATGAATCATGTTAATTGTTTTGCAGATATTGAACCAGCCCTGCATCCCAGGTATAAATCCCACTTGGTCGTGGTGAATATTTTTTTAAATGTATTGTTGGATCCTGTTGGCTAATATCTTGTTGAAGATTTTTGCATACATGTTCATCAGGAAAATTGGTCTATAGTTCTCTTTTTTAGTGGGGTCTCCGGTTTTGGAATCAGGATAATGCTGGCTTCATAGAAAGAATTTGAAAGTTTTCTTTCCATTTGTATTTTTTGGAACAGTTTGAAGGGAATAGGTGTTAACTCTTCCTTAAATGTTTGGGAGAATTCCCCTGGAAAGCCATCTGGCCCTGGACTCTTGTGCTTTGGCAGTTTTTTATTATTAATTCAATTTCCTTACTGGTATGGGTCTGTTCAAATTTTCTATTTCTTCCTGCTTCAGTTTTGATAGTGTACATGTTTCTAGGAATTTGTCCACTTCTTCCAGATTACCCATTTTATTGGCATATAATTGCTCATAATATTCTGCTATTATGGTTTTTATTTCTGTTGTGTTGGTTGTGATCTCTCCTCTTTCATTCTTGGTTTTATTTGGGTCCTTCTTCTTTTGGATCAAACTGGGTAGTGATTTATCAATTTTGTTAATTGTTTCAAAGAACCAGCTTCTGGTTTCATTGATCTGTTCTACTGTTTTTTTTGGTTTTGACAGCATTAATTTCTGCTCTAATCTTTATTATTTCCTGTCTTCTGCTGGTTTGGGGTTTTATTTGTTGCTCTTTTTCCAGCTCCTTAAGGTGTAAGGTTAGGTTGTGTATCTGAGATCTTTCTTCCTTCTTTAGGGAGGCCTGGATTGTTATATACTTTCCTCTTATGAGTGCCTTTGCTGCGTCCCAGAGGTTTTGGGTTGTGGTGTTATCATTTTCATTGACTTCCATATACTTTTTAATTTCCTCTTTAACTGCTTGGTTAGCCCATTCATTCTTTAGTAGGATGTTCTTCAGTCTCCAAATATTGTTACCTTTCAACATTTTTTCTTGTGGTTGATTTCAAGTTTCATAGCATTGTGGTCTGAAAATATGCATAGAATGATCTCGATCTTTTTGTACTTACTTAGCACTGATTTGTGTCCCAGTATATGGTGTATTCTGCAGAACGTTCCATGTGCACTGGAGAAGAATGTATATTCTGCTGCTTTAGGATGAAATGTTCTGAATATATCTGTTAAGTCCATCTGGTCCAGTGTGTCATTCAAAGCCATTGTTTCCTTGTTGATTTTTTTATTAGATGATATGTCCATTGTTGTGAGTGGGGTGTTGAAGTCTCCTACTATTATGGTATTACTATTGATGAGTTTCTTTATGTTTGTGATTAATTGATTCACATATTTGGGTGCTCTCATATTTGGCACATAAATGTTTACAATTGTTAGGTCTTCTTGGTGGATAGACCCCTTGGTTATGATATAATGCCCTTCTGCATCTCTTAATACAGTCTTTATTTTAAAGTCTAGATTGTCTGATATAAGTAAGGCTACTCTGGTTTTCTTTTGTTGACCATTAGCATGATAGATGGTTCTCCATCCCCTTACTTTCAATCTGAAGGTGTCTTTAGGTCTAAAGTGGGTCTCTTGTAAACAGCATATAGATGGGTCTTGTTTTCTTATCCATTCTGTTACCCTATATCTTTTGATTGGAGCATTGAGTCCATTGATGTTTAGAGTGAGTACTGAAAGATATGAATTTATTGCCATTATGATACTTGTAGAATTGGAGTTTCTGGTGGTGTTCTCTGGTCCTTTCTAATCTTTGTTGCTTTTGGTATTTATTTATCTGTGTGTGTGTGTGTGTGTGTGTGTGTGTGTGTGTGTTTCATCTTTTCTCCCCTCAGAAAGTCCCCCTTAAAATTTCTTGCAGGGCTGGTTTAGTGGTCACAAACTCCTTTAATTTTTGTTTGTCTGGGAAACTTTTTATCTCTCCTTCTATTTTGAATGAGAGCCTTGCTGGATAAAGAATTCTTGGCTACATATTTTTCTGATTAAGCACACTGAATATATCCCACCACTCCTTTCTGGCCTGCCAAGTTTCTGTGGATAGGGCTGCTGAAAACCTGATCTGTCTTCCCTTGTAGGTTAGGGACTTTTTTTCCCTTGCTGCTTTCATGATTCTCTCCTTGCCTGAGTCTTTTGTGAATTTGACTATGATATGCCTTGTTGATGGTTGGTTTTGTTGAATCTAATGGGGTCCTCTGTGCTTCCTGGATTTTAATGTCTGTGTCTTTCCCCAGGTTAGGAACGTTTTCCGCTATGATTTGCTCACATAACACTTCTACCCCTATTTCTCTCTCTTCTTTTTCTGGGACCCCTATGATTCTGATGTTGTTCCTTTTTAATGAGTCACTGATTTCTCTAATTCTTAAATAGTGCTCTTTTGCCTTAATATCCCTCTTTTTTCTGCTCGTTATTCTATATAAGTTTGTCCTCTATATCACTGATTCTCTGTTCTGCCTCATCCATCCTTGCTGCCACTGCATCCATCCGTGATTGTAGCTCATTTATAACATTTTAAATTTCATTCTGGGTATTTTTTACTTCTTTTATCTCTGCAGAAAGTGATTCCAATCTATTTTCGACTCCAGCTAGTATTCTTATTATCATGATTCTAAATTCTGGTTCAGACATCTTGCATGTTTCTGTGTTGGTTAAATCCCTGGCTGTCATTTCTTCGTGTTCTTTCTTTTCAGGTGAATTCCTTCCTTTTGTCATTTTGAAGGGAGAAAAGGAATTAATGAGGTAGAAATATTGAAATTGAAAAAATCAAAATTAAAAAAATAGTAAAATTAAACATTACACACACACACACACACACACACAAATTGAATAGATGATGCTAGATCCTAGGTGTGTTTTTGTCTGGGTGTTGAAAGTGGTTTGACAGAGTAGAGAAAAAAACAGGGGGGAGGAAGAGAAAAAAAAGGAAATCACTTGAGAATTTGAAAAAATGAATACACTGAAGTAGACTAAAATAAGATGAAGGGGGTAAAATAGAATTTGAAAAAATATATACACAAGTAAAGAATATAGTAGAAAAATATTAAATAAAAATATTTTTAATAAAAATTAAAAATAAATATGAAAATTTTCTTTTTATGTATTTAAGAAAGAAAAGAAAGGAAAAAGAGAAAAAAGATAAAATAGAAAAGAAAAAAGAAATCGTTTGAAAATTTGAAAAAGTGAATACACTGTAGTAGACTAAGATAAAATGATGGAAGTAATACAGAATTTGAAAAAATTTACCTAAAAACAAAAAATATAGTAATAAAAATTAAATAATATATTTAATAGAAATTGAAAGTAAAAATGAAGTTTTTCTCTTTCTGCATTCAAGAAAAAGAAAAGAAACGAAAAAGATAAAAAAAGAAAAATAAAGAAAACAAGGAAATTGTTTGAAAATTTGAAAAGGTGAATACACTGAAGTAGGTTAAAATAAAATGACAAAAGTAAAATAGAATTTGAAAAAAATTACACAAGGATAAAAATGTAGTAATAAAAATTAAAGAAAAATATTTTTAATAAAAATTGAAAATAAAAATGAATTTTTCTCTTTCTGTATTCAAGAAAAAGAATTGTAAAAGTGAAAAAGAAAAAAAGAAAAAAAAAGAAAGAAAATTGAATAGATGAACCTGCTAACAGATTGAAGTAGGACTGAAATTGCTTCTTTTTCCCCTAGAAGTCAGTCTATGTAGCTTTTTATAGTCCGTAAATTAAGCCAGCAGTGACACTTGTGTTCTTGAAGAGGAAAGTTGGCCCAGTTGGGCGGGGCTCCGTGTAACAACTCTGCTCTCCACTAGATGGCACTGCTAGCCTACTGGGGTGGATTGTTGTGGTGCTCATAGGTGTGTATGTGCATGGGCAGGAGTGGTGAAAATGGAGCCACCCAGCTACCCAGTCTGTTCTCCCAGATCAGCAATCGCGCACCTGTCCTCTGTCTTCAGCTCTCATCCACTCCCTGCTTTTCCACTCTCTGTGACCAGGTCCCAGGCAGTACCTCTCTCCCGAGTTTTGTCTCAGATGTGGCTGTTTTCCCCCTCCCCTTACTTCTGAAAGACTGTGGCTTTGCCCGTTATGCCCCCCTGTGGGAGGGTCTCACCAAGCAATGGCCGAATGAGCAATGGCCGAATATTGGCTGCACTCAGGAACACCCAGTGGACCCTCCTGCTGCCGGTGCCCTGGGACTGTGGCCAGGTGCCAGCTGCCCCAGAAACAGTTTGTGAGACAGTGCAGCAGCAGTGTTTCAGGGATTATGGAAAATCACAACACACATCTGGCACCAGGCTTCACCCTTAAAGACCTTGTTCCAGCACCAGCGAACGTGGCCATTTTATGGGGGTGCTGGGACCTGGTGGCCTCAACAGTCTCTACCAAATGTCCTTCCAGCAGTGGAACCGCTTTTCCCCGTGTGGCCTGAGAACCTCCTGGACCCCACTCTCTTCCTGAGGATTTGCCCTTCCCACCAGAGCACCGCCAGGTATCAAGCTGCAGAGTTGCAGCCTTTGCACTCCCCTTGTTTACAGACTTAATGGAATTTAAACCTTCCCCTTTCTCCTTTATCCCTTTTTAGTTTAGTCCCTGTGGCTGTTTCCAATTTTCTACTTTCTCTCCAGTTGTTTTTGGGGAGGGGTGCTTTTCCTGTATTCTCCCCCCACCCAGTCTCTGTCCTCTCTCTGCCCGGAAAAGTGATTCCCTACCTTTCGCAGCTTCTCACTCCCCAAATTCATCTCTCCGCACCATGTACCTGGTGAATTCTGTGGTTCAGGTTGTGCAGATTGTTGTGTTAATCCTCCAGTCAGTTTTCTAGGTGTGTAGGATGCTTTAATGTTGGTCTGGCTGTATTTCACTGGAACAAGACACACAAAAAACTTCCATGCTGTTCTGCCATCTTGGCTCCTCCCCTGGGATCAGTTGCATGATTTCTCTTTTTGTTGCTTCATTATTGGTGTATAGAAATGCAACTGATTTCTGTACATTGATTTTGTACCCTGCAACTTTGCTGAATTCATGTATCACTTCTAGCAGTCTCTTGGTGGAGTCTTTTGGGTTTTCCATGTAGAGTATCATGTTGTCTGCGAAGAGTGAAAGTTTGACTTCTTTGCCAATTTCGATGCCTTTTATTTCATTTTGTTGTCTGATTGCTGATGCTAGGACCTCCAACATTATGTTACACAACAGTGGTGAGAGTGGACATCCCTGTTGTGTTCCTGATCTCAGGGGGAAAGCTCTGTTTTTCCCCATTGAGGATGATATTAGCTGTGGCCTTTTCATATATGACTTTTATGATATTTAGGTATGTTTCTTCTAGTCCAACTTCCTTGAGGGTTTTTATTAAGAAATGATACTGTATTTTGTCAAATTCTTTTTCTGCATCTATTGACAGGATTATATGGCTCTTCTCTTTTCTTTTATTAATGTGATGTATCACATTGATTGATTTGCAAATATTGTGTCAGCCCTGCAGCCCAGGAATGAATCCCACTTGATCGTGGTGAATAATTCTTTTTATGTGCTGTTGAATTCAATTTGCTAGTATTTTGTTGAGAATATTGCATCCATATTCATCAGGGATATTGTCCTGTAATTCTCCTTTTTTGTGGGATCTCTGTATGCTTTGGGAACCAAGGTAATGCTGGTATCATAGAATAAATCCAGAAGTTTTCTTTCTGTTTCTATTTTTTGTAACAGCTTGAGAAGGATAGATATTAACTCTTCTTTAAATGTCTGGTAGAATTCCCCTGGGAAGCCATCTGGCACTAGACTCTTATTTGTTGGGAGATTTTTGATAACTGATTCAATTTCTTCACTAGTATGGGTCTGTTCAAATGTTCTATTTCTTCCCATTTGAGTTTTGGTAGTTTGTGGGTATCTAGGAATTTGTCCATTTCTTCCAGGTCGTCCAGTTTGTTGGCATATAATTTTTCATAGTATTCTCTGATAATTGCTTATATTTCTGAGGGATTGGTTGTGATAAATCCATTTTCATTCATGATCTATATGGGTCCTCTCTCTTTTCTTTTTCAGAAGTCTAGCTAGGCGCTTATCAATTTTATTTTTTTCAAAAAACTAGCTCTTAGTGTCATTGATCTGTTTGTTTTTTGGGGGGGAGGGAGCGGATTCTATATTGTTTATTTCTGCTCCAGTCTTTATTATTTCTCTTCTTCTGGCCTTGGGGTTTCTTTGTTGTTCTGCTTCTAATTCCTTTGAGGTGTGCTATTAGATTTTGTATTTGGGATTTTTCTTTTTTCTTGACATAGACCTGGATTGCAATGTATTTTCCTCTTAGGACTACCTTTGCTGCATCCCAATGTGTTTGGACTGTTGTGTTTTCATTTTCATTTGTTTCACTGGATTGCAGTGTATTTTCCTCTTAGGACTACCTTTGCTGCATCCCAATGTGTTTGGACTGTTGTGTTTTCATTTTCATTTGTTTCCATATATTTTTTAAATTTCTTCTTTAATTGCCTAGTTGACCCATTCATTCTTTAGTAGGGTGTTCTTTAACCTCCACGCATTTGGAGGTTTTCCAAACTTTTCCCTGTGGTTGATTTCAAGTTTCATACCAGTGTGATCTGAAAGTGTGCATGGTATGATCTCAATTCTTTTATACTTTTTGAAGGCTGTTTTGTGACCCAGTAGGTGATCTATCTTGGAGAATGTTCTATGTGCACTCAAGAAGATTGTGTATTCTGCTGCTTTAGGATGAAAAGTTCTGGATATATCTGTCAAGTCCCTCTGGTCCAGTGTATCATTCAGGGCCATTGCTTCTTTATTGATTTTCTGTTTAGATGATATATCCATTGCAGTAAGTAGAGTATTTTTTTTTTTTTAATTTTTTTTTTTCAACGTTTTTTATTTATTTTTGGGATAGAGAGAGACAGAGCATGAACGGGGGAGGGGCAGAGAGAGAGGGAGACACAGAATCGGAAACAGGCTCCAGGCTCTGAGCCATCAGCCCAGAGCCTGACGCGGGGCTCAAACTCACGGACCGCGAGATCGTGACCTGGCTGAAGTCGGACGCTTAACCGACTGCGCCACCCAGGCGCCCCTGCAGTAAGTAGAGTATTAAAGTCCCCTGCAGTTACCACATTCTTACCAATAAGATTGCTTATGTTTGTGATCAATTGTTTTATATATTTGGGTGCTTTCAAATCCGGTGCATAAACATTTATAATTGTTAGCTCTTCTTGATGGATAGACCCCACAATTATGATATAATGTTCTTCTTAATCTCTTGTTACAGCCTTTAGTTTAAAATCTAGTTTTTCTGATTATAAGTATGGCTACTCCAGCTTTCTTTTGACTTTCAGTAGCATCATAGATAGTTCTCCATCCCCTCACTTTAAATCTGAAGGTGTCCTCAGGCCTAAAATGGGCCTCTTATAGACAGCAAATAGATGGGTCTTGTTTTTTTATCCATTCTGATACCCGATGTCTTTTGGTTGGAGCATTTAGTCCATTTACATTCAGTATTATTATAGAAAGATATGGGTTTAGAGTCATTGTGATGTCTGTAGGTTTCATGCTTGTAATGATGTCTCTGGTACTTTGTGGTCCTTGCAACATTTCACTCACAGAATCCCCCTTAGGATCTCTTGTAGGGTTGGTTTAGTGGTGATGAATTCCTTCAGTTTTTGTTTGTTTGGGAAAACCTTTATCTCTCCTTTTCTGAATGACAGATTTTCTGGATAAAGGATTCTTGGCTGCATATTTTTTCTGTTCATCACATTGAAGATTTCCTGCCATTCCTTTCTGCCTGCCAAGTTTCAGTAGATAGGTCTGTGACCAGTCTTATGGGTCTACCTTTGTATGTTAGAGCCTGTTTGTCCCTAGCTGCTTTCAGAATTTTCTCTTTATCTTTGTATTTTGTGAGTTTCACTATGATATGTCATGCAGAAGATCAATTCAAGTTACATCTAACGGGAGTTCTCTGTGCCTCCTGGATTTCAATGTCTGTTTCTTCCCACAGAGTGCAGAAGTTCCCAGCTACGATTTGTTCAACTACACCTTTGGCCCCTTTCTCTCTCCCTTCTTCTTCTGCAACTCCTATGATATGGATATTATTCCATTTCATTGAATAGTTCTCTAATTCTCCCCTTGTGGTCCAGAATTTTTTTATCTCTCTTTTTCTCAGCTTCATCTTTTTTCATAATTTTATCTTGTATTTCACTTATTCTCCCCTCTGCCCCTTCAATCCTGCTGTCAATGCCTCTAGTTTATTTTGCACCTCATTTACAGCATTTTTTAATTCATCATGACTATTTTTTAGTTCCTTGATCTCTGTAGCAATAGATTATCTGCTGTCTTCTATGCTTTTTTCAAGTCCAGTCATTATTATGACTATTATCCTAAATTTTTGTTTAGTTATGTTGTTTATATCTGTTTTGATCAATTCTCTAGCTGTCCTTTCTTCTTGGAATTTCATTTGAGGAGAATTCTTCTGTTTCATCATTTTGACTAGTTTTCTGTCCCTTTTGTGTTTTAAAAACTTGTTATGTGCCCTGCACCTGCGAGCACTACTATATTAAAGAGGGGTCATACACTGTCCAGGGTCTGGCCCTTCAGGAGGTGTTTTTTTGAGTGTGTTACTTGATTTCTGTTGTTGTGACTTTCAGTACTTTATCTCCCTACTCAGTGTGATGTTTTGGACCCTCCACCAGGTGTGCTTTGATTTGTTCCTTGAAGTATCCCTGGAAAGGAACACAAACAAACAAACAAAACCAAAAACAAACAAATACACAAACAAAAAAATCCCCAAAACAGAAAACCAGAAACACCAGCTACAAGTAAACAACAGGGTGGAGATGGTGCTGATGGAAGAGATCTTATCCCATACAAAGAGAGAAATGACAGGGGGAAGGGGAAAAAGAAAAGAAAATTGACCAGAGAAACCATATGGCTTAATCCAGACAGAAAGGAAAATAAGGGGATGTAGAACAGGTATAGAGAATAGATTAAAAATGTCTGCTTAAACAAACCAACAACCAGAATAACCAGACTAGAGGAGGAAAGAGATAAGAAGGAGAAAAGGAAGGGGAAAAAAATCAATATATAATAAAAATTGTCCAAGAATTAAATCAGGCAATGCAAAACTGCAGGGTGTGGGTGGCAGCGCTGGTCTGGAGGAGGGGCCATCTGGTTCATCAGGGTCTATCCCACTGAAGTAGATTTGCAGTTAGCGGGTGCTGAGGAGCATGGTTTTGTGTAGGCGGGTCCTGCCTCCCCTGTGGGCCCACTGTTTCTTCCCTGAAGCCCCACCTTGTTGGTGATGCAGAGAAAAATGGTGACACCCCAGTCTCTCCTCCACAGACCAGGTGTCCCAAACTACTCTGTTCAAGACATTCTCACTGTGCTGGGGCATGAACTAGGTGGTTTGTCCTGCTCCGCCAGCTCCCGTGCCTCCCTGGCACTTGGTTGTAATTTAAACCCTGATGTCTTAAAGAGTTCTGCTCTGTGCACCCTGATGGGGGAAGAGCTCCCCTGCTGCCTCACAGTGCCATGTGTGCTATTTGTCATGCTCTGCTGACTTCGATACCTCCCTGGCACTCCGCTGGAACTTAAACCCTGATGTCTTAAAGGTTCCCACTCTATCTGCCCTGGTTTTGGGGAAGTGGCAGTCCATGCTGCTGGAAATGTGGTCTCTGGCTGGTGGATGCAGGTAGGCTTTGTCCTTCCCACAGCACCCAGGGAGGGGATTTCTTGCTTTTACTGTACTTTGAGGACTGTGCCCCTGACATAGCCACTGAATGGGGGGCTGGATCCCCTCCTCTCCAGGTGCTTGACCTAGGCAACAAGCCCCATCCAGAGCAAGCCCCACTGTTAGAGATTGGATCTTTCTCCATCCCAGTCTGAGGTTTTTCTCTTGTCTGGGGACAGTCCTATGCTTCTCCAGCTGCTCTTTCTCTTCCCTTTGTCTCTCTGCAGAAGGGGATCCCTTCCCTCCATTCCTACATGGCCCATTTTACCTCTCCCAGTTCATAATCACCCACCGATGGCCCCCCAGGTTGTCCCAATAGGTCCCTGGAGGCATCTTTGTCACTTTGCCACCCTGACTCTTACAGTTCAAAGTCCTTTGGCCTCAACACTGCTGTGTTTGAGGGATGAGGGAACTTCGGATCCCCCTACTTCTCCACCATGTTGGATCCCCCTCCGATTTGCATTTCTTTCCTGTGTTTTTTAGATAAACTGGGCAAATATGCATACAGATAGATTAGTTCTTTTTTTTAAGTTTATTTATTTTGAGAGAGAAAGTGTATGTGAGCACATGAGCAAGGGAGAGGCAGAGAGAGAGGCAGAGAGAGTTAATCCCAAACAGACTCCGCACTGGCAATGCAGAGCCTGACATGGGGGCTCAAACTCATAAAGTGTGAGATCATGACCTGAGCCCAAACCAAGAGTCAGAAATTTAACCGACTAAGCTACCCAGGCACCCCATAGACAGATTAACTCTTATTTCGCCTTTATTCTTATACAAAACTTAGTGTGCTACATAAAACTCAGAGTATACTAAATCTTGTGTAAGAATAAACCAATGTGTCTTGCTTTTTTTCCCCACTCAGTATTTCCTGTAAGTCACTCCATCTTAGTGCATAGAAATTTTCTGTGTTCTTTTTCATGACTCTGTAGCATAGATCTATTATTGCACCACTGTTTATTCAACATATCCCTTTTTAATATTCCTTATTAATTAGAATTAAGTAAAATTTTATGACAAATGGGACCTTATGCCTATGTTGTTAGTCTTTGTGGAGTCATATTTACTGCTGATGTATAAGAAGTCCTGTTTCTCTATAACCTCACCAATGAAGTGTTTTTCAAACTCTTGATTTCTGCCTGTTAGTTAACTAATGATATCTCTGTGTAATTTTGAGTGTCTGATATTATGAGTGATGTTAATCCTTTAAGGACCATTTGACTTTTTTGTTCATTTTCTGTGAACAGATTATTAATGTCTTTCAACTCCAAGTACTTGAAATTATTTTTTATTTTTGTAAAACTATAGATACACAGAAAAGTGGTAAGTATAGTGCAGAGAGTTTCCATGCACCCTTCACTTAGCTTCCCACATGTTAGCCTTTTAAATTACCATGGTGCCTTGACTGAAACTAAGAATTTAACCTTGGTATAATACTATTCACTGAATTATAGACTTTATCTGGAGCTTGCCAGTGTTCCCACTAATAGCGTTATATTCTGTTTGAAGATCCAATCCAGGATATGACACTGCATTTAGTTGTCATGTCTTCTTAATCTCTTCTGATCTGTAACTGTTTCTGAAGTTTTCCTTCTTTTTCATGACCTTGACACTTTTGAAGAGTACTGGTTTGGTGTTTTGTAGGAAGTCTCTTGTGGGTTTGATATTTTCTCATGATTAGAGTGGATTATAAATTTTTGGAAAAAATATTGCAGAGCTGAAATGCCTTCTCATTGCATCATATCTGAGGTATGTGATATCAATATGCCTTATAACTGATGATGTTAACCCTGATCACTTGGCTAAGGCAGTTTTTGCCAGGTCTGCTCACAATAAAATTACTCCCCGCCCCCCCCCCCCCCCCCCCCCCCGTCATATATTAAAAGTGAGTAACTGAGTTCAGTCCACACCCAAGGGAAGGAGAATTATGTTCCACCTTTTTGAGGAAAAGTATACCAGAGTTAGTGGATATATGTTAAAACCACCACAGGACTTAAAAAATACTTGTATAGGAGTGCTTGGGTGGCTCAGTTGGTTCAGCATTGACTCTTGATTTTGGGTCAGATCATGGTATCACAGTTCTTAGGATCAAGCCCCATGTCAAGCTCCATGCTCACAACACAGAGCCTGCTTGGGATTCTCTCTTCCTTTCTCTCTCCCCTCCCCTATTTGCATACATGTGCACTCTCTCTCTAATAAATAAATAAACTTTAAAAAAAAGAAAACAATTTATAGAAATATTTTTGCTGATATGAAAATATTGTTTATCCTTAAAGTTCTGCCCACTAATTTTAGCACTTGCCTGCAGCAATTGTCACATGGTATTCCAACGGTAATTTTCTATTTCCCTCATTGCATCTACATTTATTATTTGGAATTCTTCTATAAGGAAGATTTGTCTCTTAAACCCCATTTAGCTATTTATTCAATCATTTCTTTATATTACAATCATTTCTTTATATTAGTGTGGACTCATAGATACTTATTTTAATATTTGGCTTTAATCCATCATTATTGTTATTTATGTATTGCTCAAATTGTTTCAGGCTATTGGGAGTTCTTTCAGATGGTCTCCTGTGTGTGTGTGTGTGTGTGTGTGTGTGTGTGTGTGTGTTTACTACCTTGCTTTCTAACACTACAAAATACTTCAGGCTTGTCTTATATTTTCCCTATCATGTTCTATAGACACATACAAATTTTAAAAGCTTTTTTACTTTGAACTGTTTTTATGCTTACAAAAGATTTGCAAACATAATAGAAAGTTCCTATAAAGCCTGCACCCAGCTTTTCCTAATGTTCACATCTTATAGAACCATAATACAATATCAAAGAAAAATAGATATTTCTTCCACCTTTTCTTATCTATCATGAATGTGACACTTTTAAAAAGTACTAGTCAGGTACTATCCTCAATATGGTTTTATCTGATATATTCTGTTCTTAAACTGTGTATTTTGGGAAAAAATACTGCAGGGGTGATCAGACACATTTTTTAACCTCTCTCAACTTCAGACTCCTTGTCTGCAAAATGTAATGATACAAGGACTTTCCTCATAGATCTGATGTGATAATTAAAGAGACAATAAAATAAACTGCCCAGCATAAGACTTGATGCATATAAAGTTTTTGATGTTAGGTATATAATCATCATCATCATCATACTTAAGTTGGTAATTTTTTAATTAAAATTTTTTTCCCTTAGCTGTTGTTTTTAGCTTTTGAAAAAGCAAGTGAGAATCCATAAACTGAAACACACACACTTTAGAAAAAAAAAGCTTTTTTAATACCCCAATAATGATGACATTGTAGAATGAAAATATATTCAATCACTTGCTAAGTTTGTTGTTAGAAAAATCAATCTTTTGTTGCAGATTAAAAATAAGTTATGAGCCCATTCCCCATGGCTTTTGTATTTTTTAATTCTGCATAATTTGTGTTGTAAACTTGATACCTTATAATATACTTTCACTAAATTTTAATCTTTGTTTTAATATTAATATCCTAATTTGTTTAGGGATTTCTTTTAATTTTGGGGTGAGCATCTTTTTAAAAATTTTCAGTATAGTTAACATACAGTGTTACATTAGTTTCAGGTATACAACATAGTGGTTCAGCAATTCTATACATGAGTCAGTGCTCACTGTGATATGTGTACTCTTCATCCTCTCTGCCTATTTCACCCACCCCCCAACTCTCCTCTGATGAACACCAGTCTGTTCTCTATATTTATCTTTTTGTTTGTCTTTTTCTTTGTTCTTTATTTTGTTTCTTAAATTCAAGTGAAACATATGGCATTTGTCTTCCTCTGACTTATTTCACCCAGCATTACGCCCTCTAGTTCCATTCATATTGTTGTAAATGGTAAGATTTCATTTTTTGATCACTGATAATATTCCGTTGTATATGTACCACCTCTTCTCTATCCATTAATCTATCAGTGGACACTTGAGCTGCTTCCATACTTTGGTTGTCATAAATAATGCTACAGAAAACATAGGGGTCCATATATCTTTTTGAATTAGTGTTTTTGTATTCTTTGGGTAAATGTCTGGCGGTGGAATTACTGGATCATATGATAATTCTATTTTCAGTTCTTTGAAGAACTTCCATACTGTTTTCCACAGTGACTACATCAGTTTGCATTTCCACCCACGGTTCCTTTTTCTCCATATCCTCACCAACACCTGTTGTTTCCTGTGTTTTTGATTTTAGCCTTTCTGACAGGTGTGAAGTGATATCTCATTAGGGTTTTGATTTCCATTTACCTGATGAGTGATGTTGAGCATGTTTTCATGTGTCTGTGGCCATCTGGATGTCCTCTTTGGAGAAATGTGTGTTCACATGTTCTGCCCATTTTTTAATTGGATTATATTTATTTGTTTGTTTTTTTATGTTGACTTGTGTAATTTTATATTATGCTGGTAATTGTTAATATCACTACTGTCCTTTCACCTTCATTATTTCAACAAATCTTTATTGAACATTTTACCATACTCAAGTCTCATTCCCTGTTCTCCTCAAATCCATCCAACATATATCTACTAGAGTGATCCATAAAAAAACCAAGCATTTATTTGATCAAATTATTTCATTCCTTAAAATATTTCTAGGGGTGCCTGGGTGGCTCTGTTGGTTAAGCATCCGAGTTCGGCTCAGGTCATGATCTCATGGTTCATGAGTTGGAGTCCCGCACTGGGCTCTGTGCTGACAGCTTTGAGCCTGGAGCCTGCTTTGGATTCCCTGTGTCCTTCTCTCTCTGCCCCTCCCCCATTCTCTCTCTCTTTCTCTCTCTCAAAAATAAACATTAAAAAAATTTTAAAAATGTTTCTACTATATTAAGTAACTAACCATTACCTAGAGGGTGAAGTTTAAATTTCTTAATGTGACATCAAAATCATTCATCATCTGGGTCCCGCATACTTCTTCAGGTTTATCTCCAACTAGTGCTTTGAATAATTGCTTGTGGGTCCTCACGATAAAGATGCTCTTTCTTCTTTTTGAACTCATGTAGTTCTCTCTGCCTGGCTATTTTCTCACAATGTTTCACAACCTCCCAATAAACTTCCATTCATTCTCAAGACTCAACTCTTATTTAATCTCTTCCCAAAACTCTTCTTTCCCTTTAGAGGTTGTGTTAAATACCTGTTCCATAGGTCCATAGCACCCATTTACTCATTTATAGAGTCAATAGATATTTATTAAACACTATGTTCTAGGTTGGGTGTTAACCAGAAGCCTTGATAGGAGGAACTGTATAAGAAATGGGATTGCAGGTGACCAGCAAGAAAACTATGGCAAGAATTATGACCAAGCATATACATTCTGGTTTTTCCTGCATTTAGATTGCTGGCAGAGGTAGACAAACAAAAGTCTATTTGAGTAAGTTGAAGTTTTTAAAAGCAAACCCATATTAGCAGTTTCTGAACTCTGGTACTCACTCCTAATATTTGTTTGAGAAGAGTCAGAAACTTAAGCAGTAAGCTTCCTTTTGAAACATTTATCCTCCCCTTGGATTAAAGGAATGGAAGTTCCAAATTTAGGGTGCACAGTATTAACTGTACCCTTATCCACAAAAATGGATATTTTTGGAACTCAAAGGTCATATTCAGAAGGAATAAGATTGAAGTTAGATTGTGAAATTGTTATATATTAATTCAATGCTCAACTTTTCTTATGGTTTTTATAAGTTAAAGTAAATTATTTATCTGCTAAAGTTTCTATTTTTCTTATGTAAGCACTAATATTCTCATATTTCCCAATAATATCTCATTGTTTTCAAGGGACCAAGTTCACTTATATGGGAGCCAGTGTTTTTGAGAATGATGACAAGAGCTTGAAGTCTCTATGGATACCTTCAAGTTCATTTGTAATTTAATAAATTATTAGAGAAATGGAGTTTAACATGTAGAGTTGAGTAGGGATGAGAAATTGACAATTATTGCTGCTTTTTATTAAACTCCTATATGCCACTGACTATGCTGGGTGCTTTACATACATGATCTAATTTGACTCTTACAGTAGTCCTTCAGATTAACTATTAATATATCCCTGTTCAGAAGAGTTGTCACTTGCCTATAGTCAGCTAGTTAACCATGCGTGTGGGGTTAAAATCCATGTGTTCTGGATTTGAAATTCTTTGCTTTTTCCCTACAGGAATCTATGTTCAAAAAGTGGTGGGATGAAGGCAAAAATGTGGTTGGAATAAGATGATAGAACATAGAGTCCCTCACTCGGTCAAGTATCAGAGTGGTTAGAAGTAGCTTTTTCAAAATAGAGATTCCCAGGATCTACTAAGATCGAGTGAATCCTCAATGGTTTTTTAAAGGCTCCAGGGTGACTTAGATACATCCTCTGTATGGAATAGGGTTAAGCAATTCCTGAAATGAAGTATTAACAAAATATTTCAATTATATTGTATAGAAAGACAAGGACACTTGTCCTTGGAGAGGGTGAAAATATAGCCATAGGAGGGGAATTACATGTGAATTCCACAGAAAGAAGAAATGAAATTTAAGGCTGGGAAAATAGGTAATAATTTATTAATCTTGGTATCATAATATTATTTCTCAGAAGTTAACTTTAAATGACTTTTGGCTACTTCAAAACATGAACCTCAGAGGGTTATAATTTACTACCAGTGAAGCTATTCAATAGAATGGGCTATTGAAGGTAATTTCTAAATAGGAGTTTCAGAAATTGAGTGATGGCGACTTTGTGTAGTTTCTTAAAGAGGCTAGGGTTTACTTGTATAGATCTGACACAGGTTTCAAAAGAGCTTTTTCTTTTATTTCTTTCTTTTTAAGATTTTAATGCTTATTTATTTTGTTAAATTTTAACAAATAATATATATCTTATGTATCTCTTTCTCAAAAAGCTTATTAAAATAATAAGCTTCCCCCCCATTGATTTTAATTGGAGAAGTAATCTCATAAAAAGGAAATGTAAAATATCTTATAACAATTCTGAGGACCTCTGGTTCCATGCTATAATTTCCCAGCTGAAAGTTACTAATTTATGAAGTTCCTATACTGAAACTTTACAAATCAAGATATGCATATTAGGATGTGCTGTAGGTGCACTGGTGGTGGCTCATTGTGTCAAAGTCTGAGAAATGGATGCACGATATGTTCTACAGACATCCAGGAATCCCCATCCTCTGTGAGAGCAGCATCCAGAGACATTTGGGGAAACTGGACTATGAGGAAGCCCATCAAAGCTGCAAACAGTGCAATGAATACAACAAAAGCCAAAGTGCCTTAGTAGTCTTTTTGTTTTGTTTTGTTTTTAAGTTTATTTTTCAGAGAGAGAGTGAGCACAAGCAGGGAGGGGCAAAGAGAGAGAGGGAGAGGAGAATGCCAAGCAGGCTCCACGCTGTCAGCAAGGAACCCTATGTGGGGTTTAAACTCACAAACCATGAGATCATGACCTGAGCCTAAATCAAGAGTGAGTCGGTTAACTTACTGAGCCACCCAGGCACTCCTTAGTAGTCTTTCTGGTGGAAGTCTTGAGATTTGTTGTTCAGGGAGCTCTATCATGTCATAAAAACATGAGATAGACCATTTTGATGGATTATTTCTCTTTGCAGAAAGACTTAATGTGGCATTCTTGTCCTTTCTACTGTTTCTTCTTCAGATGGTTCCAAGTCACCTTTAGTTTTTAGTTCACATTTTTCTTCTTCAGCATCTGCCCAGGAATAGGTGCTTATAAATCCTTGTAATGAGGGATGGTGCTCTCTTTGTTATGATCCCCCAAAACGCCAACTGTTTGACCATCCCCGTCACCATTCCTGAATTTCCAATATTTCTGGGTAAAGAGATGATGGTCACTCTTCAAAGAGAAAATGGCTTGATGTTTAAAAAAGTTGAACTTTTTTTTGAACTTGGCAGTCATCTTCATTGACAAGAAAGTTAAAAGACCTTTCATTTTGCAAAAGAACCCATTTTGGTTCTTCCAGTTCAACATGCTTTTTGGCATACATTATTTTTCAGATTTTCTCCCTGCTGAGTCATCATTTCGACTGCTTTACTAACCTGGCTTGCCTGATCAATAGCTCCCAATATCTAAGCCCTCCTGGCTTTTCATGCTGTACACTGGCTAAGGAACATTATATTCTTCTCCAGCTTCTTAATGATTTCCTGGGCCTGGCTGTCATCTTCACAGAACAATGTTAAAGACTCTAATAGACATTTAGGTATGTCTGTCTTCAGATTTTCTTCTGTCCAGTCACAGGACCTTCCTTCAAACTCCACTACTTTCTCCAAGGTAAACCAGTTGCATTATTGCTGGAAAACAATAATCTGAGAAATTTGGCCTTCACCTCCTTCTCATTAGCAGAAGTGTTGTCACTAAGATTTTTCCTATTTTTAAAACGTGTTTAAAATAGTCACAAAACTTCATGTTAAAGTGAATTATTAGGGCTTAATTTATAATTTAAAATGTATCCCCATAGTATAAAATAACATAAGGTTGAATAGTCCATTAAAAGGAAATAACAGAAATTTGGCATTATAATTAAGAGATAGTTAACATGTTTAAGAGGTCAGGGTTTTATTCTGTATATATCAAACAGTTTAAAATATATAAAATATGACTTATAGGTGCCGGAAGCCGAGCTATCCAACCAGCCTGATGGCAGGGCCCGGGCGGTGGATGGATCGGGACTGCAGGCGGCCCACCGACAGTGAAGCTTCTTGTACTCCTGCTTTTATGTAATTTGGCCTTAATAAAAGTACCTGGGGAATTGTCTGTTGGGGAATTGCCCTCGACAGGCCCCCTGGGAAAAGTACCATTGGGGAAGGAAATAAGGTTCCGCAAGGAAATTGTGCAGCCCTGCGTTTAGCCCTTTCCACCCTCTATAAAGACTCCTCTACCTAAAGGAAGGGTAGCCTCATACGTTTGCCAGCAAAGGAGGAATAAATGGATTTAAAAGCCCCACTCCGGCAACAAAGGAGTGTATCTATGGGCACAAGTTACTCCACCCCTAGACCCACTTGGCCCCCAGAAGGCGTTCCAGATGATGATTGAACCTAGTAGGTTAAGGTACAGAATGGTTCATTAGTTCCTAGGTGCATTGTCTTTCTGAGAATGCATAAGGCGTGGGTTCCTAAGGCCCTCTTGGCCCTCTCCTGGCACCTCGGACTGAGGCGAATACTTTTGTTCCTCAGGCCACAAATGGTTCAGGGAAACAACTAAGAGGTCATGTCCCTGTAACTGTTCCACTTGAGATGTTGAGAGATAGATGACCTTTCATGAAAACAGCAAAACAAATGTTTTATAGATTATAGATAAATATAGATACATAATGAAAGTAATGTAAGAAATTAATCAATAAGCAAAGGGCAGGAGGGAGCATTATGAGAAAATAACCATGTTATTCCTTAGAGGGTGATTACATATAGGAACATTTTTAGAATTAGGTAATGCCAGAACACATAGATGATGCATGCTACAAGGAAATTGCTAACAAATATAATGCCACATTTGCCACAATAAAGTGGCCAGTTCAACACACTGCTGTTGTCTGTGTCCACTTTTATTTTTATTTTTTATTTTTTTTTTCACTTTTTCGCTGATGCCATTCATCCTTCGGGAACCCCTGGACCTGCTGGAGCTGGACTCCAGCATAGAGGGCTTCAGGTCTGGGAAGGTTTTTAGCCCTCTAATCCAACTGCCCATCTTTTAATTGTAAATCTTTTGAAATATCCTTGTAAGAGAGGAGACAATGTGTGATGAAATAATCCACTAATGGAAATCTCATTGTTTCTTGAGAAGCGCACTCAATCTGGATACAATCCTGATATAAAAACATTTCTTCTTTTGAGATGGAATCTGGCTTCCTAATCATTGTTATCTGTTCAACTCCCTAAGACCCTATAAACAAGGTCATCTCCCTTTGCCACATTCCAACCATCAGAGGTCTAGTGACTAAAATGTTCATTCCTCTTTAGACTAATCATCTCCATTCCTATAGTTGCTTTTCATATAGCATTATTTCAAGTCACGTCAGCATCCAGGAGGTGCTCTTTTGCAACCATTTTAGTTTCTCTATATTCCTTTCAAATGTGTGTATCCACAAGCATTTTAAAATTCAACAACGTATATACTTCTCATTATATGGTGTCATAGTGATGGAGTCTAATGTAGTAGAAGGACTCCTCATTAGTCTAGATAGGATAGTTTTTTATTATTTCTCCTTTGATGTCTCTCTTCCCCTGTTGGACTTTTAGCTCTTTGATGTAAGGGAATATAGCTCTGTCTTGGCCCTCATTCTGTTTTCCATGCTTAGCATAATGCCTGTCTGATGCATAGTGTTCTATAAGTATCCATTAATTGAATGGATGGATGGATGGATGTTAAGGTGTGTGGCATCATTTTTATTTTAATTCCATAATAAATTATTTACCTGTGGTTTCAGCAGGGCTCTGATATAAACTAGTTTATGATAGTATCTCATAACTATTTCCTTCAAGAGCTATAAAATCTTTCTAGCATGACTTTTTACAAAGGAGAAACATTATACATCAAGAGGCTGTATCCTAGAGGATAAGGTGATTCGATTCTGTGAGTCTGACCTGTGGAGCATCCAAGTTATTGATGGATATTTTTCCTTGTGAATTCTTTTATTGATTTCACCCTTTGGAAGGAGGTGAAGTGTTAGGCAATTATTGATCTGAAATAGGCTTGATAATAACATGCCCTCAACATCTTAATCAAGATTATGGATCAAGAGATTTCTGAGAGGCTGATCAATACGCAAATAGAATGGAATTGGAATATACTGTGAACACTGGAATCTTGATCCAAATTGATCTCAGCAGATGGAATTGTGATGCAGTTTCTTCCTTTTTCATCGAAGGTCGAGAGAAGATAGAAGAAGCCATAAATTACATAGCCTGACTTGGAAACAAGAGCTTGTGGCAGACCAGAAGCTATAAGGCATGTACAAGAAGGGGAGTAGATAGGATGCTGCATTAGGCAGTTTGGTCTTCAGCAATATAGTCTTAAGGGCTATTGAAGAAAGTACTGCAGGACCTCTCTGAAAGAACCTCATCCCATACAGCAGCACAGGATCAAACAAGTGAAAGAGATATGTAAAAGCCTAGAAGTTTTTGCTAATGTTGAGAGAAGAAATACTATCTTAGGCTGCATTAATAGAATAGGGAGGTGGTAGTTCAGTTTGGAATTTTATGTTCCTTACAAGGTGTCATTGTTTTAAAAGCAAGATTGAAAACCAATATATCCCAAAGAGTAGCTGAGATGGAGAGGATATTTTGGATTTTATCAGCTGAAGAAAGACCAAGGAAATTAAGACACTGGTTCTTAACTTGGCATGTGCTTCAGAGTCATTTTAATTTTTTATTTTTAATACACATACAGATACCCCTCCTCCTAAGCATTCTTACTCTTTAGATCTGGAATAGGGAGAGGATATGCATTACCCCCCTGCCCCTCCCCAAAGTTTTACAGACAATTCAAATGTATACCTCTGACTGCAAATCATCAAATTAGGAATAGCTTAGAGAAGAAAGTTAAGAGGGATAGGACTGTCTACAATTGTAGAGATGACAGAGTTTTACTCCCTGAACCTCCTGGGAAACCGGTTAGTGAATTCCCATCTGGGGTCTTTTGCTAATTCCAGAACTGACAGCTAAGCGTTGTGGCCATGCTCTTTAGGTAACTGTGTCAGTTGAGTGGGCTGGCTGCGATGGATATTGCTGGCACAGAATCACTATGCTGTTTTCTCCTATGTTCTGCAACCAGATGCTGAGAATGGATTTTCTTCTTTCCTTTCTCTCCCTCCTTGAACATTCATCTTGTACCAGGGGAGCCCAGGCCTTGGGGGATGGGGGTGGGATGAATCTGAACTAGCAGTGGGGCTTAGATAGGGCCTGACCTTAGTTTGTATGTGGTTCATAATTCAGCAAAGATATGAAATTCAGTGACTCTTACTAAAAGTCTTTAGTAACTCTCTTTTTCTCTCTTTATCCGCCTGTCCCCCCTCTTTTCTTTTCTCATTATTGCCTCAATGTCAGTTTTCCAAACAGGCTTTACTCATTACAAACATTCGCCACTCTTCTGTCCTGCCATCTTGGCCATTGTGCTTGAAAAGTAAGATAATAATATGCTTCTAAAACTCTGCAAGACTCCCTATTTATTACAAAGTAGGTAAAATTAGTCACCTGTGTCCATGACTTCACTCTTTTCTCTCTGTTCACTATGCTTTACTCTCCTAATTTGGTAATTCCTGCCTGAATAGATTTTTCTAGTTGTGTTTGTGGTTATCTGACTTTGAAAAAGAAGGAAGATAAAGCAGGTTCAGCTGTACTGATAATTTCCTCTTAAATTTTCTCTCCTTGGAAAAAGAATGGCAGAGGTCACATCAAGTTTAGTTTAGAACATGAGTATGTTTTGTCTCATAAAACATAGCATAGTCCAAACCTAATTATGCTCTAGTATTTGAGACCTCTCTAGAAAAGGTTTTGTTTGCTTGAATTTTGCCAAAGGTTGTCTTCCTAGGTAAGCTACATCAGTTGAGATAGTAACGTAACATCCCTGGGAGAAAGGGACATCTTGGATCAGATCTGCTTATTACACAGGGTCAGAGGAAGTTTGGAGGTGAAATGGACTCCTCACATTTTGTGTCTTTGGAGGAGGCTCTGAGACCCTACTATAACCTGTCACTTCCCCTAAAAGGACAAGACACACCTGAAAATATAGGCTCAGTGAAGTCAACTAGTTCATCAAAGAATATTTTGTGTCCCCTCTGTCATTTAGTCCATCCATCCTGAGGAAGGAGGAATGCCCAGCCACCCACTCTGGGACCAGTGAGATGAAAATAGGGAAGCAGGTATCTGGTTACTTTATCTGTTCCATGTTTTTCTGTGGCAGAGAAATAAATAGCCCCTTCCTTACCACTCCCCTCCTTATTTTAGAATACATAGGATTTTTTTTATAATCCAGTACTTAATTCCTCAAGTGGTAAACTAGCCTCCTGCACTTTTCCTTTAAGAAAAGTGCTAACAGCAGTTTTTCCCATTTCAGGAAATGGTACTTTTCTGGATATGTTTATTTGGTATTTTTCTTAGTCATGTTTACATATTAAACCTCTCATTTAAAAAAATAGAAGCTCAGTCTTTTATTAAAGAAATTTCAGGGGCACCTGGGTGGCTCAGTCGGTTGAGCGTCCGACTTCGGCTCAGGTCATGATCTCGCGGTCTGTGAGTTTGAGCCCCGCGTCGGGCTCTGTGCTGACAGCTCAGAGCCTGGAGCCTGTTTCAGATCCTGTGTCTCCCTCTCTCTCTGCCCCTCCCCTGCTCAGGCTCTGTCTCTTTCTCTCTGTCAAAAATAAACATTAAAAAAAATTAAAAAAAAAAAAGAAATTTCAGACATGGTGGACTCTGGTGTGGCTAGTGGGACTGTGGGATATGCTTTGGAAACTGTGGTTGTGTCAGGGCTTCTACATTCATACCAAGAGATATGATATGATATGATATGATATGATATCAGAGCAGATTTTTACATTAAATATCTCTGTCACTCCTGAATTTTTCCCAGCTAAGACCTCTGATACACATAGCAGTTTCCCTTAAAATCATGTTAATGACTTCAATCACTCACCACTAGCTTCATGTCTCTATTGGAAATGTCACCCTGACAAATCTATCTCATCATTTCCAAATGATTGATCGAGACCTTTCATATCAGTGAGGTCAGAGTGCATAGTGGTTTGGGTTTGGGTCTTAAAGTCAGAAGAACCTAGGCTTCAATCCTAACCTCTACACTAATTAGAATGACCTAGGACAACTTACTTAATCTCCACGATTCCCAGATTCCTTACCTATAAAAGGGAGATGATGATGCTCAGCCCACAGAGGAAACGACGCTACCTGCCTTAGAGTAAGCAGCAAATAAATGATGGCTCATATTTTGATAGTTGCCTTACTTACTAACCTGATGTTCTACTTGCTCCAGACTCTCTTCTCATTAGTTAAGCTAAGGCATTAAAAGCCATAGTAATGATGATTATAACAGTTATTGATAATAATTATAATTTATTCATATTTACTAAGTGATAAATTTATGTGTATAATCTGGCATGTAATAAATATTCTTACCCCTATGTTTCATAGCAAAGCTGAAAATGAAGTCTGAATATTCTAAATATAGTTCACACTCACCACCCCCCACTACCCAAAAGAAATCTCTACTGGTTTTGAATTTCAATCCTTTCTTTCTCTTTTCTTGATTAAACTTGTGGTTTGTTTTTTTTTTTTTCCACAATGAATGCCATAAAAAAAATCTAACTCTGTGACATAGAAGTGGAAAAGGTAACTTTAGGGGATGATTTAAGCTGGAAACACATTTGTTTATAGCACTCACATTATCCCAGGGCATCCTGGACAGAATGAGTGCTGCCTCAGGCCACTAGCTTCTCAGGTATTCATTAATCCTGAAGAAAGCTTCAGGTTTAGGCCATTACCGCTTAATTACAGTTTGTGATTACTGGCACATTCTTTAGTGACCTTATTCTACATGCTGGCCTGTTCATTCACTAGAGAATCCATGCAGCTGGAAATTTTGGCTGACTAGAAAGTATAAATGGGGATTTTGGGGGGGGCTTGAATTGAAACCATTCTTGCTGAAATGTCAACACATTTTTCTCTCATCTGGATATGGTTAATCATGGTGCTTGCTTTGATATACTTTTTCCATAAGCTGCGCTTTTGAGGTGTGCCTGAACTTATCAAAATGCTATTTTAAAGCCGAGCTTTGAGCAGAAGTGCTTGTCTATCATTATTTACCCTTTGTGGCCATAACAAGAGAGGTTGCTTATGAACAGTTCAGCATTTTAGAGCTTGCAGCCTAGGTACCATCCAAGACTAGAAGAAACTGGAAGGAATTTTAATTCGCTGATTACTCTAAGAATAATATTGTTCTATAATCGAAGGGAAGGAAGCCTAATCTAGGAGCAAAGAGTGCTTGGCTAGGAACTGGAAAATCTGACTGGATTCTCTGCTTAACTGCAATTGATTTGGGGGCAAAATAGTTTCACTTATAAATAACTAGTGAGTGTTTTTTTATGGGCCACACACTGAGGAAGGTATTGTGAATACCAAAGTCTATGGGGCGTGGGATAGTATTTTCCCTTTGTTCCTATGACACCGTCCCCAATGTATGATAATTATATAAGCAAAAGAATGTGGCCAGGCTCCAATAACATTATATTTATGAACCATAAAATTTGATTTTCATATAATTTTCTGTATGTCATGAAATACCACTTTTCTTTTTTTTAAGTTTATTTATTTATTTTGAGAGAGAGAGAGAGAGACAGAGAGAGAGCGCACAAGCAAGGGAAGGGCAGAGAGAGGGAGAGAGAGAATCCCAAACTATGAGATCATGACCTGAGCCAAAATTAAGAGTCAGATGCTTAACCAACTGAGCCACCCAGGTGCCCTGAAATATCGCTTTTCTTTTGACTTAAGACACTTTAAAAATGTAAAAACTATTCTTAGGTCATAGACCATTCAAACAGCAGTATAGATTTGGCCTATGGGCTATAGTTTACCAACCACTGATATATACCACAAACAAAATAAACAATAGCATGATCATTGTTGGCAGTAGATTTTCTGGGTTTTATGGGAGCATGTAGAACTCTTGGGTATCTGAGTCTTTCCTAAGGGATGAGTTACATGATAGGACTGAAAGGATAAGTCTGTTGGGACCAAAAAGAAGGGTATGTGTGAAGGCCCAGAAACAAGAGAATAAATACAATAAATGAATGACTGAAATACAGAATATAAGAAATAAATACAAAATAAAAAAAAAAAAACAGTGATAAATGTATGGTCTGCTTAATTGTGCAGGGACCATATTTTGAATAGCTTTATGTGCCATATAAAGATTTTGGAGCAACAGGAAACTTCTGGAAGGTTTTTAATAAGCAAGGACAAAATTAAATTTCAAGTTTAAAACATCTCTGAGGATACACATGGAGGATAGAATAGACATGGCTGTGCCTCAATATGACTTTATTTACAAAAATAGTGGCAGATCAGATTTAGCCTTTGGGCTTTCATTTGCTAAACCCTGCTGTAGAGTCAGACAGCTTGATTGAAATCTTGTCCCATAAATATTTTTTTTTTGCAAATTGCTATTTTTTTTACTATTTTCTGTTCAACACTTCTTTTCCTTCAAAAAAATCCATCAGAAATCCATAAATATCTTAAATGAAGAGTGGAAAAACTTCATTTGCTATGTTGAAAGAAAGCACTAACTCTGGGAAGATATTGAGACAACAGCTACTTTATTTCATTGCATTGAATGTTAACTCCCAGGGATTTGTCCTTCCATAGAGGAATTTGTCCCCTCATTAGTTCTACTGTCCCCTTTCCTGCACATCTGTATCCTGATTTCCAGCTTATGCTATTGAGCTTCCTCTGTGACCCTGGTTATGTTTACTTGAGTTATAAGATGCCCAGCTAACTAACTTAAAACCTAGCCTTAGTCTTCCAATTTCAGTGACTTCAAATGCAAGTAGAGAATGGCAAAGACTGTCTGCCAGACTACTTAATTTTAAAGGCTTCTTACTCACTTTGATACAAGAAAGAACAATTTCTCTAGTGGTAAGATCTCAAAAACAATCTTGAATATAAACGTGTATAAGAAAAAAATGACAAAGAATGGTAGTGCCAGTGAAAATGCTGACAAAGGTGAATATGAATAAACTCTATAGAAGTAAAGACCTCCTTTTCAGCAAAGGATTCAACACAAATATCCAGAGTTGAAAGTTCAGCAATAGAAAGAGAAATTAGAAATTTGAAAAATCATGAACTCATTGACATGCTTGGCATTCTGAAAAAATTGTATGATTATATATTTTTTTTTAAATAAGAAGTGGGGAACACCTGGGTGGCTCAGTTGATTAGGCATCCAACTTTGGCTCAGGTCATGATCTCCAGTCTGTGAGTTTGAGCCCCTCATCAAGCCCTTTGCTGACTGCTAAGAGCCTGGAGCCTGCTTCAGATTCTGTATGTGTGTGTGTCTCTCTCTCTGCCCCTCTCTCACTTGTGCTCTGTCTCAAAAAAAAACAATTAAAATAAATAAACATTAAAAAATGTTAAAATAAGAATTGGGTTAAGCATCCAACTCTTGATTTTGGTTCAGGTCATGATCAGTTCATGAGTTCAAGCCCCATGTTGGGCTCTGTGCTGACATTGAGGAGCCTGCTTAGAATTCTCTCTCCCTTTCTCTCTATCCCTCCCCTGCTCATGTGCACTCACTCTTTTCCCTCTCAAAATAAATAAGTAAACATAAAAAAAATGAAAGAGAGAGGGGTGCCTGAATGGCTCAGTCAGTTAAGTGTCCAACTATTGATTTTGACAGGTCATGGTCTCATGGTTGGTGAGATCTGCATCGGGCTCTGTGATGACCGTATGGAGCCATCTTGGGATTCTCTCTCTCCCCTCTCTCTGTCCCTCTCCCACTAGTGTTCTCCCTCTCTCTCAAATTAATAAACATTAAAAAAGAAAACCCAAGGGATCTTTTCAAGGTAAATCAATATATGAAATGTGTAGTGGATAGACCCCAACGGGGTTGCAGGGGGGGTGGGGAACACAACCTGTGTTATAGTCCAGTATCTGCAGTTAACCAGACGCTATTTGACTTTGAACAGGTATTATGATGTCATATGAAATGAGAAAAAAGAGGGTATCGTGTTTTCTCCCCCTGCATTTGCTCCCTACTTCTGCCAGCTTATCGCCCCAGAAGAAATCTGGACTTAATCAAGGCAGTTTTCTCCAACATTAGTCAATATGTATACTTAACAATATTATAACAACTATAAAAGCAGTAATTATTCTTAAACTGATCACTCCAAAAATTGATAAGAAATCATATGTGGATTTGAAGACTCATATAGATGAAAATTCTTCCAAAATTGATCTTTGGACTTTAATTCCAATCAAAATTCTGGCAGGTAAGTTCTGCTTCTGAAAGCTGCAAAGGAATGTTGCTCCCATCCTAGCAGTAAGAGAAAGCCAGTGGTTTACAAATTTATCATTTAGCTCAAAGCCATCAGAGTGCTGATGTCACAAGACAAAAAAGAAACCTGACTTCTGAAAAGTGACAGATCCCTTAGCATGAGGAGGACAGACACAGACCTATCAACCTTGGCCAAAGCACAGGAAGAATATGTGGCTACCACAGAAGTATATAAGAAAAAAGTCAGTTGATACTGTAAATACTTTTTTTAAAATTTCATTTATTTGTTTTGAGAGAGAGAGAGCAGGGGAGGGACATAGAAGGAGAGAGAGAGGGGGAAAGAGAGTAAAAGAGAGGGAGAGGGAGGGAGAGGGAGAAGGAGAGAGGGAGAGAATCCCAAGAAGGCTCCTCACTGCCAGTACAGAATTTGATGCAGGGCTTGAACTCCAAGATCATGACCTGAGCCGAAATGAAGAGTTGGATGCTTAACTGACGAACCACCCAGGTGCCCCATATTGTACATACTTAAAAGGCCAAGAGTGGGTAAAGATTTCGGTTTAGAAAAACTGAGAGCCACAGGCACAGGGGAGTTTGGCCTCACTCACAAACTCTTCTCCACGAGTGTCATCAAGTGCTCACACAGAGTAGGTTCAGGGCAAGAGAGCCCCTCCCTACCTCTTGACCTGTGATAGGGTAGATGTGCAGGAGGTGATTAGATGCCACTGACTGACAGGCAAAAAACAGTACTTACTTCACAAGATCCTTCATCTGAAACAAAAGAAGTCTGAAGCCATGAGGAGGGTCAATTCATCCAGAAGATATAACCATCTTAAGTGTTTATGTACTCAATTACAGAGCTTCAAATATATTTTTAAAACCTGATAGAACTCTCAAAATAAAAAATAGACCAATCTATAAAGATAGTCAAAGATGTCAACACTCCTCCATCAATAATTAACAGAAAAATAGACAGAAAATCAGAAAAATTATGGTAAGTATCTGAAATCTGTAGTAAGACTGTAGAGATCTGAAAAGTTCATCAACTGCCTAATTTAATGGACTCTTAGCAACCCATTTCATAACATCACCACACACATTCCATTCAAGTGCTTGCAAAACATTTACTGAGATCGAACATTTTTTTGGTTATCAAAGTATGATAAATCTCAATAATAGGCTTATACCAGAGACAAATAACAAAAAATATAAAAATTCTCACATATCTGAAAAGTAAACCATATATTTTGAAATAACTTTTGTATCAAAGAGGGAATGCTCAGAGTCATTTGAAAATAGTTTAATTTCATGAAAAAGCACAACATATCAAACTTTAGGGTATACAGCTAATGCACTGTCTATAGTTTTCTCTATATAAAAAATAGAAATAATATAAACAATAGAAAATAAATATTAGAAAAGAAGAAAGATTTGAACTGAAAAATCTAAAGTTTCACCTTAAGATAACAGCAAAACAAAAGCAAACTAAATCGAAAGCAAGCAAAAGAAAACATGTAATAAACCTAAAAGATGAAGTAAAAGTAATTCAAAACAAGAAAATAGAGAAAATCAGTGAACCAAATGCTGGTTCTTTGAAGAGATCAAATTGATAAACTTCCAGATACAGATGACAAATATCAGGAAAACAAGAATATCAGTGTGGATCACAGACCTTGAGGTTATTAAAAAAAATTATTAACACATTTATTTAAATCCATTTGATGGCATAGATTAAAAGGACAAATTTCTAAAAGGTCACAATCTACCAAAGTTAATTCAAGAACTAGGTAACTTAAGGGGTGCCTGATTGGCTCACACGGCTGAGCATCTGACTCTTGGTTTCTGCTCAGGTAATGATCCTGGGGTTGTGGGATGGAGCCTGGCATCAACTCTGCACTGGGTGTGGAGCCTGCTTGAGATTCTCACTCTCTCCCACTGTCCCTCTCCTCTGCTCATGCTTTCTCTCTCTCTAAAATAAATAAAATGAAAAAAAAAAACCCAACAAGAATTAGATAACTTAAATGGTCTTCTGTTTAAGATAACCTGTGCACAAAGAAAATTCTAAGTGAGATGGCTTCACTGATGAATTCTACCGAATGGTTATAGGCTACAAAAAAATTCTCTAGATAACTGAAGGAGGAATACTTCCAAATTTATGAGGCCAGTGCTACCCAAAGACATGACAAAAAAAGAAAACTACAATATTCAATATTCCTCATAAGCATAGGTGCAAAAAAAACCCCTTGAGAATAAATAGCATATTTTGTGAGCAGAAAATGTTCTCAAAGGAGATCTTGGTGTCTGGAGCAATTTTCCAACCTCAATCAGCTCGAAACCCCTAAGAATCAAGGGAGGAGTTCAGACTTCGACTTCAAATTCTATTTGCTAATTTTGTCTCTAATCTCATTTCCCCAAACAGATTGTAAATACTTTGTAAATACCACGAAATTGGAGATCATATCTTCTACTTAAGTTTTTTCCACTAGCATAGCAATTAGGTATTTAATTAATGTTTGTTCAGTAGTTTGAGAGACACAAATGTAGAAATCAATTGTATCTGTCCAACAGATAAATTGACTGCACACTGAGATTTTGATACTGAACTTAGTCTGACAGTTATCTTGGGCTTGCTAATGGCAGCTTCTCTCTCTCAATACATAAAGCTTCCAGTGCAAACTTTTAATACATCTTCAAAATGCATAGAAATAAAATGTAGCAGAATAAATTTCACAAAGTAATACCAGCAGAATACCACCCAGATCCCCAAAATCCTCTTCTGTCCCCTTACAATTTAGTGCCAGGCCTCTAAGAATAACCAGTTTCCTGACTTTTAACACCTTAGGCTAATTTTGTCTGCTTTTGAAACTTTTATCAATAAAATCGTAACATATGCACTCTTTCGGGTCTAGCTTCTTTTCCTCTTCATCAGATTTACCCACTTTGTTATATATAATTATAGTTTGTTCATTCTCAATGCTGAATAGTATTTATTTGTTACATAAATACTATTTATCTAGTCTACTATTGTTAGATAGTTGGGTAGCTTCCAATTTGGAGATATTATGAACAGTGTCATTATAAACACTTGTACATGTCTTGTGGGGTATATATTGATATATTTCTATACGGTTTAATTAAAAATTTTTTTTTAAATATAATTTATTGTCAAGTTAGCTAACACACAGTGTATATAGTGTGCTCTTGGTTTTGAGGGTAGATTCCTGTGATTCGACACTTAGAGACAACACTCAGTGCTCATCCCTACAAGTGCCCTTCTCGATGCCTATCACCCATTTTCAAAAGTTTATTTATTTTGAGGTGTGTGTGTTGGGGTGGGGGGGAGAAGCAGAGAGAGAGAGAATCCCAAGCAGGGTCTGCACCGTCAGCACAGGGCTCAATCTCAACGCAGGGCTCAATCCCACGATAGTGAGATCATGACCTGAGCCGAAATCAAGAGTCAGACACCCAACTGACTGAGTCACCCAGGTGCGCCAGTTTTTACTAAGGAGTAAAATAGCTGGATCAAAATATGCATATACTTAGCTTTAGTAGATATGGCCAGGAATTCTTCCAGTTTATCGTTCTAAGGGCAGTGTGGGAGAGTTCCAGTTGCTCTACATTGTCCTCAGTACTTGAAACTGTTACATTTTTAAATTTTAGCTGTTTTGGTATGTGTAGTGGTAATTGGTTTGTGATTTAAATTCCGACATTCTTGATGATTAATGAAGTGGAGCACCTTTCTTTAGTATTTTTGGCCAAATGGTATGTTATTTTGTGAAGCACTTGTTCATATCTTTTATTCATTTATTTTCAATTGGATTATATCATGTATTCTTCTTGATTTGTAGAAGTTCTTTGCATATTCTAGTTATAAATCTTTGTTGGATACATTGCAAATATTTTCTCTCACTTTGTGGGTTACCTTTTCTTAATGGTATCTATTTACAAGACTACTAAAGCTTTTCACAGTCTTTTAAACTTTCTGTTTAGGTTTTAGTATCCTGCTTGCTACTGTTCCAGAAATTGGTAACTGTTGTGAGATAAAACCAGCAGTAAGCCTGAGGCTCCTCGTATATCTATCAAAAGCTTAGTTTTTTTCTTTCTCTGTCCTCCATTAGCATCCCTTTCTGGGATCTAAATTTAAATCCTCATCCTTATGCCCATTCACAAAAGTTACAATGAACCTTGGATGAAAGTGATTGCAGAAATCTGTTCACTTTTGCTACATTCCTTCTCTCTGAAGTATGGCCCTTCCAATTCTCTGATTAACATGTTTTATCTTGGTTTTCCTTTTTGTTCTCAGTGGCAGCATTGGTCTGCCAAAATCCACTCTTTCCCATTTATTTTTTAAGCAGCAATCTACCACAGTATATTTTGGATTAATAGATACTGATAATTTATCAACTACCAATCAATCAAGAAACATCAGCTAAGTGGGGTGCCTGGGTGGCTCAATCAGTTAAGCATCTGACTCTTGATTAGGGCTCATATCATGATCTTATGGTTCGTGAGTTTGAGATTTGCGTCAGGCTCTGTGCTGTCAGCCTGCTTGGGATTCTCTCTTCCACTCCCCTGCTCATTCCCTCTCTCTCTCTCTCTAGATAGATAGATTTTTTTAAAAAAAACTTAAAATTAAAAACAGACATGTCAATTAAGAAATATTTTATGTAAAATGGACTTGCAAATATTACTCTTCTTGAGGCTGACACATTTTGGGGTAAGTGGGCATCGGGAGACCTGAAGAGGAAGACTCTTGAGAGAGGAAGACCTCATCTTTATTTGCTTTTGGGAACTGAACCCTTCTTAGAAGCACTGGGAAACTAGAGTGGAGCTGTTTGCCCTAATCACATGGGAGAAGTGAAACAGAAACAGATTTAAGGGTGTTTAAACACATTAGTAGTGATTTTTCCCGTGCATGACTAGCTTTGTTGCCAATTCCAGTAATGTAACTAAATCATGGCTTTGGGACTTTTCTCAGAAAACCATGAAAAGAAACTGAAAAATTACTTGGCAAATTGCACATAGAAAATTGTGATTTGTTCTGAAATGAATTTCTGACCTAGATTGCCAGCCTGATTCCTGTATTTATGCCAAGGGTGGAGCTTGAACCTATGATGTCATAACTATCTATGGCTAAGGCAGACTCATACTGGCAAACCACATGGCTGATGCCTGAGGATAACAACATGAACAATCTCAGTCTTTTTAACTACATTGTCACTCTTACTGGTATTTTAACTTCTTATTTAGGTTTCAGCAATGTTTGTGTACAGTTACTTTTTTATCTAAACAACTGCCTCAACACAAAGCTGAAGTCTTAATAATATTTTAATAATAGTTAAGCCCTCCCAGGGGATAGTTTTGGATTTTATTCTTGAGCCAAGAGATTTCCTAAAGATGATCTGAAATAATATTTCAAAAACAGACACAGGTTTTTAAAGAAAATTCATATCCAAGTATCACTCACTATGATCGGGTACAAATAATGTGACACAAATAATAATAGTTAAATATGTAAGTGTGAGGTACATAAGTGTAAATATGTAAGTTTTCTCTGATTCTAATTTTAAAAATAAGATTTATTGACTTTTTCTGATTATAAAGATAATGCTTTTCTGTGCAAAACTTTAAAGAAACGATTATTTATCATTTCACCCAGAGAAGTGTTAGTCTGTGGAAAACCTTATATTTTTATATCATAAATATATATATATACTATATATATATATATATATATATATATATATACATATATATACACATACATGTTTTTACATATGTATATAGATGTGTAAACTGGATTTATATTATATATTATCTTTTATAAACTGACTTTTTTCATTTAACTATATATTTTGAGAAATTTCCCTTTCCATTACATTTTGTGTAAAATGTGATTTTAACAGGTGTATAGTGTAGCAAATGTATATGCTAGTACACTATTGATGAACATATAAGTCGTTTGAAACTTTTTACCATGTTCTAAGAACATTCTTGTATATGAATCTTTCTGTACACATCTAATCATTCTATTAGAATAATTTCTTACAAAAAGAAATATAAGACAACAAATTCATAATTTTAAGGCTCTTGAATCATGATATCAAATTACTTTTCAGAATAGAAGTGAGTGTATTAAAGTATATATTTCACTGAGAATTTGCCAGTACTGAAAATTGTGCATTTAATTATCTTTCCCAGCTTCACAGTTGGAAAAAAAAAAGAGTTATTTCTTTGTTCTTTTAGCATTATTTACCATTTGGCAAGACTGGGAATTTAGATAACTGTTAATGTTCACTGGCCATTTGTGTAAGCTGTTCTTTATTGAATTGTCACTTTATATACTTTGCTTACAGTTATAATTGGCAGTTTTATTTTTCTTAAGATTAATGAGACCTCTTTTAATATAAAGATTGTTAGCCATATATCTGTCATGTATGTTCCAAAATATTTCTGTTTATAATTTGCCTATTAATTTTTCTGATGTAATAACATTTTTTTACTAGTCACATCATCCAAACCTATCATAGAAACAGAAACCATAGAAAGCTATTAAATTTCTTTATGGTTTCTTCTTATAGTTTCTTTGCTATCGTTTCTTTGCTACTGTTGATTTTTCTGTAGCTTCGTCCTTTGTTTAAAAAGGTCTTACTAACTCCAAGATCAAATAGATGTTTATCTACATTTTCTTTTATTTCTTTTATTATTTAATATTTTTATATTTAGTTCTTCAATCCATTTAAAATGTGTATGAGGTATGATAATTATCTAATTTAACTTTTTCTAAATATACAATTTATTACACAGCTTTTATTAGCAAATTTTTATGTATAGCAGGTCATTAAAAGATGTTCTTTCTGTTTGTGTTCTGCTTTTCACTATTGTACTGTTTCACTTATTGCTTAAAATGTGTTTAGACAGGTAGCAGGCTACGCCAATTCTCTCTTCACTATTATTCTGTTTTCAAAATGTGTTGAATGCTTCCATGCACTTTTTCCTCCATATTAATTTAAAGATAATGTTTTAAAGTATAGAAATAATCCCACACAGCTTTTCAAAAACATGAGTAAGCTTCTGGTGAGCTCTTCTATCTGAAAAAGAAAAAGTAATAGGTAAAAACAAAAACAAGATAAATAACCATATAGAGTAAACTATTTTTGGTGTTAAAAACGAATAAAAATTGCATTTGCTTGAATATGAGAAGATTTTCTCTGGAAGGACACATAAACAGTTCTTAGTTTCAGGATTGGAAGACAGGGATGACTGGGAGGTTTACTTTTCATTAAACATTCTTCTGTACTTTCAAATTTGATAATATGCTGAAGAAAACAAATTCAAAATTTTCAGTCATCAAATAGCAGCCTTGTAGGTGGTTTTAAAATTATTTTGAGGTTTACACATTGAAAGAATTAAAGCTGCAAGGTTAAAGCGCTTGCCCCAAACCATGTGACTAGTGAGTGGTGTGGCCAGGACTCTCTGAATGGACGCCAGAGCGTTACATGCATAGTCCACTCAAGGATGGAGGCAGAGAACCCACAAGCAACCGTAGTCCAGGAAACCCTTTTTTTTCTTACTGCTTCCTAGTTTTTGCTTGAGTCATCTTAGACATAAAATTTTTAGTTTGAATATCATTCAATTTCTGAAGGTAACCTGTATCTTTAAAAAGTGAGGATAGGAAGTTAGTTTGAAGAGAAGCAGGAGAGTTGAAGAGACCCAGTGTAAAGAAGGTAAATGCCTGAGAACACAGAGGGATATAACCCATGAAAAGTTCCATAGTGCCCTGAACTGTTGATGTGAAGTGGTTTGTAATGGTGATATATAGGAAGTGTCACCTTATACATATAAGCAACTATGTTTCTGCTGAGTACCAAGTAGGAAGAGTGTCTCAACAAAGGGCATTAGTGCTTCCCATCTTAATAGCACAGGAAAAAATGGAGTCCCCTATACAGAACACTGAGAAATCAAGCATCCCACTCAGATAAGAGGGGCAAGGCTGACAATTCACACACTGCATTTGGAGAAAAGCAATGTTTTTCATAGTGGTAGACTTGACCACTCCGTATTTAAGAGCCTCTTATTGTTTGCCTCCCTCTCTGTTTTTATCTCACTTTTCCTTCCCTTCCCCTCCCCTATGTTCATCTGTTTTATTTATTTATTTTTTAATTATTTATTTATTTAGAGAGAGAGAGCACATGCAAGGGGCAGAGAGAGAGGGAGACAGAGAATCCCAAGCAGGCTCCACACTGTAAGTGCAGAGCCCAATGTGGGGATGATCTCAGGAACCATGAGATCATGACATGAACTGAAATCAAGAGTTGGATGCTTCGGGGTGCCTGGGTGGCTCAGTTGGTTGAGCGTCTGACTTTGGCTCAGGTCATGATCTCACAGCTCGTGAGTTTGAGCCCCGTGTTGGGTTCTGTGCTGACAGCTTGGAGCCTGGAGCCTGCTTTGGATTCTGTGTCTCCCTCTCTCTCTGCCCCTCCCCTGCTCATGCTCTGTCTCTCTCTCTCAAAAATAAATAAACATTAAAAAAAAAGAGTTGGATGCTTAACAAACTGAGCCACCAAAGCACCCCTCATCTGTTGTGTTTCTTAAATTCCACATATGAGTGAAATCATATGGTATTTGTCTTTCTCTGACTTATTTCACTTAGCATAATACATTCTTGTTCCATCCACATTGTTGCAAATGGTAAGATTTCATTCTTTTTGATCAAGTAATATTCCAGTGTGTGTGTGTGTGTGTGTGTGTGTGTGTGTGTGTGTGTGTGTGTGTGTATCACATCTTCTTTATCCATTCATCAGAGAACAAACTAAGGGTTGCTGGCAGAGAGGTGGGTGGGGGGATGGGCTAAGTGGGTGATGGGTACTAAGGAGGGCACTTGATGGGATGAGCACTGGCTGTTATGTGTAAGTGATGGATCACTAAATTATAAACCATTAAAAAAAATAAAGAAAAAAGGGAATGAGGCTGAAAAGTGAAACTGGGCTTGGCCAAAGTCATATAGCTAGGATGTAGTCAAAAACACAGCCGTCTGCATCCTGACTACACATTCTGTGCTTTTTCCACAAGACTACAACTGTGGTATCAAATACAGCTACACATGACAATGTGTTCAGTTCATGGCTCATCCTCAGGGATAAAAGTAAACTAGGGTCCATGATAGTTGGCATAACTAAAGATAGACCCAAGTGATACTAAAATATGAGTTCGCTTGGGGCGCCTGGGTGGCTCAGCAGGTTGAGCATCCTACTTCAGCTCGGGTCATGGTCTCACAGCTCGTGAGTTCGAGCCCCGCGTCGGGCTCTGTGCTGACAGCTCAGAGCTTGGAGCCTGCTTCAGATTCTGTGTCTCCCTCTCTCTCTGCCCCTAACCCACTCGCATTCTGTCTCTGTGTCTCTCATAATTAAATAAACATTAAAAAAATAAAAAAAATAAAATGAGTTCACTAAAAATGGCAACATTCAGTGCCCCTAACATATGTTCGCATAAATTATCTGAATAACAGCAACCTTGTGAGATACATAGGGCAATACTGAAGCCACCAGCCACATGTGGCTACTGAGTACTTGAAATGTGGCAAGCCCAAATTGAGTTGTGCTGTAAGCATAAAATACTGAGTTTCAATGACATAGTATGAAAGACAATGTAAAATATCTTTATAAATTTTTATACGAACTGTAAAAAATTCTTCTGAAATATATCCTTTGACTTTTGAAGTCAGATAAAACTGGGCTTTACTTCAGCCCCAAATCTTAACTGTTTAACCTTCAATGAAGGACCTGTTCTTTCATAACTTTGGGGCAAGGCAAGATCACCAAGCCTTTGTTTTTTCTTACGTCAAATATTTATTACAATACTTCCAACATTCACCCATTCATTCAACAAATTACATATCAGGCACTGTTCTAGTCACGGGGGATACCGTGGTAAGTAAGAAAGAAATATTCCTGCCTCCATGGATTTTATGTTTCAATAGGGGAAAACGAAATGAAATAAAAATGATGCCATGTTTGCTAGGACATTTAGCACAGTAAACCCTGAATGATGGATATTATTCATATTACATTTATTATAAAATTGTATATGTATACTATAGCATTATAGATGATTTTGATTATTTTAGCAAGTACCTGAGCAAGATTCACGTCTGAATTTCAAAGCACTTGGCACAAGGCCTGGCAGAGCAGCAGACATGTGGCGCCCACAAAGTTGGAGTAAGACGGGAGCAGCCCTCAGTCCTTCAATCTCACTGGTAAAAAAAAAAAAAAAATCTTCACTGGTCCTTAGCAAAGAGCTCTACAAGCTCAGAACCAGCCTAATATTCTTTAGTTGTCAAGTTTTATGTGTTATAAACTATGCCTAGTTCTCATATTGCAAGATTTAGCTCTTGGCAATGAATTTTACCATTTTTACAAAGTATTAAGTCAAAGAAACCTTGTAATCTGGTTCTATATAGAGATCTATATTGGGAGAATACAATTCTGTACTCTGAGTAGAAAAATAAAAGCCACCTGGGTGGCTCAGTTGGTTGAGCCTCTGACTTTGGCTCAGGTCAAGATCTCATGGTTTGTGAGTTCGAGCCCAGCGTCAGGCTCTGTGTTGACGGCTCCAAGGCTGGAGCCTGCTTCGGATTCTGTGTCTCCCTCTTCTCTCTGCCCCTTCCCCACTCATGGTCTGTCTCTCTGTCTCTCAAAAATGAATAAACATTAAAGAAAATAAAAAAATAAATAAAAATGAAAGCAGCATTCCCTCTCTCTCTCTCTCTCTTTTTTTAAATGTTTATTTATATTTGACAGAGAGAGAGAGACAGAGCATGAAACAGTGCATGAGCAGGGGAGGGGCAGAGAGAGAGGGAGACACAGAATCCGAGGCAGGCTCCAGGCTCTGTCTGAGCTGTAAGCACAGAGCCTGATGCAGGGCTCAAACTCACAAACTGCGTGATCATGACCTGAGCCGAACCAACTGAGCCACCCAGGCGCCCCACAGTATTCCCTCTTCAGGGGGCTACATACTTCCTCGGTAGTTAGAAAATTCTAGTTTGATGAGCTTAAGAAAATGTACCTCTTTCAAAAGAAATTATACCTCTCTCTCACCTTTATTATTCATTTAACACTTATTAAGCAAGTCTTTGACATTGCTCAGAAGTGAATAAGGAAAAGGTGAGGCAGCATATGGAATTTATTCTGATTTTGTGAAGGGTTTTGATTTTATCCCTTAAGGGTTTTTGAGGTGAAATTCATTACAAAGTGGAGAAGTATGAAGCACAGACCTTCATCACTGAATATCACAAATCACTTAAAACTATTTGGGGAATCCATTGGGTTCTCTTCTTACATGAGAAAATGGTATTTTTGAAGACCAGGAAGAGAAAGGTAAATTTTCCTAGATTAATTCTAGAATTACAGGGTCAACATCAAATAGTCCAAGTATAACTAAGATAATTGTAGAGATAATGGGAATGCAATGATGATATTTTGGAAGTGCAGACTACCAGGCCACAAGCACAAATAATTGTTTTCTTTTTTAGCAAAACCTTTTGGCTGCTCATTTCCATTTAAGAGGCTCAGACATATGGCATTACCCATTGCTCGGCAGGCATTTTCTTAATTGGAAAACATGTGTGCCCCTTTTAGAGTCACCAGGATACTCCGGAGAAATCATTTTAGCATCCATAGATGTTCACGTCTGTTCCTCTTTACCTGCATCAGAAGTTGTATGTTAAAAAAACTCAGCCGCATTTGGTTGACGGCAATCACTATTTCTAGCTTGCTTAAGTGTTTGGGCTGAGAGTGAAGACAGGAAAAATCCCTAGAAGAGGAGATAATGCTTTTAAAGTCTTCACTGTATCCATTTAGAGGGAAAGATGCATGGCAAGGTCAAAGAACTAGAAGACTCGTATTTATAGAGGATGCCTTGGAAATCAGCAGACCTTTTCTCCCACTGTCTTTTTTCCAGCTAGAAATAGATTCCAAAAGACATTGTTGTCTCATATCCGTGGCTTTGGGTTTTGGGGAAAGGCTCCTCTGAGGAAGGATTACTGCTGTTCAACAACCTCTTCCCCCTCATTCCCCAGCAGCCTCTGGGAGGGATGTAGGGAAGAGAGTCCAGTGCTGGACTCAGGGACATCTTTGCGAGGTAGTAACCCAGTTTATGCATCCTGTTTCCTAACCTTATACCATTGTTCTCCAGGAGAATCACATCCCAGGGAACAGATGTTATAGCTTTTCTCTCCTAGCGTAACCATAGGAGAGTTAATCCAAGCAGTTTGCTTTGCTTCATGAAGTACGAGGTTAAAGATTAAAGGACCTATAGAACAGAGAAGATCTGTCACATCTCTTGCTCCATAGAACTGACATTTGCTCAAGTTCAATGTTTGTTTTTTTTTTTTTTTACTAGTCTTTTGTGCTCCCAATGGCTATCAGCCCAATACTATGGGACTTGAAGGTCCTGGTCATTCAGACATGCATTAAAGCTCCCATTTAAAGGCTCCAAAGCATGGTGCCTTAATTTTACACCTGTCTCCTTCTTTCCCGAATAGGTAGTGCCCATTGATCTGTTGTGATACAATTCTGGACAACTGAGGCATAGACAGCAACTAGTCTAAAGAGATTGCTTAGGGAAATTGGCCATGCTGAGAGCAATGTGTAAGGGCTCTATCTGCCAGTCTAGCCATCTCTGCAGTATTTCTTCTGTGAGAGGCACCAGGCAATTCTAGCAGAGCATGGGCTTTCTGGTCAGCCTACCTGGGTTTTGATCTTAATTTCACCTGCTAGTGCCTTTGTGACTTTGGGCAAGTATTTTCATCTCTCTGCGTTTCAGCTTCATTCTGTGAAATGGGTTAATAATATGTCTACATAGAAAAGTTGGGATAATTAAATGAGTTGATACATGAACAATGTTTGGAACAGTGTCTGGCACATAGTAAGTGTTGTAAGTTTCCTGTCATTATCAGTAGGCAGAAGTTCTTTATCTTCTCAAGTTTTACTGGCTCTGTGAACTCCCTTGAAATTGTATACAGAATCTAATGTGTCTGCTTATATATAAAATTTCTTGGCAGAGTGCTCATACTGTTCATCAAAGTCATCTCTGAAATGAAAATGTTTAAGAACCACTGTGCCACACTGTATAGGTCTCCAAACACTAAGAGTTAGTTTCTATCATTACTACATGATTTGGGTCCCTATAAATAACAAATCTTCAAGTAAAATAATCATTAAGAATCTATAGGGTTTGTGAAAGCTATTGGTAAGGTATGCTACGTTTGTTTTCTACAACTGCCTTTTCTGAATAAGAAATTATTATTTCTTATCCACAATTACAAGCAGAGGTTAGCTAGAAAGATCACTGGGCCAAATTAAATAATCAAAGAGAACATGCCATATTGAATAGCCCCCAAATTTGGGCATTTTTTTCCAGGCTTTGAGCTGCCCTGCATTAATGCAGTGACCCACTAGATGTCAATGTTTCCATGAGAATGAGTAAAGGCATTCTGTTGTCATCCTTAAAGCAAAGGATTAATTGATTGCTATAAAAAGTTAGATGAAATAAAATGTTCTCCTTGCTCTTCACACGAAGATAAGCTAATAACTTTGGACACAATTTTACTCCTCTGAATTCACCAAATGTCCAATTACATATCCTCTCTGCCTGGACCTTCAAAACAATATAAAATTGAATGAAGGCAATGAAAGAAGTCACAGGAGGATTTCGGCAGAGCACCATCCAGTTCAGAAACAAAGCAATTCAATATGTGTCTCCAAGACTTCTAAATGCAGTGACTTAGTAAGTAATGTTCTTCCTGTATCTCCCCCTATGTTCTTTTTCTTTTAGCTTTGGGACATTAAAAAAAAAAGTCTCTTTAAGAAAACAATGTTTCAGCCATCTTTCTTCAAGTAGGCTTGCTTAATTGGACAAAGATGACCCTATTTGAATCATAAATCTGTGTGGAATAGTTCTGTGTTTTTAGATGTTCTATTTTTCCACCATTTGAGCACATTTTAGATGATGTGCCTCAACCATCAGACACAGATAATTAGCAGAGCCACAAAGAGCTATCTAAAGAGGCAAGGAAACATAATAGATGGGATATAGGAAAATTATATAAGCAGAAGTATCTAAATGAGTAAGGAGGATACTGAAAGCATTAATTCAAGGAAAACACCAGCACAAGGGCTTCCTGGTATCCTGTCCTTGCGGTTTTATTCAGTACATGTTCTTTTCTCCAGGAGCAAGGAGCAAAGCAAATGTTACTTTATAGTGGTTCTGCTGCATGTGCGCTGAAACTTCCCCACTGTCAAATATCACCTGGGAATTTAAGATCTACCATGTTTACTAGAAAATTAAAACCAGGGAGTTTGTCAAATACATGCCTGAGTTAAACAGAAAGATTGATTAGGCTGGAAATGCTTTTCTAATCAAAACAATAGGAAAAATGTGTTCCAGGGATTCAGCGTCCTAGGTTATTTTCAGAGCTGACAACCACAGAAAGCAGATGGCCTCAGAGGCTGTGCTGGACACTGGTTAGGAAACATAACACAAGGTTAACAGTGACATATGCTGTCATCTGTGAGGTACCAGAGTTCCAAGAAATATGCTAATTTCAGGGTCTTCTCTGAAATAGTGTTTCCTCTGTGCATTTTCTAAAAGTTAATGTAATCAAGGCTTAAAATGGCTCAGAGAAGGGAGCCATTTTATTTCCCTTGGAAGATCTCCAGGGAACTTCCCCAGAATCCAATCCCTTTACTCCATCTTTGACAGTTTCCTCTTCCAACATGTTGAAAGTAAAAGTGATTATTTGTGAATAACTCTTTATTATTTTCAACAAGACAGTATTTCAGTATAATAGTCTAAACATCCTAGAAATGTAATTCTTTATTTTAAAAGCAGTATAGATGTATTATTTATGTAAACCCAGGGTTTTAGACTTGAAAATATCCAGATTAATATTTATGGTGAGGTTTAGGGCTAGCAGTGGTTAGCAAAACTGTTCCCAAAGAAATCCCCTTTTTCTTCTTGCAACTTATCCATGATGTCTGAAATGGTCCCATTAGAGATTCACAAGAGAAATGCCTTTGCTATCAAAGGAGAAATCCCTTTATCAAATTACTATCATTAATGTCTTACTGTGAACTCATTTCTTTGCCTCTTTCTAATGTCATGGGTAAGATGGTAGAAACCAAGTGTGTAGGGTTCTTCCCAGAGAGGGTAGGTCAGGTGGATTGCCCTGGATAGTGATAGTATAAGGGAGCCCTGGAAGTGGGGGGTATGAGTTAAACAGAAGTATCCAAAATTAACAAGGATACCTGAAGTGTTAATAAAATCTTAGGAGAACATTATTTTTTTTAAGTTGATTCATTGTTTTTGAGAGAGAGGGAAAGAGAGAAAGAGAGAATGTGCACGAGCATAGGAGGGGCAGAGAGAAGGAAAGAGAATCCCAAGCAGGCTCCACACTCAGTGAGGAACCCAATGTGGGGCTTGATCCTGTGACTATGAGATCATGACCCAAGCTGAAATCAAGATGCTTAATGGACTGAGCCACCCAGGTGCCCCAGGAGAACATGTTTTGTCTCCTCTTTAATTTTGTATCAGAAGACACTGAGAACAGGGCATTGGTTCCTGAAAATTATGTAGCCAGTTTTACCTGAGAAGTGCCATTTTCTAGCGAGAAAAAGTAGAATTACAGGGGAGAGGTAATTAATGGAATTCTTGGTATGATGATATGTTGAGTTTAGTAAATCATTTTTCCTCCATTCCACGGGTGTTAGGAAAGACTGTTGCCTCTCTCCCTTTTTCCCAGCTGTGGATCCCTTATATAGGTACAAGGTTATCATGGTTTTAGAGGCGGCCACATGGTTTTCAAGAATTGTTTTACCACTATGTGCTGTTCACTTTGAGAATTTCCCTTTAACCTTTCTAAACTTCAATTTTAGAGGTTAGAATTTAACCTTTCTAAACTTCAATTTTCTCCTCCTCAAAATGGAAAAAAAACAAAAACAAAAACACCACCATAATCTGTCCAAACAAGTCATAGGGTGGTTTTAAGTTTAAAATGACAATTAAGTGTAAATGGATTGTGTGAACTGTGAGATGCTTTACATGATCCCTTGAGTGCAATTATTTGTATACATAGTGTAATTATTTCCTCTTAAAGTCTTTCTGGTCATGAAAACTAAAGTAATTGCAGGTAAAAATACGTCTAGTATGAACTCTGTTACAAAGCATGGAAATGTGTATAAGCAGATTAGAAGAAAGTTATACCTCTGAGAAAGGAAAACAAGAAATACTGTGGGATTTTATTGGACCCCTGACAGCGGCACAAACTTTACAATGTGATGTTAGCAGATAAGGGGGATGGAGTGAGATTGTCGGGCTTGTGACAATATCCTTCTGATGTTTTCTTTGGAGATGAAAGAGATAAGGTAATTTTTAAAAAGCATGTCCCAAATGCTGACTTGGCTTGTGACCCTTTCCAAACATTTGTGATCACTCATTTTGATGGCCTTTCTGATGTGACTAAACCTTATGAGTTATTTTTATTAAGATCTTGCAAGGTTGCCAGATAACTAATTACAGTGGAAAACAGCCAAGAAGCAGGGCCCAGAGTAGTGCACAGGGTGGATTGTCTTCCTCGCCTGTTAGTTATCAACTTCCCTAATCATTCTAACAACCTCCTTTTAAAACTGAACACACCTATTTCTGTGTATTCTTCTTTTATTTTGTCTGTGTCATGTATGTGTTTGTAAATTGCTTGCGTCTTATCTCCTCCTCAACACAGCCTGTACTTTTTGTTATCTTTGAGACTATCTTCAGGGTCCAATGTACTTAGACACATGGGTCTTGCTCTGATGTATATCCTTTCACCTTCATGGAAAGGAAGATGGAGTCTAGATTCAACTGCTCTCCTTACTAATTGTACAAATTTTATAATTATCTTTACAAAATTGGATCTTGATCTTCTTATGAAGACCCAAAAGAAAAGAGGAAGCTTAGCTTATTCCTTCACATTAATTCATTCATGAAACACTGTTGAGTGTGTGTTGCCTTCCAAGGCTCTGTATAGGGACTGGACTTACCTGAAAGATTTGACAAGAATTCTATCTTTGAAGACTAGAATAAAGATTTCAGAGAAAGAGAAACTCAGAGGAGAATTTCAACTGGGTGAAATTTATCTTTCACAGAAAGATAAACCCTAGGTGCTGAGCTTTAAGATTCAGATATATTTGTACCTCACTTGTTTCTTTTATCCTGACCCTCTTTGAAAGAGGACATCTCAAAGGCATTCCATTTTGTCCTCACACTTTGTTTTCCCATTGTGAAACTCATTATCAATAATAGGATAGTTCAGATTATTGGGTATCTTAGGTGTCTCCTTACCCCTAAACTTGGCTTTACTGAAGTTTCTTCATAATGGTAGGATATAGAGGGAGCATTCTTGGGCCAGCTAATAAGGCAGCACTAAGAAACAGGGCTCCGTCATCAAAGAATACACAGGACGATTAAGGGAATTGGGGATTTGACAGAGGTGATAAAAGAGAAGATTAATGAGAAGAGGAGAGGCACTGAATGCATATAAGTTCTCATTACCAGTGTACAAGTAGACTCAAGTAAAGCAGAGGTTAGAAGTGAAGGAAGGGGGCCAGTCATTAACCCAAATCCTAGGTACCAAGATATTTTATGGATACTGTGGGAAGGTGAATAAACTTTTTGTCACTGTTCCTCACTAAACTTTCCTCCAATCCCCCAAGTCCCTCCTCCAGTGACAGCTGAAAATAATTCTTGGCTAAGAATTATATCTGAATGTAAAGCATTAAGGGACTGCTATTGTAAAATCTTAAGGGATGGTGCGTTAAAATAAGGAACTGCAGAAGTCATCTGGATGATTCTAATTGCTGATTATTTAGATGGGGGAATGGATCTGTGTTCTTAACACAGATTCTGAGTGTCCTGAGTGTTGGTGGACGTAATGGTAGAGGTATTCCTCCTCTATCTGCACATGTGGTTGAACTGGTTTGTTGGTCCAGATGCTAATATCATTCTGCTGGCTCTTCATCTGATTGTTGTAGCTCAGGGTGGACACTGCTTAGCACACTAATTATACCATTAATTCCAGATTAAGATAGATAGAGGATAGACAGGAGAGGAAAGGAAAAGAAAAAGAAAAGAAGTTCTCAGCAACATATCAAACGGAAGAATATCTGGAATTTGTGAGGCAAATGAGACATCTATACATAGATAAGGCTAGGGCATAAAATGACTAATCTTACCTAAGGATGAAACTCAATCTTAGTGAATAAATATACTAGTATATATAGAAGCAGAAATATACCAATTTATCTAGAAACAAATTCATTACAGTATCTTTTAAAACAGGAGATTGTTGGAAAGCACGTACGTATCTTCCGTGAAAATAACGTATAACTACATTATAATCCTTAATGGATGCTATTTCATTTTATGCTTTTACGTGTGTCTAAGATTTTTTCCTTAGGATAAACTTCTTAAAAGAGAAGTACTGTGTCAAAGGATATACACATATTAATTGATTCAATATATTTTGTAATCTGCATGCTAGGAATGTTTTGAAACATTTAAATTGATGGTTTGAGTGATGTTTGAATAATTTATACCCCCACCAGCAGAGTATGAAGGTCTTATTTCTTCATCTTTTAGACATTAGGTATTTTTCCCTTCCCGCCTAATAGATAAATGTTGAATTTTCTTGGTCTTATCATTTTTATTTCTTTGATTATTAATGGCTCTGGCCATTACTGGCTCGCTGGCCATTTTTATTTCTCTTTACAGGTTACTTCTTCATGTCCTAAAGCCATTTTAGGATATGCTTTTTTGTCTTTTTCATGTTCTTTTTAAGAAGTATTTATGTATTCACATCATATGTGTTGCAAATACCTTTTTAAAAATTTTTTAATGTTTTTAATTTAGTTTTTGGAGAGAGAGAGAGACAGAGCACGAGCAGGGGAGGAACAGAGAGAGAGGGGGAGACACAGAATCTGAAACAGGCTCCAGATGTGGGGCTTGAACCCACAAACTGCAAGATCATGACCTGAGCCGAAGTCAGATTCTTAACTGACTGAGTCCCTGCATTTATTAGTCTTTTATTTTCATTTCTGCTATTGGTGTCATGCCTAGAAAGATTTTTCCACCTTGATGGCATTTAAAGTGAACACATATTTTCTCCAACTATCAGTATGGCTTACTCTCTTTATATATGATTCTTTCAACCTGATGACATTTATAATGGTAAAAAAAAAAAAAAAGTAGGAATCTAACTTTTTCTCTCCAAATGTTAGTCAGTTTTCCCAATGCCACTCATTGGGATATCTTCTTTATTACATTCTAGGTTTTTCTGTGTGCTTCTGTTTCAGACTTGTCTGTTCTTACACTTATTACCACAGTGTTCAGATATTATAATTCTAAACTACACTAATATGTGATAGATATTATCCCAGCCCTATCACTCATTTTTATGTGTTTTACAGTAATTTTTATCCAATTACAGGAAGAAACTAAGATGTCAGAAAATAAAAATCTAAAGGTCCTAGTGTTAAAGAACTATCTCTTGTCAGAAGGAGAAGATGAAGTATCAGAGATTTTTTGGATGATTTCAAAAAGGATAAAGCTTATCTAGCAGAGGAATCCAATTCTGATTCAACTTCAGATTCTCTAGACTCTGTTGATCCAGTTAATCCTGTAACAACTGCCACTTCAACAGATTTGGAAGGCAATTTGATAGCCTCTATAAAGCTGCCTTGTAATACCCAGGACCAAAATAACTACGGCTGGCAAGATATTCAATTAAAATAGGTAGCATTGATACAAATGATGCAGAGTCAGACATAAGGTACTCAACCTTATATTTTATGATCAACCAGTGGTAGTGAACTATTTCCATTTAAAAAAGCAATGTACCTCTAGTGACCATATGGTACCTGATATCGAAGGAAGCCCAGGCCCGTACTTGGGGATCTGCCATCGATGCCCTTGCTATTGGATCAGAGTAAAATCTTTGGCACAGGTCGGAGAAATGGACTTTAAAAAAAATATCTGAGACCAAGACTCTACTAGGAGCTTAAGGAACTAAAGAGACCTATCACCCTAATCCCAAAGGTGGACATATTTATTGCTTTCTATGGATTCACCTTCTCATAACCTTACTATTAAAAACAATTCCAAGTATAGATAACATAGCCTAATTTTAAAGTTATAAAATGCTAACTTTAGGAGTTTTCAATATAAAAGCAGTCAATAAGATCGATTTTTCTGAAACCACGGTCTTCACCACCTCAGATTAATAGATTCAATCTAACTTTATACAAGAGCTGAAGACCTTTAAGGAGAACTCTAACCAACTCTAATCGGTCATTCAGTCTCTATTTGAATATTTGCAGAGTCAGGAAACTCATATTTTTCTAAAGTAGCCCATTCTCTGCTCCTTAGTTTTATTAGATTAAAATAGCTTTTCCTATAACTTCTGTGATTCTATTTTCTGGAGACCCAACAACACATACCTACCCTCTCTTTGACAAGTTTGCTCTTTAAATGTTTGAAAGGACTAAACTTCTGCAGGATCTCCAGGCTGCCCCTGGTCCTCCTGTGGTGCTAGTCTCTGAACTTGCATGTTTCCTCTCTGGTGTATCAGAATCTGGAGCTCCAGATCAAATGAAAATTCTGAGTCAGAGTCAATCAACATAGAGTATAGTGAAATGAATCATTTTAAAAATCCGATATATTTCTCTTTGTATCCCCAGTGTGTAGCACAGAGCTCAACAAGTATATAATAGGTGCTTATTAAATATTTGAATGTCTAAATGAATCAATGAGACACTTTAGATCCTTTTCATGATCATTTTAACAAAAAATAGGTTGTGTTTTCTGAACAGAATGCAATTCTTATGCACATATGCCCATATTCCTTGAAATGTGTGGAGAAAAATCATAGTAGAACAGGTTAAATAAATTTAACCTGCTTCGATTTTGCTTAGGTAGCTTCAAGTGTTACAGATTTGATTTGATTTTTATTCTGTTTATAGTTCTAGGACCCAGAGCGGAGGTTTGGTTCGTGGCAGCTCCACGTATCTCATAAAGGATCATTTCATGTGGAAAGTTCCTGTAATGTCCCAGTGCACAGACATTGGTCTTTTTAAATGTGCTGGTGCTAGAGGATGTGTGCCTCTTTGTTTCATGACCTGGCAGTTTGTTTCTCAGCTGCACGTTGCTTTTGTTAGTGTTTCTGCTATTGCCAGAGGTGTATCTGTTGAACCTGGCATCTGTTAGTGTACTTTCTCCAAAACCGAAAGCTAATTTAGGCTTTGTAGTGTATGAAGTCCTGCTAGTTCTTGCCATTTCTGATTTTTATTTTGGCCCAAAATTGTCACTGTAATGAGGCCATTTTTTAATTTTTTTTCCCTCAAATGATTTATTTTTCCTAGTGAGTTTTTTTCCTCCTGGAATCTGACCTTGTACATTTGTGCTTGAGTTTTATTAGGAGTGCTTTCTATTAATACTCTGTGACTTCTCCCATTCTCCTCTGCCCTTTTTCCCACCTCAGCTTCTTGCTCTAATTTTTGTATAAGGTTTCCTTTGTCCGAAACTGAGAATTGGATCTCTACCTTACACTGTCTCATAACTACCCAAGTAGCATATTGTGGACTGTTCCAGGGTAGGATGAGACCCTTCCCTAGGAAGTGAAGAAGAATTAGCTGCAATATAAAGGAACAATGATAGTTTCAAAATGTCTATAGGGAGAAGTTTGGGGGTGATAATCTGGTTGAAAGAATTGGAGGAAGAGTATGTCTGGACGGTTGTGTTGAAGCTGTGTTTGCATTAAAGCAAACTTTCTACTTAGAACTGATTGTATCTTTATTGAGGGGAGAACATGATCGGAATTATTGTGACAACTAAAGCCACCTTAGCTAGCCCTCTGCACCACTCCTATGCCTTCACTTGGTATTAAATGGTCTGGGAGAGAACCCTCTTAAATGCTTGCCACCTCCTTTCCATTTATTCCTTCTCCAGGATCTGCTTTCCTCCAGTTTTATGACAAAGCTGGGAAGGACAAAGACAGCTCAATGATGGAATGGAGAATTCAGGAATCTAGTTTCCACCTCAGCTCCATATTTTCAAGATCCAAGCCTGCCTTCCCCAATTCCTTTAGCCTGGCTTCCTACTCTCACTCTCCTTTGGACGGGTGCTCCTGGGAATGCGGTGTGGTAAGAGAGAAATCATGTTGGCCGAAGTTGATGCCCACATTGGGATTCTGGCTGTGGCATCTATGAATGTGAGGCAGCTGGGCAAGTTATTTGGCATCCTTGAGCTTCAGGTAACTTAATTAGAGAAAGGGGGATAAAGAAAAAAACCTACATTTTAATTTTATTGGTGAGTGGGAAGGTTGAACCAGGAATTGTGTGCTATTTGTATAAGAAATGTTGAACAAAACTATCTCTCCTCTTTCCCCAAGGAAACAGTAGAAATTATGTAGCAATGTGAGAAATATAAAGAACATTCTCCCCTCTCTGGTTGCATTTAATTCAGTTCCATTCAATATACTCTTTAACTGGGTTGATATAGCTAATGGAAAAGTGGTGTGTGAAGAGGGATCCAGACTTATAGATGGTGGTTCCTTAGCATTAACTTGACATAAAGGATTGTACTTGTTCAAAATTCAATAAAAACATTTCATAATAATACAATTAATAATTTGTAAGTAAACTGCTTGCTAGGAAGTACATTCTGTGATGGAGTTTTGTGTGGTGTGTATGCATGTGTGTGTTGTATCCATTCAGGGGACATCATTTCTTCTACCCAAATTGTGTGCACACGTGTGTGTGTGTGTGTGTGTGTGTGTGTGTATTTCTATGTTTTTTTCTCTATATAAAGACCTGATGACTTATTATCTCACAGGTGTGCACATAGGTGGTAATACATGAGTACACGAGTAATATGATAGGCTGTATTCAGGCATATGCTACTCTAAAGAAGGGCCAGGACCTTAGCAAGATGAGCTTTCCTCTAGCTGAATGTCTGGTTTTGAATTCCATCTCCACCACTAATGTTCTATCTGACCTGATAAATTATCTTCCTGAGTTCACTTTCTTGACTGTAAAGTGAGAGATTTTTAATTTTCCAAGTATCCACCTTGTAGAGTTTGGGACACATTTCAAATAATATAGCTGAAAGAGATTTGTAAATAAGAGTGCTATACATGTGCTTTTATTAATTAAGGTTGGGGTGGGGAGCTTCTTGTGTGATAAGACAGCATTACGTTCCCAAAGGCAGAGACCATGATGGCCCTACTGGGGAATCAAAAGTTGATGTCCTGTGGGTACTTGTCCTGGAAGCCAGAGGGAGAAGAGCTTCTCCCTATTGAAAATTTCCCCTTCCATTTACTTCCATACTTACATAGTGAATGCAATAGTGATAGCAGAAACACTACCAGAAATAGGAAGCTTCCTTAAAAAGTCCTCAAGGTCACTCATTAGTATCTTATCACATGGAATAAGATTTTTAAAATGTGTTGATTTTAACACATCTTAATTGAAGCATGCTACACTTCTTTTGTGTGTGAGTCATCGGAAATCTTGCACTGACCTCTAAAAGCAGACACATACAAGGATATGAAAAGTGATGTTTCAAGTAGAAGGAAATGTCATTATGATGTTTTCTTTTTCTTTATGTAAATATGGTTATTCTGTAGAAGAAGTACTTCCCACCTTGTCAGAATGGGGCTCTGTGAGTTTTCATGTAAGAGAGTAGATTAGTAAACTGGAACTCAAAGTGACATTGATAATATTAATATAGATGGCATTTATTAGAGTGTGTGTGGAAAAAGTAGCTTTACATATGCATTAAGTGATTCATTATTTTTTTTTTAAATTTTAACCTTTGTTTATTTTTGAGATAGAGAGAGACAGAGCAGGAGTGGGGTGAGGGGTGGCGAGAGAGAGGGAGATGCTGAATCTAAAGCAGGCTCCAGACTCTGAGCTGTTAGCCCAGAGCACAACATGGGGTTTGAACCTATGAACCGTAAGATCATGACCTGAGCTGAAGTTGGATGCTCAACTAACTGAGCCACCCAGGTGCCCCATGCATTAAATGATTTTAAAAGAAACTTCCATTTGGATGAATTTACTTCTCTCAAATATAGGTATGTTAGATTGAGAAATATTTGCATTTATTAGAGTTGAAGATTTGCTATTTTTACTATGTACAAGTTGAATGTTTTACTTTTTCTCAAAATATGTGAAAGAAGAGTTCCCATCATGACTGAGTGCAGGTGGCCGAGGAACTTGGATATGATCAGGGATACAAGATGGGTTCATTGATCTATAGGGACCAGGCCTGGGAAGCACTGAATGAACAGATGGTCATGAGGAATCTTTTCACATGAGGCGACAGACAAAACTGTAGTTGCATTCCAGAGGGGATGTCACATGCCAGAGAGATCTGTCTATGGGTTCAGAGGCAAGACACTAAACATGTTGCTGAGGGCACCCTTAACAATTTTGTCAAATGGTCCCTAGTCAGCTGTCTTCATAGAACTGGGTACACATCAGTGATGTTTACTCAGGGGCATCTTATATTTCAGCTAAATGAGGATGAGGTCTAGGAGAGGGGCTATAATGCTTCCGGGTGAAGTCCTCTCTGGGGAAAAATATGTACAAAATGAGAAATAATAGCACAAGAGGAGAAATGGGGGACATTAGATAATTTTTCCCTGAGCCAGCAGTTACCCCTTCCTTCTTTCTAGAAGACCAAATTATAATAATGAAGCTCATAGCCAAATTTGCTTTGGGGCTATAGAGTATAAACACCATGGAAAGATAGGTCCTCACTCCCCATAATGTGCAGATCTAGGATTTGTACAACATCACATTGTCCTCACTCTTATACGTAAATGGATAGATTCGTACATTAGGAGTTTAATAGAACATGAATATCCTCTGAGAGAAAGTCCTAGTTTCTTAAATGAGGTAGCTTTGGGTTAATGCTATTTGTGGTGTGCTACGGACTCAGAAAAGTCACACCAACCTTTCAAAAGTGACAATATTTAGAATATATAAGATGAGGGTAGATAAATAACAGCTTCTGTAATCAACAGATTTTTTGGGGGGGATCAAGTTAGCTATGTATAAAAATCTCCGTACATAGAAAATACAATCGTGATATAGTATTATTTAGGTGAATTTGAATTGCTGTGCCACCACGCCCCACTAAATTAGAATCTAAAAGTGCATCTCCCTTAAGCTTCTAATTAATTTCCATAATTTATTCTATCTATAACACATTCTAAAACAGGTAGGATCTGTCTCATCCAATTTCCTCAAAGCCTTAAATGTTCTATGTAAAAATAAAAACTATTCTTCTAGGTTCCCCTGGGTTTACCTTTCAATCTTCATACTCTTTGTGTATTCAGGCAGTTTGATTAAGTCACCTGTGAGATTGACACCAGGGGTAGTTAAATCCAGTTTCTCTCTGCTCCACACAAACTGGTAGATATTGCCGCACCTAGCCAAGTGTGTAGGAATTTCAGGTGGTTTTCCTTTCCTTGAGTAGTCATGGCTCACTCACATGCTTCTTTGTGTCTTCTGGGATTAGAAACATATATCAATGTCTATCTAAATTAGATGAGCATGCCTGGTAGAATGTGCTGCAATGCTATGTGCTGCAACCCTGAGTGTCTGACATGTGACCTAGTAGACCATATGGAGCCAGTGGACATGGAAGAAAGTATAGGCAGTAATAACTTGGCCAGCTTGGGTTGAATATTTACTGTGTATAAGGCACTGTTCTTCCCACAGCAGATCTTATCAGCACCAATAAGAAGCTCAGGTGGTAGGTAGTGCTATGATTTCTATTTTACAACTGAGAAATAGGAGGCTAGTTGATTTCAATGATTTTTTGTATGGCCAAGTTGCAAGGTGGGTATAGAACATCAATCATCTGGCTGCAGATCCATGTACTTAACCATCACCTATTTCAACTCTTTGTCCCTGGCCTTTAGACATTTAAATGTTTGATCCATTTTTCTAATAGCATCTCTTCTTAATATGCCTGTTTCACCTAATCCCTCAGAGAAAAGAAATCCAACCATTAAGACACTGGCTGTCTACCATTTCCTGGTATAAATAGCCCACTAGAGCATTACCAAAAGCAAAGTAAAACAAAGCTAAACAAAACAAAAAATGAGACTGGACATTTTTAACCATGAACTGATCAAAGCAGATGCATTCTGTTTTTTAATATATATTTTTTTATCCTGAAGTTTCTTTTTCCAAAAGAATCTTCAGGAAGAGAGGTAAAGATACACAATTTTAAACAAACAGAACAGTAAGGCATAAAGTTTTCTAGGCAGAAAGAATATTTTTAGGAAAACATTTTCTGTTTAATACATTAAATTCAGTTTGGATTCTGATGAATTATATCCAACATAATTTGCAATTAAGACACTTGAAAGTAATTAGCTATAATAATCATTGAGTATGAAGCAGTATAACATAATATTGCATATCATGGACTCCAGAGTCAGGAAACGCAGATTCACATCCTAGATTTGTCACTGTTTTGTGGCCTTGGACAATTCACTTAACCTGTCTAAGCCCTTTTTTATTCCTCAGTATAATGAAAATAATTATATATCTGCTTCAAAAGTTTGTAAAGTTCTAAGCTCAGTTCCTGTATTATATAGTAAGCAACCAGTAAGTAACCCATTATTATATAAGTCTGTGATGCTTGGGGTATATTTAGAGTAATGTTCAGGCATGAGTATTATAGTCATGTAGATATTAGTTGTTGCCATGAGTTTAGGTTTATTTCTTCAGGAGTTATTCATAAAGTAAAAACACAGGGGTGAGAATGAACCATTTAGGGTGGAAAAATGAGGAGGAAATAGGCTGTGAGGAAGATTAAGGGATGGCTGGAGAAATAGAAAATTAGGCAAGAGGGAGTGTATTAGGGTATTGAAGAACCAAATATATATGAGGGTATTTATTATAGGAATTTATTATAGGCTCATGTGATTCTGGAGGCCAGAAAGTCTCATAATCTGCCCTCTGCAAGCTGAAGAACCCAGGAAAGCTGGTGGTGTCATTCAATCTGAGCTCAAAGACCTGAGAAACTGGGGAGCCAATATCATGCTTCCGATTCCAAAGGCCCAAGAATCTCAGGGATGATGGTGTAAATATGGGTTTGAGTCTGAAGGCTTGAAAATTAGAAATGCTGATGTCCAAGACCAGGATGAGACAAGCCAAAAGAACAAATTAGCCCTTCCTCTGCCTTTTTGTTCTATTCAGGCCCTCAGTCCTCAGTGGATTGGATGATGCCTGCCCTGGTGGATGAGGATGATCCTCTTTACTTAATCTGATTCAGAAGCCAATCTCATCTGGAAACACCCTGATAGGCACACCCGGAAATCATGTTTTACCAGCTATCCCTTAGCCCAGTCAAGTTGACACACAAAATTAACCTTCCTGAGTCCACCCCTTATCAACTTGGCACCCACATAGGTCACCTTAAACCATACTTAATCTCCAAATAAAGATAATTAACAAGGTCATAATTCTTCCTAACACGAGAAAACTATCCTGCATACAACTGAAAATGCACTAATCCTTTCCTCAGAAAGGAGGTCAAGTCCATTAGTGGTGTTTACTCTTCTCCTGATATTCCATAACTTAAATACTTTGATGTAGAATTAACAATACTTAAATACTGATATAATATCAATACATCTTATGTTACATCATAAACAAAACAAAGACTGCTTTTATATATATCATATATAAATATGTGTTTGTGTGATGTATTCAGAACAAAATAAGGAAGAAACATTAATGGCAACTATAGTTCTCAATTCTGTAACTGGTCAGATAGTCTTAGCTGGTGTTTTAACAACCTTTTTCTACCATCCATTCTGTCTGTATTCCCTTTGTCTTTAGCAAGCACCTTAACTAGTCACAGTTTTTCACCTGACAGGGTGATTCATATCTTAATTCATGAAGGGTCTGAATCATTAGTAGTCTTGCCTGGATTGAGTTATTGTAGGTTCTATTGACCTTAATCACAGGGCATGGTAATAACAAGAGATGGCCTGTATTCCAGACATACTCTTCTCTATTTCCATCGTGGAGTAGTAGTTCAATTTCTCCTGGGTAGTCAGGATCAGTCTCCCCAGACAACACCACAGTTACCTTCTTTGCCATTGATCCAAAGCCCAGACTGGCTAGGTGGCAGTTCAGTAGAATCATTGTGTCCCTTGGTAGAACTATTACTTCCTCTGGAACTGACATCTGTACACCAGCAGAACATAAAGCAACAAACACAGGAAACAAAAATTTCACTGATTGGTTACCAGAGGTAATGGTGAATGGTGCCATTTCCATTTCTACTTCTTGATTCCTGGACCCCTGAATCCTGGCTATTGGAGAATCCACACCACATATTGGATGCTGATTCAAAGTATAAAGAGCCTCTGGAGAACCTTTCTCCAGCTCTGCAAGGAACTGCCATCTAGCTGGCCCTATAACTGAGTCTTCAAAAGGTCATTTCACTATTCTATCAAGTCAACTGTTTCAGGGTGATGGAGAGCATAGTAAGACCAGTGAATTCCATGATCATGGTCCCATTTGCCTCACTTCTTTTACTGTGAAGTGAGTTCCTTGATCAGAAGCAGTGCTGTGTGGAATACTTAAAAGAAAATGAGTTTCACCCACCAAAGGAATTGCAGTCACCTAGTCAGGTGAGGAAAAATATGCCCATTGACTTTGACAATTATATATTTCATGGGCAATTTACAACTTTATAGTAGGTAGAAGTGACCTTCCAAGTGTGAATGACAAGTGTGCCACTTAAGAGGGAAAAAGGTTGGTAGCTAAAGGAATCAAAGAAAGGGTTTTCTGTTGTTGCTCTAAGTTGTTTTTGTTCTTCAGGTAAAAAAAGGCATGTGCTGAATGCCAAAGGGCCAGTACTGGTAAGAGAATGGTTTAAAATATAAATGAGAAGGTGAGTCACAATCCCTTGAAGGGAATGAAGGGCTAGGACACAGAGCCCAGGTTCTTCATGCATGCATTCCTTCATCGTTATTCTACCAGTACAGCATTTACTTCTTGTCAGGCACCAAAACAAGTACAGGAGACATTGTGGCAAACCAGATGTATAAATCGTGATTCTCTTCTTTATGAAGTTTTCACTTTACAGTTTGGATTTTATTCAAAGTCCAAGGAGAAGAAGTCATCGAAGGAATTTAAGCAGATAAATTGTCTGATTTGTTACATAGCATCGTTGCAGTAATGGCTCATCAATATGTAAGGAACAGAGTAACATGTTAAAATCATCCACAGGAAAGTAATCGGAAACACTCTAAAATGGTTCTGGGTAGCTCATGGTCTAGTAAGGTGAGAATATGGGTTCTTTGCTCTAGCTCTTTCATCTGCCTGGGACCTCTTTGCCCATAGTGTTTGCAAGACTGGCTCCTTATTGTGATTCATTTAGCAGCTTAAACTTCATTCTGTCAGAGAAGCCTTTCTTAATTCCTCAATCTAAAATAGCTACCAAGTTGCTCTCTATCACCCAATCTCAGCTCTTTGTATAGCTTTATCTAGCTTTATGTCACAATATAAAGATGTTTATGTATAGATACTTACTTATATTTTATTGATTCTCTTTCTCTATTGGAATCTAAATGTCATGAGAGCAAGTGCTATTGTGTGAATTTCACAACTGTGTTCCTGCATCTGGAATAGAGCTTGGTACATTAAGCAGGTGCCTAATGAATGGATTTTATGAATAAATACATAAAAGCATAATATTAATATAACGTAGCTGCTGAAACAGAAACATGCACCAAACACTGTGTAATACAGAATAAGAAAAACTGCAGACTAAGTATCATTTGTATATCAATAGACAAGGAACCCAGGGGACTTTCTATTTTAAAGTAGGGATGTAAGCAATTAATAACTCACCACACTTCTAATAAATAATAGAGGTGGGATTTGAACTCAAGTTGAAGTGGGTTCAAAATCGACACATTTTACACCCCGCCATACTGCCTTTCCTTTCTCCCATGTGTGAAAACAGGGTGGTTTTTATTAATTTCTTATACACAAAAGGAATATGTTTCTCTAGTTATTAATATAGAAGACAATTTAACATGATCAGCTGAGGAATGAGACAGACCTAGTTTGAAGCCTGACTCAGCTGTCTACGAACTGTGTGACTTAATCTCTCTGGCCTTTCATTTCTTCACAGTCATTGTAAGGATTAAATGAGATGATACATATTAAGTGTTATGATACATATCAAGTATGTATACTTGTGTATTAAGTATGATGGTACATATCAAGACTATTAGAATAAGTGTTGGCTATTTTTATTCTAATAGTCTCATTAACATGGGCATTATTGTTATGACTCACTTGAAAGAAAAGCTGCCACTCAAGAAAAGAAACTAGGCTGTTTCTAGATTCTTCTGTCATTGTTACAGAAAGCTTGGAACTTGGAGGCAGCAGCATGTGAAAATTGCTTGATCTTAAAGACCTAGGTTGGCATCGTATCACAACCCTTGTCACTTGCACCAAGGATGTCAGTGATGAAGTCTGAGTGAGATGCTCCGGCTAAGTATGACAGGGATCAAGAAGAGGGAAAGAACTCTGTGAACCAGAGCCGAGTCCTTCTAGGCTGGGCCCAGCGGAAGCAGAGGCCTGGGAAAGGTGGAAATATATAAATTCTGTTCACAGTGTGCTAAGTAGGGAGGCTTGGGTAGAGCAGTGGGATCCTGAGTGGGGGGCTGATGTTAGAGAGGACATTATCTTGTCAGAAACAAAACGTGTCTGTTATCACTTTACCTGCTTTGAAGAGTTTTCTTTCTAGGAAAGTAGTGTCACTCTGTAATCAGGAATTAAATCTGATATTTTTCTTAGTTCTGTTTAAATGTATTTTGGAAAAATGCCACTTAAAACAAATTAGCCTCCTCCTCCTCAACAAAGTGTTCTGTTAACATCCCAAAGTGATCCTGCTGTACCTTTCCCGTGCTTGTTTTAATGAGCTCTTTTTATCTTTTAAATCCTATAGACCTTCCCTAAAACCATCTGAAAGCCTTCAATTTGTTGCATTCTTACCCAAGAATCTTGCCTCCAATACCTATGTGTCAGGAAACATGCATAACTATGTTCAGTCCGTTATCATTTGTAATCACAAAAGATAGGAAATAACCTTAATGTCCATAAGTAAAGACATTAAGATAAATTGTGGTACAGTTACAGAATAGAAAACTACTCAATAGTAAAATAAAGCTAAATCTACGTGATTTAAAAAAGTGTTAAAGTTTAGAAAGCAAGGTATCAAGTCATGTCTAGAGTATGATAGCATTTGTATAAATTTGAAAATTCCCACAAAACAATAATCTATGCTATTTATGGAGATATAAATAAAAGCATTAAAACATGGATTAGGAAGATAGAGATCAAATTCATGGGAATGGTTGTGTCTGGGAAGGGGATGTGGCAACTGGGATTGGGGAAGGCCTCCAGGAGGGCTCAGTGTTAACCAAAATATTTTATTTCTTTTGTAAAATAAATTAAGTAAAAAAAAAAAAAAGACAAAATATGAGCATTTACAGGGTGCCTGGATGGCTCAGTGAGTTAAGCATCCAACTTGAGCTCAGGTCATGATCTCATAGTTTGTGGGTTTGAGCCCTGCATTGGGCTCTGTGCTGATGGCTTGGATTCTGTGTCTCCCTCTCTCTCTTCCCCTCCCCCACTCACACACTGTCTCTCTCTCTCTCTGTCTCAAAAATAAGTAAACATTAAAAAAATATGAGCATTTACTCATTCAGTGAGGGTTTACATGTACATTGTTATCTTTTTCTCTGTAGTTTTCTGTATTTTTTCCATCCTATCAAGAATAAAAGTTAAAGATAAAAATGATCATTAAGGAATAGATTAGAATGTAAAATCTCACACTTTCTACCTTCTAAGACCACTTTTGTTATTCTCCGTCCCTCATCAATGGACTTTATAGTCTGAAAGATTTTGTTTGACAAGTTGTATTTATTTAGCATAATTCATATCCTCACTTAAGAAACAAATGTAAAAGCTAGGGCACCTGGGTGATTCAGTCAGTTAAGTGTCCTACTTTGGCTCAGGTCACAATCTCATGGTTTGTGAGTTTGAGCCCTGCTTTGGCTCACTCCTGTCAATGCAGAACCTCCTTCGGATCCTCTGTCCCCCTCTTTCTCTGCCCCTCCTCCTCTTTCAAAAATGTAAATGCCAATACGAGCTTATCTTGAAATAAACATTCGTAGAGGCACATGACATGGTGATGGTCATTTTGCCCAGATTTGTACTTGCGTGAATGTTGTGAGGTTATTGATGAAGGGGCTGGTAGGGGGGGCTGGGTGACTGCCCGGCTCCTCCTCTCCAGGCCACCCTGCTGCTCCCTGCTCTTCATTAGCCAGCTGATGAATCTTGTAAAGGGATTACACACTTCATTTTGTCACAAAACCATCTATACTCAAGGTTAATGTTATAATCCTGACTATGCTTTGCAATGAAGTTTAGAATTATTGGGGGATGTGTGGGAATTTATGCTGATAGCTATAATCAAGTGTTCAAAAATTAAGGATATCTAAGGCAGTATCTTTAGTTATAATGTACATCATGTCAGGAGATATTATATAATGTAATATATCCACAGTTTGGAAGAATCACCTTGGGAATGCCACAGGTATAATATAACTCCAACCAAAGCAAAGAAACCTGACATTTTAGTTAGCCTATATAATCTCATTTGGGGCAAATACCTGATTACTATTTTAATTTTTGAAATATTTAAAGCAACTTGAAGATTTTTATTAATATCTTTTAGAGCCCCCAAGTAGCGAGGGATTTCACACTGGGGACAACTACTCTCATAGGGATCCACTTAATGTTTTTTGAATCAATGAAACAATTTCCTTTTATCTCTAAATAAGCCCAATAGCTTCACAAGTGTGACTATTTCTTTATTTAGTCTGAATTTAGGAGTACGATGGAAAAACATTAAATCACAAAAAGACACATTCTGGCATGAGAAAATGGTGTATAGGGCACATGAAGATGTGCCATTTATGGGAAAGAAAGACTGAGTCTGGGGTTGAAAATCCATTAGTATGATGAGGTCTGAATTTGGGGTAAGTATCGAAATCACCATAGTAAAACTAAAAACGTAGACCAAGAAAGCTGAGGCAATAGTTTCTCGCAGAAATTCTAAACTGAAGAAAGGAAACCATTCCTCTTTGCAAGTCACTGTAGCCTATCCATTATCCCTACCTCTGGTGAATACTTGGCAATGCTTGGGATGCCTACCAGTAATGCTGGCTGACAGGCGAACACATTCATGCTAGAGCTGAGATACTGTGCCAGATTTCAGAGGTAATTTTAGGTCACCAGATCCAAGCCAAATATCCACACTTGAGAAAGACTGCCTAATGCACTAGGAGAGAGAATGGGGGAAGGGGACCCCTACGCCTCCAAACTCTATCGGGGCTCCTCCAACAGTTATTACTTCAGTTAGATTTCTTTGCATGGCTCCAGAAGGCTGGAGTGAAAATCTGCTTGCTAATGACAACTCATTTAGTTGAATGACAGCTGTTTGATGCTCACAGGGAATGAAGCGAGCATTGCCTGGTGCATGCTATACCCTCTTTTAACAGCTTTGCTGCCAGAGGATCTTTACTACTATGGCACTAGAATTAAATGGGAGCTTTTAATGAAGGGAAATCTCACACTACCAAACAATAGCCTAAAAAAAGTATGAAAGAGAAGAAAACTCTGAGAAATAATACAGTGTTTTACTCTGGTCTACTAGCTGAATCGATTGCTACACCATTCAAATCTATGGGGTACTGATGCAATAGGGTTTGGGACCACAGATATATCAACATAAATCCTTGTTTGCATTCATTTAAGAATTCATAGTACTGCTTGTCATAGGAAATAGGGGTCTTTTAGGCTGCCCATCTGTATGCAGACATGCTCTTACATACAATAGCGTTTGTACAATTTAGAATTTAGGTAGCAGTAAGTCTGGATTCTGAACAGCTTTATGTAAAACTTTAAGAAAATTGCCAAAAATGGGTTCTATAATACGATCTTGACTACCATATTCGATTGATTTTCTTTGATGAGATTTTGTAGTCTGCTTTGATATACTGTTTCTTGAACCCATCATAACAGAACTGGAGATGAAGTACAGTGACTACCGACATTGCTGCTGCTCTGCTCAGCTCATCAAAGTGATTTGATCTGCACACAGAACTCCGTTTTGTTTGGCTGCTTGAGAGATAACTATTACAAGACTTTTACAAAACGTTAAAAATTGTTATTCAAATTTTATATTTCAGGGAAGAGTGATTTCTTCAGGAATTTACATTTGGTGAAGAAAATGTTGCTTCTCTTTTAGACCTCAGATTCCTTTTTGTAGCAATGCACAGTTGGCTACATGAGCATAAACAAATGTGAAACCACATACTGAGAGACGCTACATTAAGAAAGTGAAATAAATTCAATGCAATGTCAGGAAATATCATTCTCTGTCACTCTCTGAAGGAAAGGGTAATATGTTTCTTTGTGCCAGACTCCTCTTGGCATTAAAAAGACCTAGAATACATCTTTGTGCTATTCATTATTTTTCTTCCTCTGAGCCCTCATTCATAAACCTGAGACAGTTAGGTATGTTTACTGCCTTACATTGCCTCATTCTTACTTATTCTAGGACACAGAATTTTTTAAAATGCTTAAAACCAGTGATTTGATGTGGTCCCTTACTAACAATTTAGCAGTTTCCTTTTTGGGAAACATCAAAGAAATCTTCCTGCTTTCCATGTCCTGCTTGGAAAACTTTACTGTATTAAATCCTTTATCAAGAATGAAGACCTGAGGGGCACCTGACTGACTTGGTCAGAGAAGCATGCAACTCTTGTTCTCAGGGTCATGAGTTTGAGTCCCACGTTGGATGTAAAGATTACTTAAATAAACAAAACTTAAAAAAAAAAAATGAAGACCTCGAAGGAACCAAGTAGGCAGAGTATCATTCACTATGGTATTCCTTAAAGAAAGATAACTCACCCTTGATCTCCTGTCAGAAAGGGATTTGACTCTTTGCTCAAGGTGAAAACTATCCTGTTACCTCTGTTTTATAATGCTTCTTAGAAGACCATGGGGGCTCTAGCACATCCTTCTGTACTCCAATTACATGGGCATATAATGAGGATAAGTATGTAAAGATCACTCTGCTGGCTCCCTGTTGCCACAAGGTTGTCCCGCTTCTTTTTTTCCACACAAATTATGTGTATATATATGGGCTTGAACTGTGTGGGTCCACTTATATCCTGCCTTTTTACAGTTACAGTACTGTAAATGTATTTTCTCTTCTTTAGATTTTCTTAACATTTTCTTTTCTCTAGCTTACTTTATCGTCAGGATACAGTATATAATACATATAAGATACAGAATATGTGTTAATTGACTATGTTATCAGTAAGGCTTCTGGTCAACAGTAGGCTATTAGTAGTTACATTCTGGGGGACTTAAAAGTTATACATGGATTTTCAACTATGCAAGGGTCAGTGCCCCTAATCCCTATGCTGTTCAAGAGTCAACTGTATATGTAAAGTACACAACATGATGTTGGATACACACATACACAGTGAAATGACTATTCCCATCATGCTAATTAATATATCATTTTCTCAAATAGTTACCATTATTTAAAGTGAGGTGTAATTGATGTCACAAAATATATTAGTTTCAGGTGTACAATATAATAGTTTGGTATTTGTATACATTTGCAAAATGATCACTACAGTAAGTCTAGTTAACATCTGTCACCACGTACAATTGCAAAAAATTTTTTTGTTTTCTTGTGATGAGAACTTTTAAGATTTACTCTACAAAATACAATATTAATAAGCACAGTCATGATGCTGTACATTATATGTCCATGACTTCCTTATTTTCTAACTAGAAGTTTGTACCTTTTGACCCACTATATTCATTTGCAGCCCCTGCCCCTGCAACCTCCACTCTGTTTTCTGTATATATGAGCTTGTTTGTTTGTTTTGCTTCTTTCTTTAGATTCCACATATAAGTGAGAGCACATTGTATTTGTCTTTCTCTGACTTATTTCACTTAGTGCAGTGCCCTCAGGGTCCATCCATTTTGTCACAAATGGCAAGATTTCACTTTATTATTGCTGAATAATATTTCTTTGTGTATATATATAAGTATTTGAACCTTTTATCTATGAAAGAACTGCTGGATCATATGATAGTTCTATTTTTAATTTTTTGAGAAACTTCTATACTGTTTTCCATACTGGCTGCATCAATTTACATTCCCAACAATATAAGGGTTCACTTTTCCCTTCATATTCCCTAAACTTTTTATTTCTTACTTTTGATAATAGCCATTCTATCAGGTGTGAGGTGATATTTCATTGGGGTTTTAATTTTTTTTAATGTTTATTCATTTTTGGCAGAGAGAGACAGAGCATGAGTGGGGGAGGAGCAGAGAGAGAGGGAGACACAGAATCAGAAGCAGGCTCCAGGCTCTTTGCTGTCAGCACAGAGCCCGACTCAGGGCTCGAACTCACAAACTGTGAGATCATGACCTGAGCCAAAGTTGGACGCTCAACTGACTGAGCCACCCAGGCACCCCTCACTGGGGTTGTAATTTATATTTACTGGATGATTAGTGACGCTGAACAACTTTTCGTATACCATTGGCCATCTATATGTCTTCTTTAGGAAAAATAATTTACTCAGATCTTGTGTCCATTTTTAAATCAGATAGGTTATTTTTTTAATTTTTACTTTTTTAAGGTTTTATTTTTGAGAGAGACAGATTGTGAGTGGGGGAGGGGCAGAGAGTGAAGGAGACACAGAATCCAAAGCAGGCTCCAGGCTCTGAGCTGTCAGTACAGACCCTGATGCAGAGTTTGAACCCGCAAACCGTGAGATCATGACTGGAGCTGAAGTCACACACTTAAGTGAATGAGCCACCTAGGCACCCAGAGATTGGTTATTTTTGTTTTTGTTTTATTTTTACTAAGCTGTATGAATTTTTAAATATATTTTGGATATAACCTCTTATCAGATATGTGATTTGTAAATATTTTCTTCCATTTGATAGGTTGCCTTTTCATTTTGTTGATGGTTTACTTTGCTGTGCAGAAGATTTTTAGTTTGATTTAGTCCCAATTATTTACTTTTGCTTTTGTTTTTTTGCTTTTGGTGTCAGATCCAAAAATCATCACCAAGACTGATGTCAAGAAGCTTATTGCCTGTATTTTCTTCTAGGAGTTTTATGGCTTCAGGTTTTCCTTTCAAGTTTTTAATCCATTTTAAGTTAATTTTTGTGTATGGTGTAGATAGCAGTTCAGTTTCATTCTTTTGCATGTGACTGTCCAGTTTTCCCAACACTATATATTGAAGAGACTGTCCTTTTCCCCATTGTATGTTCTTGCTTCCTTTCTTATAAATTAGTTTTCTGTATATGCATGGGCTTATATCTGGGCTGTCTATTCTGGTCCATCGATCTGTATGTCTGTTTTTGTCCCAATATCATACTGTTTTGATTAATATAGCTTTGTAATATAGTTTGAACCCAGTGAGTTACAGTTACCATTTTTGTGTGTGTGGTGAGAGCACCTGAAATCTACTCTCCTGGCATATTCCCTGTATTCCTTCATTAAAGAGTCATCTTATTTATTTTTCTAGTTAAATGCATACTCAATGTTTAGATTTTAATTTGTGTTACTTTTTCAGAAAAGCCTTCACTCGTCTCCAATTCAGGTTTTTTGAGTCTTATACTTTTATGGAATCATGATATTTTCTTTCCTATGTAACACTTCAGCTTTTATCAATTTTATTTGTGTTATATGACTGTAAACTCAATGAGACTAGGAATTGTGTCTGTTTTCACTGTTATCTCAGGCACATATCATGTTTCCTGGTACTTAAAATAGTACATAGTAAAATGTACATAGAAAATATTGTTGAATAAATATATACCTGAATCCACAAAAGATTTGAACTAAAAATTTCTACCAATTATCAGTAATTTCAAATGTATTCACAGAAAATAAAATGACCTTACCTTTAATATCTTATAACTAGAAGCAGTAATTTTGCCTTCAAAAAAAGACTCTTTGATGCTTTATATTTAAAAGGAAGATGTAAGGAAGAAAGTTTCTCAAAACCATTATAATATAGCCATCTCAGTTGCGTTTTTTTTTTTAAACATTTTTCAAAAAAGACTTAGAATTGCATGGGTAGACTTTTTCTACTGATCACATAAGTGCTTAACCAGCTCTTCAATTTACATTGGATAGGCAAATATCAGCATAACGGGAGAAGTTTGCATAATGGAAAGTGCTCTGATACCCAACCAGCTGTGCCAAGATTCAATTTTACTTATTTACTGTGAGCACACACATCAAATGCATGCAGTAGACAGCAAGGGGTTGCCTGGTGAGGAATGTGAGGCTATGTCTTGGGGCACATGAGGTGACTTAGCTCTCAAGAAGCTGTTTACTAGGATGAGTGATAAAAGTGACTCCCATCATTATCCTGGAATCTTTTTTTTTTTTTTAACGTTCATCTATTTTTGAGAAATAGAGGGAGAGAGAGGGACAGGCAGAGACAGAGGGAAACAGAGAATCCCAAGTAGGCTCTGCACTGACTGAGCAAAACCTGATGAGGGGCTTGAACTCACAAATTGTGAGATCATGACATGAGTTGATAACAAGAGTTGGATGCTTGACTGAGACTGAGCCACCCAGGAACCCCCTAGCCTAGAATCTTTTTAAAGGAAGGTGTCTTGTGCTTCTTCCCTACATACATCATGTTCTGACACACACCTTATTCTCCAGCCACACTAAACTTTTTATTTCATCCCAAACACAGGCCCGGTCACACTTTATGCCTTTGTACATACCTGTCCCATATCCTACTTTTTATTTCCTTCTAGTTGAAACAAGATATAAATTTGGTCTTTGAAGAGTCAATTTAGGGGCACCTGGGTGGCTCAGTCAGTTAAGTATTTGACTCTTGATTTGGACTCAAGTCATGATCTCATGGTTTGTCAGTTCAAGCCACACATTAGGCTCTGCGCTGACAGCAAGGAACCTGCTTAGAATTCTCTCTCCCTCCCTCCCTCCCTCCCTCCCTCCCTCCCTCCCTCCCTCCCTCTCTCCTTCCTTGTTCCTCCCCTGCTTGTACCCACACTCCCTCTTTCAAAATAAATAAATCATGTTGGATAATTCTCCTGACTTAAAAAAAAAAAATAGTCCTTTCCCAAGCTCCCTTATGTGTCTTCGTGTCTGTTTTCTATGCCCTTACCCCTCTGAAGCTAACCATTTGGTTCATGGTCTTTCTCCTGACCCCATCTATCTCTCTCTCTCAAGGACATTATGCTCATACTTACCTTCCTCTCTTTATAATCATCAGTCTTTCTTTGTTGTTTCCTGTCCTCAATGCTTATATATTAAAAATCCAACTCCCCCATCTATATAAAAATAAAGACTACCTGGGATATGCTTTGTAGTCATTGATTGACCTTATATTATTCTCTTGGAAGGCCCCAATCCAGTGTCTGACCACCTGGCCCCTCTGCTTCTGCATCTACCATTAAATTAGACCCAGTTTTTTCAATGGCACTAAGATGCCCTTCTTGATCAGATTTCAAAGCTTCCTAGACCTCTTGTTACTTTATACCTCAGTGATAGACGTTCTATTGGTAACTTCAGTCTCTTCTCAGACTCCACTTTGCCCTTTCTCCCACTCTCTTATGTGTCTTTTGCCTTCAGTCACCAGCTCCTCTTTCTCCTATAGTCTCTCAACCATGGGAAGTCCCCAAACTTTTTTTTCTAGTTCTTCTTAAACTTTGTTTATTTTTTGGAGGCTACTATCCTCTTTTTCTGTTTTAAATCTTCACCTGTAAGTTAATTTTTCCTATATCCTAGTCTTTTACCCAGTCTCTCCTTTGTGGTGCAGCCCTTCAGTTAAAACACCCTACAGGAAAACTTCTTTGGAAGTTTCCTCCAAACTGAAAACTTAAAAAAAAAAAAAAAAAAAAAACTGAAAACTTTAGAGTGACTATAAGAAAACTTGTTATTTTTGTCCTTAAGAAGTCTCCATTTGTCATCATCTGCATTTCAGATCATGTCACCAGTACTTCTAATGACAAAGCCCAATGTTCTCCCCGTTTTATTGTCCTCCTGTCATTACCCTATGCGAGGACTTCACACTCATCTGTGAACTTAACGGCTTCCTAGTTTTATTTTCTATATCTCATATCTTCCATTCTCCCCAGACTGTATCTTACTTTTCTCTAACTCTTTTTTGCACTAACTGTATTACACAATTGGGTCCTCCTATTATAAGTAGGTGGTTGTCTGAAAGACTATATTCAGAACTCCATTTATGAAATCATAAGTCTTAGTAATCTGCTTCCTCCAATTCAAAAGATTTTTATTGCCTTAAAAAAAACAACTTACTATTTATAAGAAACTTAATAATGTTTGTAACATGTTCTCCAAAATGAGCTCAAACACAGCAAGCATGTGGGCCATTAGGAAAATGAGTAGGGAGATGACAGCAATTAGGCACAAAGGCATAGGAATCTGTTGGTGATGGGCACAGTTGCCCTGGCACTCAGATCTCTGCTGTCTGTGGAAGTTTATAGGCAGAAAGTCTGAGAAAGAAGCATTGGTACTGCAAGAGTTAGTATACTGCTTACTATTATTTGATGAATTGTATTCTCCCTAATATCTCCATATGAAGAGAAATCATGTTTCCCAGTTTGTCTAGCATATCTAGTTTCATAGAGAAAAACCAAAACATCTATAACTCTATTGACTAAGTTGTATTATAAGTAACGTGAACAAAAGTTAGAAATTAAAGATTCCATCATTAAATAATTGGAAACACATACATGTTAGTTTTGTTTATCTTTAAATGTGAAGCCTTTTAGGAGAATTCAAACTGCATACTGGTGTGTGTGTATGTATGTGTGTGTATATTTAATGAACATAGTCTCCTTCAATTTAAATGTTTCTAGATCTAAAATGTCTTTTATAGGTAACTTAAAAATTAATAATTATATTATACCATCAAAAAGTTTGATAAGTCCTGAAAAGAAAAAAATTAACATGATGTCACTAATCATACCCATCTGCTAACAATTTTCTGTATTTCCTTCTAGTCTTTTTTTCCACATTTATGTGCTCTGCACTTCTGTAATCATAGTGTGCATGCTATTTTTTCCCTATGAAAATTTAAAAACAGCATTGTATTGTGAATATTCTCCCTGCATACGCTATATGGCTTCTATGTTTCTGTGATGTTTTTAGAAACAGGATCTCACTAGTAAGCAGGATGAAGTCTAAGGACTTGGAGCCACGTGCTTTCCTCTTTCATTGGTTACATGCCAGCGGCCCTTCCACTCTTCTCAGCTTCTAGCTCACTGTGCCACACACTATTACATGATACTTAAAAAAAATAGTTAATTTACAGGAAATAATTAAGACTCATTGCCTCGAGATTAAAAAAAAATCAGAATTGGCTCTACATGAAAGATTCTCTCCAGTGTAATGCTGACTGAGAAAACAGAGTAATGTTTCTATCTGTGAAATAAATTATCAGACAGTCTAAACACATTCATGCTGAGAAGGAAACATCCAGCCATTTCAACGTTTTAGAGATACAAAAAATTTGATCTCATCCTCTCTGACATCTCTGTCATATTTGGCCACCATCTTAGCTGTCAGCCCCTGCCCTATTACTTACATGACTTGTTTGATCTGTGTTGGTCAGTTATTGCATCAGAAGCCCTAACTCTCTGTTAGTTCAAATCAGTTTAAATAAGACAAAATAGGTCTGGGTTAACTACAGACTTGGCTCTCTTTATTTTGCATAATACCTGTTACTTTCCCCTTATATTTAAATCAGTTCTTTCCTTTGCCCTAATTATTTGCTTCCTTCCTCAGTGCCCTGTATCATCTGTATGTTACAAATTATATTTTGGTTCTTATCTGGGGATTATTTTAGAGAAACAGCTTTGTTTTTATTACTCATTATTATTTCCCATTTTATTTTAAAGAATTTCATTATTTTAGTGACTACATTTATATTTCTGGCTGAATCTGAAGATATATCAACCTCCATCCCACCCATTCATCCATCCCATGCATCCATCCCTGCATTCTTTCATTTATTTATTCATTTATTGAGGGTCCTCTTTTGCAGTAGACAAAACCTAGTTGGACTACTTTTATGAGTTGAATCACTTAGTTCAATTAAAGAAAGAGCTAATTTAGTTAAGTAACCATTTGTGACCTATCAATTTTTCCAAAGCATCCATGCATGAAATCAGAATCTGTTTCCTAGAAATGGAGTTTTTATATAGCATCTCCTGTCAGAAATAGCAAATACATTTTTCCAACAATTACTTAAGATTTTCTTTTTCATATCTTTATTTTAAAAGCTCGCAAGTTTTGTTTCCTAAATCTATATATTGGGTCCTCTAGAACTGATACATGAATTCAGCAAAGTTGCAGGATACAAAATCAATGTACAGAAATCAGTTGCATTCTTATACACTAATAATGAAGCAAGAGAAAGACAAATAAAGAAACCGTTCCCATTCACAATTGCACCAAGAAGCATAAAATACCTAGGAATAAACCTAACCAAAGATGTGAAAGATCTGTATGCTGAAAACAATAGAAAGCTTGTGAAAGAAATTGAAGAAGATGTAAAGAAATCGAAAAACATTCCATGCTCATGGATTGGAAGAGTAAATATTGTTAAAATGTCAATACTACCCAAAGCTATCTACACATTCAATGCGATCCCAATCAAAATTGCACCAGCACTCTTTTCTAAGCTAGAACAAGCAATCCTAAAATTTGTATGGAACCACAAAAGGCCCCGAATAGCCAAAGTAATTTTGAAGAAGAAGACCAAAGCGGGAGGCATCACAATCCCAGACTTTAGCCTCTACTACAAAGCTGTCATCATCAAGACAGCATGGTATTGGCACAAAAAGAGACACATAGACTGATGGAATAGAATAGAGACTCCAGAATTGGACCCACAAAAGTATGGCCAACTAATCTTTGACAAAGCAGGAAAGAATATCCAATGGAAAAAAGACAGTCTCTTTAACAAATGGTGCTGGGAGAACTGGACAGCAACATGCAGAAGAATGAAACTAGACCACTTTCTTATACCACTCACAAAAATAAACTCAATATGGATAAAGGACTTGAATGTGAGACAGGAAACCATCAAAACCCTAGAGGAGAAAGCAGGAAAAAACCTCTCTGACCTCAGCTGCAGCAATTTCTTACTTGACACATCTCCAAAGGCAAGGGAATTAAAAGCAAAAATGAACTACTGGGACCTCGTGAAGATAAAAAGCTTCTGTACTGCAAAGGAAACAATCAACAAAACTAAAAGGCAACCGACAGAATGGGAAAAAGATATTTGCAAATGACATATCAGACAAAGGGCTAGTATCTAAAATCTATAAAGAACTCACCAAACTCCACACTAGAAAAACAAATAATCCAGTGAAGAAATGGGCAAAAAACATGCATAGACACTTCTCTAAAGAAGACATCCAGATGGCCAACAGGCACATGAGAAGATGATCAACGTTACTCCTCATCATGGAAATACAAATCAAAACCACACTGAGATACCACCTCATGCCAGTCAGAGGGGCTAAAATGAACAAATCAGGAGACTATAGATGTTGGTGAGGATGTGGAGAAATGGGAACCCTCTTGCACTGTTGGTAGGAATGCAAACTGGTGCAGCCGCTCTGGAAAACAGTGCGGAGGTTCCTCAAAAGATTAAAAATAGACCTACCCTATGACCCAGGAATAGCACTGCTAGGAATTTACCCAAGGGATACAGGAGTGCTGATGTATACGGGCACTTGTATCTGAATATTCATAGCAGCACTTTCAACAATAGCCAAAGTAAAGAGCCTAAATGTCCATCAGTTGATGAATGGATAAAGAAATTGTGGTTAGAATACTACTTGGCAGTGAGAAATAATGAAATATGGCCTTTTGTAGCAACGTGGATGGAACTGGAGAGTATTATGCTAAGTGAAGTAAGTCATACAGAGAAAGACAGATATCATATGTTTTCACTCTTATGTGGATCCTGAGAAATTTAACAGAAGACCATGGGGGAGGGGAAGAAAAAAAAAAGAGAGGGAGGGAGCCAAACCATAAGAGACTCTTAAAAACTGAGAATAAACTGAGGGTTGATGGGGGGTGGGAGGGAGGGGAGGGCAGGTGATGGGCATTGAGGAGGGCATCTGTTGGGATGAGCACTGGGTGTTGTATGGAAACCAATTTGACAGTAAATTTCATATTAAAAAATTAAAAAAATAAACATAAAAAAACCTATATATTGGGGTTATACACTGACATTGTTTCTGTTTACAAGACAGTGTTTCTTTCTTCACATGCTAGTTGTCATTATGGTTTATTGTCCTTACTAACACTGATAATTGGTCTATGAATGTACTTTGAAGAATGACTTTTGCTTATACTAATGTACTAAAACTTATTTTCTTTTTCTTCTGGAGTTTTCATTAATGTTTTTTCCTGTTCTGCGTATTGAAGAAAACAATTATTTCATTTTCTCACATTCTTCAATTCTTTCTGTAAAATATCTTTGATGTTTTATTCAAGATTATTCTCTAGATAGTCCTCATAATACAAGCAATAATAAATAGTTATTTTGGTATAATAATATTAATACAATAATTACCTAGCTCTTTGCTGCTGGTTTATTAAATTTTAAATTAGACAATACTGAATTGAAGCCAAGTAAATATTCTAAGTGATATTACAAATTTCCCTTTTCTGGATCACTCTTTGTGGCAGGTTTCCTGATGATTGTTTTCATGCTTCAGGCAAAAGTGTGTTTCTTTACAAGGTATTTTGAATCTAATACCAACCATCCTATGCCACTGGTACTGGAGACATTTCTTCTTGGCCTAGTAAATATTCATTGAAGGTTTTACCATTAATAGTCTTTTCTTATATTAACCATTCAAATTCTTTCAAAGTGATTCATGAACATTTAATCAACTGAGAGTAAAACCCTATATTTTTAGAATCTCATTACGCATCTTCAGAGCAATGAGTAATTCCTGCTAAAGGAATATTTATTGGGAAGAAAAGCAGCATCAGTCCAAATTTCATCATGTTTATGTATTATGATATCTGAGGCATTCCATTTCTCAGGAGAACCCTTCTCTACTCTACACTCTCAAAATGCATTTATGGTAGAACTATATACGCTTAACAATTGTACAAACTCTCTTTGTATGACTCACATCAATTGTGGTCTTTTATGAATTGAGTTTTACTTTTGTGTGTATAACAAATGAGTTTAATACAGCTTGATATGCAGCATTGACCAGAAAACTTTTAGATCATAAGTCAGTACTAACTTATGATCATAAGTTATGATCATTGACCAGAAAACTTTTAGATCATAAGTCATCATCAGTATTAACAGATTTTTTTCTATTACATCATTACGTTTCCACAGTTGATGAAAACACCTTTCCCCACACTCTCACTGATATAGAGCTTCCTATCTGTTTCTGCTGTAGCAGCCTGCTGCTACATCAGGATTGGTCTATGTTCTCTCTCTTTCTGTATCTCTATTATGAAGTAATATTTAAATACCTTCTTGTCTTAAAAAAATTCAAACAGTATACATGCATGTAAGTAAAATGTAAATATTTTTCTTTATTTTTTCTCCAGGTAACTACTCCCAATAGTTTAGTTAGCACATCCTTTATAAGGCAATTTTTAAACACATTTAATTGATATGTATGTGTGTGAGTTTTTGCATATACATATTAAGGTATAGGCATTGTCCTATCTTTATTTTTTCTTAAGAATATTGTAAGAATATAAATCTATTTTTAATAGTTGCCTGTTTGCTTTTTTGTTCTTTTAGGTTTCTTTTTTTTTTTTTTTTTTTTTTTTTTTTTTAGTGAAAGAGAGATGGCAAAAGTGAGCAAGGGGGAGAGAGAGAGAGAGAGAAGCAGAGCTCACATGAAGTGGGGCTCGTGTTCACCTTAAGCAGGGCTCAAGTGCACCCAATGTGGAACTTGAACTCACAAACCATGAGATCATGACCTGAGCTGAAGTCACATGCTTAGCTGACTGAGCCATCCAGCCACCCCTATTTTTTCTTGATTATATGTAAAAGAATACCCATAATTAAGAATGCTGAGTAGAAAAATATGTCTAATTTAATTTATTAACACTTGCTTATTAATAGAATTGATCACTTTCCCCATGTCCTTAATTATTTTTAGCTTGTTTTATCTATCAGTTTCAAAAAAAGGAAGAAAAAAATTTCCCACATTGTGGATTTGTCAATTTCTCCATAGTATTAATTTTGCTTCATGCATTTCAGGACTAAATGTTCAGTGATGCACAGTTATGATTATTATAACTTCTTGGTGGACTTCTCTTTTATCATGATTTTATTTTCCTCTTTATTTCTACTAATTTCTTTAAATTCTGTCTTGTCTAATATTAGTATTGATATACCAGCCTTTTGTGGGTTTTTTTTTGTTTTTAGTTATTTGTTTGGAGTACGCTTCTTTCTTCTTTATGAATCTCATGTGTATAGAATTGGACTAATAATAATTTATAGTTCTTAATGCACTGTCATTGACATCCTTTATCTTCATTTACATAATTTAATTTTTAACAATATTCACTAATGCATGTATATACAGGTGTTACTATCTTTAAAATCTCAAATATAATATACATTTTTAGGGTTAGATTCATCATTCATTATCCAGTTGCCTTTTTGATACTTTTGAACATTTTTGACTGATTTCTTGTCACATTTGATCAGTTCATCGCTGATTTTAATCTAATAGCATGACCGATGATGAGCTCACTTTGGGAGTACAAGTGCCAGCTGTGTCATTTTAGGTTTGCTTGTGTTTTCTGTATTATTTTTAGCCTCTTGTTTCTTGGCAGAAATATTTAAAAGTCATTTGACCCTTTTTGTGGGGATTAGCCTCGTTAAAACGCATAATATAATTGGCAAATCCACTTGATATCATAAATCAAAATATAAACGAATAAGGGAGTAAGGTCACCACAGTAAACCCCTTTGGGTTGAGGAACTCTTTTTCCTCCCTTAGGATATAACGTATAATGTATGATACATAATCATTTGACATGCCAAAATGAGGGTACTGGTGTTCAATAGTATATTAAATATTTAGTAAAGCTTTATTTCTTGTTTTAAATACAAATTGCATTTCAGAGAACATATGCCATTTTCCTCATCGCAATAAATCAGATAGTGGAGTGATTCTCAAAGTGTAGTAAATGAACACCTGGGGATCCAGAGACCCTTTTTAGAGGTCCACATGTTCAAAATTATTTTTCTAATAATAAGAAATTATTTACCATTTTTTAAACTATGTCTGCCTTTGCACAGGTGATGCATATGCCATAGTAGACAAACCAGTGGAGTCTTAGCATGAACCAAAGTAGTGGCAATAAACTGTTCTGGTAGACACTGTATTGTTCATTGCAATGCAGGTACAGGAAAGGGGGAAAAGTTTCACTTACAAATGTCTTGGATAGAGCAGTAACAATTTTTTTTAAATTTTATTTGTTTTGAAAGTGAGAGGACACGTGTGCATGTAAGTGAGAGAGGGGCAGAGAGAGAATTCCAAGCAGGCCCCATACTGTCATCAGGGAGCCTGATGTGGGACTTGATCTCACAACCCTGAGATCATGATCTGAGCTGAAATCAAGAGTCAGATGCTTAACCGCCTGAGTCACCCAGGTGCCACAAGAATTTTAATTTTGTTTAGTCTCAATTCTTGAGTACGCATTTTTTTTAACATTGTATGTGACAAAGTATGCATAAAGCATTTCTGCTACATAGCAAAGGGCAGTGGATGACTCATTGCACAATGTTGAGAACATTTTTTTTAATGAAATACTATTTTTCGCTTGAAAGAAATTATGGTTATCCAGACTTGAGTATTTGGCAGACATTTTCTTGAGAGAGAATGAAGTGAGCCTGCCACTTGAAGGAAAACAACTGACAGTATTTTTGGCCAATGATAAAATTTGAGCTTTCAAGTTACAAATCAGAATTTTGAAAACATGTATCTGCCACCACAAACTTGATAGCTTTTGAATATAGACCCCAGTGCAAAATGAAAATGTGGGGTCCTTGTTGAAAGAGCAAAAAAAAAAAGTGCCATTAAGTTTACTAACATAGAAAGCTTTTTTCCTTCTTCCATAGTTTCTCTTATTTTTTGCTCGTCATGATATTTTTTATTTGCTACTTAATGTTGTTCTAAGTAAAGGAAGTGAAATTTTAAGTTATTAACATGAATTTTACCCTTTATATTGTGCAATGGCAGGTTTATATACAAATCTGAGAACATTTGATTCATATGCAAAATCACAAAAATTGCACAATTTGTTTTTCATGGTTGATATGGGCATATTTTTGTCATTACAGAAGAGTAGAAATGATGTAAAACTCTGAGGCATTTGTATGTTCTGTGAACACAATCTTCAGCTTATTTGTGACCAACAAAGGACTGAAAAGAAAAGGGACTATGGGCTGCTTGATCTTTCATTTTCTTACTGTCATCATTTTCAGGGAAAATGGTTGGCTATCACAAGAAAGGAACACCAATGACAAAGGATATGATAGAGCTCCTAGGTGCTTCATCTTTCTTAGAAAGCACTATCTTCTTTCTGCATTCAAAGCAAATTCTGATTTGATTGTAGAGTGTGGTTTCTCAGGGCCGTTAGCACCCCAACTTCATCATAGGCTTATAAGCTTACTTTGCACTTTGAATCTTGCTGAATTCCCATGCTGTGGGCACCCCAGAGCCTTGTGAATTTTGAGCATTGTATACAATGTATGTATATGAGGCACCAAGGAATGGCTGACATATTATATATTGCATGTATCCCTTTTGCTTTTGTTATCTAATTGGGCTTCACTTATAAAACACAAGTTCAAAGATAAAATTATTAAAAATTTCAAGATGGCAATAGCAGGACACTATTAAACCAAACCCAGGAAGTTTCTGAGTGTGGGGCCCTCTACCACTGTGCAGCCTACACTCGCACAATGCTGATTCTGCCTAAAGACGTTTATGAGATTAGTGATGATACTAATGTGAATTGTTTATATTGTATAATGCAATGTGTCAGCATTTGGGAGATTTGCATAAAGCTGTGAACTGATATTTTCCAAATGACCAATGCGTAATTATGAATGGGTAAAATATCCACTCCAAGTGCAAAATAGGCCAATGTATTTTAATGTCAATGGAAAACAAAGAATTCATTGCTATGGTTTCAGATTCTACATAGCAACTAATTTTTAATAAACTATCACTCATTGATTTGGGTGCAGGACCAAAGAAAAATATTCACAGTTACCTGAAAAAACTGTGATAATTTTTTTTTCCTTTTTTCAACTACATACCTGTGTGCAGCTAGACTTTTTTCATACTTAAAACAAAAACATATCACAGTACATTGATTGCAGAAGCAGATAAGAGAATCCAGATATTTTTCTATTATGCCAGACTTCATTAAAAAAACTTGCAAAATTACGGAATAATTTCACTGTTTGTATTGATTTTTTTGGCAAAATATTTATATTTTTAAATTATCCTATGTTGGCTAACATGAACTAGGCTTGGACTGTTATTTTCAAATTAATTTATAATTAAAAATTTAATAATTTCTATTGTGACTTGGACTAGAAAATACCCAGTAGAAAAAATTTGTATAAGATAATGCTCTCTGGGACTCTCAATTTTTAAGAGTGTCAAGGGGTTCTGAAACCAAAAAGAGAGAGCCTCTTACCTAATAGATCAACGAATGTGACATGACTTCTCAAAACAAAAGTGAAACTCATTTTATAAAAATCAGACAGTTGGCACTTTTTTTTAGAGACCTATTTTTTAAAGTTTATTTATTTTAAGAGGGACAGAGACAGCATGAGCAGGGAAGGGGCAGAGAGAGAGGGAGACCGAGAATCCCAAGCAGGCTCTACACTGTCAAGAAGCTGTGAGATCATGATCTGAGCCAAAACCAAGAGTCAGACACTTAACCGACTGAACCACCCACGTGCCCCAGACAGTTGGTACTTTTAAAAAGTAGTAAATATACTACCTCTTAAAACAAAATTCTTAATAATAGGGTGTTGTAATACAGTTTTAAGACCTTGGGTTTAGGTAGGAAAAATAGTATCACAAAGCATAAATATAAAACTAATGCTTTTATTGACTGTGACAAAATATTTTGTTAAAATCCTCAAGATACATGCTAGTTTTTGTTCATCTCTTCTTCTAAATTTGCATGTTTTTATTTCCTAATCATAAAATAACACATGTTGACTAAAAGAATTTCAAATGTACAGATGTAGAATATTGTAAATCCTCTGAACGCTCACACTTTTTAAAAAATTTACATCCAAATTAGTTAACATATAATGATATGCTGATTTCAGAAGTAAATTCCAGTGATTTATCTCCTATGTATAACACCCAGTGCCCATCCCCAAAACTGTCCTCCCTAATGCCCCTTACCCATTTGCCCCATCCCCCCTCCCACAACCCCTCCAGTAATCCTCAGTTTGTTCTCCATATTTAAGAGTCTCTCATGTTTTGTCCCCCTCCCTGTTTTTATATTATTTTTGCTTCCCTTCACTTATGTTCATCTGTTTTGTATCTTAAATTCCTCATATGAGTGAAGTCATATCATATTTGTCTTTCTCTGGCTAATTTCGCTTAGTCTAATACACTCTAGTTCCATCCACGTAGTTGCAAATGGCAAGATTTCATTCTTTTTGATTGCCGAGTAATACTCCATTGTATATATATACCACATCTTCTTTATCCACTCATCCATCGATGGACATTTGGGCTCTTTCCATACTTTGGCTATTGTTGATAGTGTTGCTATAAACATTGGGGTGCATGTGCTCCTTTGAAACAGCACACCTGGGGGCGCCTGGGTGGCGCAGTCGGTTAAGCGTCCGACTTCAGCCAGGTCACGATCTCGCGGTCCGTGAGTTCGAGCCCCGCGTCAGGCTCTGGGCTGATGGCTCGGAGCCTGGAGCCTGTTTCGGATTCTGTGTCTCCTCTCTCTGCCCCTCCCCCGTTCATGCTCTGTCTCTCTCTGTCCCAAAAATAAATAAATAAATTAAAAAAAAAAAAAAAAAAAAAAAAAAAAAAAAAAAACGTTGAAACAGCACACCTGTATCCCTTGGATAAATAACTAGTAGTGCAATTGCTACTCGGGTGGTAGGGTAGTTATATTTTTAATTTCTTGAGTAACCTCCATACTGTTTTTCAGAGTGGCTGTACCAGTTTGCATTCCTACCAGCAGTGCAAAAGAGATCTTTCTCTGCATCCTCACCAACATTTGTTATTGCCTGAGTTATTAATTTTAGCCATTCTGACTGGCATGGGGTGGTATCTCATTGTGGTTTTCATTTGTTTTTCCCTGATGATGAGTCATGTTGAGCATTTTTTCATGTGCCTATTAGCCATCTGGATGTCTTCTTTGGAGAAGTGTCTATTCATGTCTTTTGCCTATTTCCTCACTGGATTATTTGTTTTTCAGGTGTTGACTTTGGTAAGTTCTTTATAGATTTTGGATACTAACCCATTCCGTCAGTTGCCTTTTAGTTTTGCTGATTGTTTCCTCTGCTGTGCAGAAGCTTTTTATTTTGATGAGGCCCCAGTAGTTCATTTCTGCTTTTGTTTCCTTTGCCTCTGGAGACATGTTGAGTAAGAAGTTGCTGCAGCCGAGGTCAAAGAGATTTTTGCCTGCTTTCTCCTCTACGATTTCGATGACTTCCTGTCTTACATTTAGGTCTTTCATCCATTTGAGTTTATTTTTGTGTATGATATCAGAAAGTGGTCCAGGTTCATTTTTCTTCATGTCACTGTCCAGTTTTCCCAGCACCATTTGCTGAAGAGACGGTCTTTATTCCGTTGGATATTCTTTTCTGCTTTGTCAAAGATTAGTTGGCCGTATGTTTGCTGGTCCATTTCTGGGTTCTCTATTCTGTTCCATTGATCTGAGCGTCTGTTTCTGTGTCAGTACCATACCGTCTTGATGATTACAGCTTTGTAATACAGCCTGAAGTCTGGGACTGTTTTGCCTCCAGGTTTGGTTTTCTTTTTCAGGATTGCTTTGGCTATCTGGGGTCTTTTCTGGTTCCATATGAATTTTAGGATTGTTTTGAACTCTCACACTTTAAAGGCATTATCACTTTGTTGCATTTCCTCTGGTGTCTTTTTATCCCCTATTACAAATGGCATTATAATATTATAATTGTTATATGTCAAAATCTGGTATTGATATTCTTTTTCAAGATAATAATGTCTTAAGTTACGTTTTATGAAGACTTCTTTCTATTTTATTATATGAGTTCTGCCTTTAAATATTATATTTTTTAAAGACATATATGAAATTTGGATCGTTTCTACTTTGTAAACAAATATTTACCTGAAATGACTGATTTGCAATAGACTCTTATTTTTCATCTGATAGGATTTATGGTTATTAAGCACATTCATAAATGGACTTTTCCAATGTGCAATTGGTCATGACCAATACATAATAACTTGTTAATAAATTTGACATTATGATTTGTGAAAAATTCAAGTTCAGTTATGGTTTAAAAATGAGCATTATGGAGTCTCTGGTCTAACAAATGCTAGAATCATATAGAGGAACTACCATGTACATAAATAACTGTAATACTAGTAGTGTGTCACAAGCCTATTAAAAAGGAAAGTGCCTTGTACTTTGTGACCTACATGAATTAATATTTGATTAATAAAATTAATGCCTATAACAAAAGTGTTTGGTAAAGTATTTTCCATTTTACCAGACTTTTCCAGGTTAAAAAGGTTTTTCTTGAGCACTTATGCCATAGTTTACCCATGCTAGTATTAATAATTAAATGAAATATACTGAATACAGTTCAGCTCTTGCCTGAATCAGAGTTACGGCAGGTCCATTGCCCTATTTAATTGTAAAAAAGAAGAATGTCAATAATTTGCTCACAAATGTCTTCTATACTCAATTTGGGTACCATTCTGCTATCTCTGCTATTGCTTAGTCTATTTCAATTAATGCTAGAGCAGATGAAGACATCTACTCAAGAAGCAATATATAAACTTATCATAAATCAAATTATTCAAATTAAAATATAATGCTATTCTTATATTAGGTTATTTTTTAAAGTATTCTTCCAGTGTTATAAACATTAGAGCAATATCAGTCAATCATATAGTGCAAATTTATATCATCCTTTTTGAGAGCATTACGTCAGTACATATAAAGAGACAAAAAAATGCATTCTTAACTCAGGAGTCTAATTCGTGGAAATGTATTATAAAAATGTTTAAACAAAACTAGAGAAGCTATTAAAATTATTTATCTCTGTATTAAATTTCCAATATGAATGGAATATGGGATAAATCATTGTCTAACAAAGTGATTAAATATGCGGCCATAAAAATAGCAAAAAGCATTTGCAAAACAAGGTAACATGTTCAATAAGTCAAAACGATAATAAAAATTAGCAGATACTTGGATTAGGCCTGCATAAAATTATGAATTTTAGGTAAATATTATTGGGGAATACACACACACATGCACACACACACAAATAGAAATGTTATGCCAAAGTAATAGCATTATATTTGATTTATTTCCATTTTGCTGAACATTGTTTAATATCACTTTTTCTTGGTAAAAAACGAATGAATAAACAAAGAGCTCAAGAGGCTTTCTGAGGCATTTATAGTATAACACATTGCACTTGGAATTGAGATTCAGGCTGGAAGCCTCGCCATCTTATATATACATACATACATACATGCATATATGTATATATACACACAACACATATATATATACATATACATATACACATATATATGCTTGTATATCTCATATATATATGCTTGTATATCATACATACACACACACACACACACACACACATGCTTGTAGATAAGTAACCTAATTTTATGAACCTTAATTTCACCATCAGTTAAATATAAATTCCACTAGCCCTTCAGAGTTATAAATTAGTTAAGACTATATATGTGAAAAGCCCTTTACAATCCCTGAAACATAGTTGATATTAAGTATATTTTAGTAGAATCTGAAATAAGGGAGATTTTTTTCTCCTTCTAGTATTTTAAGAATGTTAATAAACTTTGTTGAAAGGCTTAACATACCGGCCTGTAGAAGGTTATATACCTTGGGAATTTTACTTGATAAGTGAGTGTACTTATTACTTTCAACACGTTGATTGTGTGTGCTTGAATGATTTTAAGAAGGAAATCCAATTTTTAGCTCCAAAGACCATTTATTGTCCCACTCAATAATAAAAAGGGAGTCAAATGCAGGTGTGTACATAGTACAGGCAAAATGCTATGCTCTATCGAAAAAGCAAGGAATCTGCAATGATCTTCTATAAGGAGACTTTCTAATTTAAATTCTTTCACTGTTCTGTATTGTACAAATAGTTGCAAAGGATTGTAAATTCTTTAGTGGTATTTGACTGCAGGATTCTATGGAAATATTTACAGAGTACCTAGTGGTATAGTGGAAATAGCAGAAGAGTGAAATCTGGGAGAACTGGGTTCTTACAAATTCAGCTTTATCTCTTCCCTCTTCATCTGTCAAATCAGGGGTTGAATTAGAAATTATTTAAGGTTCTTTTTCAGTTTTCAAATTCTGTGATCTTATGATTCTTTGTTTCTTTGTTTCTTTCTTTGTTTCTTTCTTTCTTTCTTTCTTTCTTTCTTTCTTTCTTTCTTTCTTTCTTTCTTTCTTTCTTTCTTTCTTTCATCTATCTATCTATCTATCTACCGACTGACCGACCAACCAATCATCTACCTGTGTATCTACCTATGTACCTACAGATCTGCTTATCTAGCTAATGGGCATTATACTGTTCTTGACATAGAGTACACCTTTAATTATATATGATTATTACATGATTTATCAGCCAACTACATGTCCACAAATGTCTGAAGTAAACCCTGCTAAAAAGACTGCATAATTCCCTAAATATGGCTGTCTTGTAGGCTAACTTCTTTCACATATTTAAGAATGGAGAAAATCTACCTCATTGTTAAAGGAAAGTCTGTAATAGTCTAGAAACAGCATAGTCTAGAAACCAACTTTTTGGAGGAGGTGGGGCTAATACTTAGCATTTATTATCTTAGGTAAATACTGTTAAATATGTAAGGAACTTGATACCCAGAACTCAAAGGAAACTTTCTTTAAAGCCACATATTTAAATAGCCAAATGGGTGTGAAAACCCAGGTCCACCTGTGTCGAAGCCTGAGCCCTCTGTAGTATTCTATAGTGTGTTATAAGAGAAACTTGGCTAATGGACGTTTCCCCAAATGCCTCTCTTGTTTATCATGACACATCTATAGATATTCATAGGCAGCCTTTTTCCAAATGGAAATGAAAGTTTCTGTTCTAGATTTCAGGATCCTTGGTTTGCCAAGTGAAGAGAATGAAAGCATAGAAGGAAGGAAGCTTTATGTCAATTTTTCAAAGGCAGCAGAATTGGGAGCAGCTATACTAAAATGAAAAATCAGAGCAAAGCAGAATAAGTGGAGAAAAGACAACAAAGATATGATTGAGAAAGTATGCTTATTGAATTATTACACAGGATGAGGCAGGAGAAAAAAAAGATGTTTCCACTAATGATGACTGATTGTTGGAAAAGATATTTTTGAAACAAGATAGCCCATTCTCCACAAGTCAAGTGACAGGACCAAATCCAAATTTTAACAGAAAAATGTGGCTATGATAGAGTGCGCTTGTATGAACATCACAGGCAGAGCTCTGTCAATTGATGTTTCCCGCGACTAAAGCAAGATATTACTGAAGTTGCACGTTCATCACTTTCTAAACTAGATGTCAGAGATCTTAAAACACTCCAGAAGGAAAAGTCCCATTTTTTATATGGTGAAAGAGATAAAGCACACAGCAGGAAATGTAATTCTCTTGAGAATTCTTCCCAAAGGATTTGATAGAGCATAGCATTTCTTATGTGGTTTTAAATAAATATCCTACACAGAAATTTTAGCTTTTGGATCCAATTAAAACCATACTTCCTGTGCTAAATACACGTGAGGACACATCAGATTTGAATCTACAACATTACCATGAACCTGAAGGGATGTCTGTTTTCGCTCCTCTCATGTAGATCGAGTTAGAGATGCTTGATGTTTGAATAAGGCAACCAGAACACTTAAGGTCATAAAGATGAGGAAGGAATGAGTGAAACTGTCCCCTTGGAGATGACAGGACATTTAAGTAGAAAGTTCTCAGGAATCTGTGAAACAACTACTAGAACTAATAAGTGAACTTATCAAGGCCATATAAAAATAAATTATTACAATACATTTAACAGCAACCAGTTAGAAAATAAAAATTATATTTAAAAGTCTACTTAAAATATTATCAAAACACCCATGAAATTCTTAGGAATAATTTTTTTTTTTTTTTTCAACGTTTTTTATTTATTTTTGGGACAGAGAGAGACACAGCATGAGCGGGGGAGGGGCAGAGAGAGAGGGAGACACAGAATCGGAAACAGGCTCCAGGCTCCGAGCCATCAGCCCAGAGCCTGACGCAGGGCTCGAACTCACAGACCGCGAGATCGTGACCTGGCTGAAGTCGGACGCTTAACCGACTGCGCCACCCAGGCGCCCCTAGGAATAATTTTAACAAAAACATGCATGACCTTTTCACTGATAATTATAGGATATTCCTGAGAGAAATTATAGAAGGCCAAATATAGAAGGCCAATGTATATGTATATATACATATATATAACTTAATATATAAAATATATATAACTTAAGATATATAATATACATAATGTATATATAACATATATATAATTTATATGTATAAAATATATATACATATATATAACATATATGTAACTTAAAAAAATATATAAAATATATATAAACTTAAAAGAGATTAGGGAGACATGGCAACTAAATCCATTGGATACCAGATCAAAAAATCTGGAACTATTCCATACATTAATACATTTTTCATAAAATTTATTAATGGAACAATTGTTGAAATTTGAACAAAGTATGACATTGAGGTAATTATACAATATTAATGTCAATTTTTAATTTTGACAATTATCCTGTGGCCACATAATAGAAAGTACCATTTTTTAGAAAGAAATGCTGAAATATTTAGGTATAAATATACATTATGTCTCAAACAGTTGAGAAATCAGTGTGTATTTGTGGAGATTATATACAAACACACACACGCACATACACACACATAAAGAGAGCAGACGAGAGAAAATATGGTAAATGTTAACATTTGGAGAATATGGGTGAACTTATGGGAATTCTTTGTACTAATTTTGCAACATTTTTGTAAATATAAAAATATTTCAAAATTAAAAGTTTAGAAATTAATATCCAAGATAAACAATATAACTTTAGGCAGTTTCATCTATAATAAAATTTTCAAGGGAACCTTTTGGTCTAAAGATCAATGAAGTCAGTGTGATTTTAAAGATATAGGTAAGGATGAATAGAAAGCCATAGCAATTGAGACTATGTAATTTTGAAATAGTCATAGAAAAATTTATCAGGAGAGAGATACCTAGAAATGCTATGTGACAGAGAAAGGATAGTAGTTCAGTTGTGAATGGAGCCAAATGAATAGAGCTTGTGACAACTAGTTATTTATGTGGAAAAAATTACGATTAATTTTCTACCTTCCAACATAAAAAATATCTAGCTGATTTAAACAATAAAATGTGAAAACAAAGAACTCAAACTTTTAGAAGAAAATATTTTTTTTAGTGCTTTAATGGTTTGTTTATTATATAATTTATTGTCAAGTTAGCTAACATACAGTGTATACAGTGTGCTCTTGGCTTCGGGAGTAGATTCCCGTGATTCATCACTTACTAGAAGAAAATATTTTTTTGATTTGGCATAGAAAAAATAGTTTTTAAATATTATATAAAAACTACAAACCACAAGGGAAAAGACTGATAAATTCAATAATGTTTTCAACTGTATCAAAATATACCTTACAAACATGAAAAAAAAAATCAGAGCCTATGAGAAGATATTTAAAGATTTTAGTACTTAGAATATCTAATGAATTCCTTGTAGTCAATAAAAAAAAAGAAAGAACCACATTATAGAACACTGAGCAGAAGATATGAGGCGGCAGATATGAGGAGGATGAAGATTCAATAAGAGGAAAACAAGTAACCCAATTTAAAAATGGACAAAAGATTTAAACAGACACTTCAACAATGAAGATGCAAGTATGGCAAATAAGTACATAAAAGATGCCCAACGTTGTCATTAATTAGGGACGTGCAAATTAAAACCACGATGAGAAACCACTCACGGCCTACTAGAGTGGCTGACACCAACAACAAAACAATTTGACATTACCAAGTGCTGTGAGGACACATAGTGACTGCTGTTCACGTGATGCTGGTGGTAATGTGAAATGGTACAGTCACTTGAGTACTTAGAACCACCCAATGGGAACTCTTTTTAAAGATGGACAAACTGAGGGGCACCTGGTGGCTAAGTGGGTTAAGCATCTGACTTTGGCTCAGGTCATAATCTCACAGTTTGTGACTTCAAGCCCTGCATTGGGCTCTGTGCTGACAGCTCAAAGCCTGGAGCCTGCTTTGGATTTTGTCTCCTTTTCTCTGCCCCTCCCCACTTATGCTCTGTCTCTCAAAATAAACAAATGTAAAAAATAAAAAAATAAATAAAAATAAAGGTGGAGAAACTGAGAATTAGAGAAGTCCATGCTGTGCCCATGGACACCCAGTTCATTATTCTGATTAATATTAACTTTTAATTAGGGATCTGTATGCTTATTGGTTTGAAATTCTTTTAACCCTCAGCGTTCACAGAAATAAGACTTGAAATTTGCTTATGATAAATACTCCTGCATCAGAAGTGATTTCTCTGGCTTCTGACCATATAAAGATCACTGTGAATGTGCAGCTTTACCCTGTTATAATTAAAGGAAAGAGAACTGATCTCATTCTTCTTCATTTTAGAAACTGTAAACATGTAGGAAAAATGCCTTTGACTTTTGACCAAACAGGAACAGAATTAAAAATGAAAAAAGGGATATTTTGGAATTTCCACTCTCCTCCCTTCCCTACTGGGTTTGAAGGCCCTTTCCTTGTATTTGTTCTTCACCTTCAGAGATTGACACTATTTAATTTCCAGGGACTTCAGTCAGGAATAAGTATCACGTCATGACTTGAGGTGTAAGAAGAGTCTATTCCCACTGAAGCAATCACCTCACAAATTGACATCACCTCTATTTGTATATTTTGAAATATTTCCTGATATTTAAATTTTCATTTGTAGGGGCTAAGGTAGGCAGAAACAGCAATGTTTTCTTTATTCTTGAAAGCTGAATAATATATAAATAAAAAGTAAAAGAAAATCTTTAGACATTAATTCTAAGTACTGATCAATTTCTAATATTACCAAAGGAATGAAAGATACGATGCTATAGGATCTGTATAGGATCCTAACTCCTTTGAATTGAGACAATTGCTGTTTAGAAAAGTATGTTAAATATATACAATATGTCACAGAGAGACCCAGAATCATACTTGTTTTTTCTTTTCATATACAACCTCACTGGTTAATAAAAATATGAAATTCTGAAGTTTGGAAATAAATGGTATAGAATCCATTTTACAGACATTTTGAAACTATACTATCTATGTGATCAGATGGAAACTTCTGTATCTTGACACCTAAGAAACACATAATTCTATTTTAAACTTTCTATCATTCTCAGCACTTTTAGCCTTGAATGCTATGCTCTTGGCATAAAATTTTTATGATCACAAACTCCTTGCTTTAACTCATATTTCAAAGTATGCTTTGGGGGGAAAATAGCCCTACTCAAAACAGTACCCATCTTTCCACAGTGACTGTGCCACTCTCACTTTGACATTTCCTAAAGGTCATTCTTCAGGTTTCAAGATCATGTTGCTGATTTTTCTGTCTCTTTTTGCACTATCAGGGAAAGAGAATATTCTGCAAACGTTTCCTGGGCTCCTCTGTTCCCAATGGAGATTAAACAGAAGAAAACTGATTCCTTAAGGTTCAGAATCTCTAGGCTAGCTTCAGATTCTTATTTAGATACAAACACTCATAGCTTTCAGAAACCTAAAGAATCTTAGACATAAAGCACTGAGGGATTATAAAATCTTTTCAGAGGCCACAGTCTTTCCTAAAAATGAGAATGAAAAATATCATCACCACCACTGTAAACCGTCCCCCCCACCCGGAACGTGCAGTGTTTTAGTTCATTCAGCCTCTGTTGGAAGCAAAACTCATCATCATATCAAGGCATTTAGCTGTAATTCAGTGATGATATCTCAGATGTTGAGCCCATGTGTGGAGAAACATGAAACAAAGGGGGTCCTAACATTTACTGGATACGACATATATTCCTACTTAATCTTCACAGCTCCATGAGGTAAATAATTATTAGAATTCTTATTTTAAAGAGGGGGAGAGTGGGTCTAGGGCTGAAAAGCAGCTTGACCAAATACACAGATGAATCTGATTGGCTTTTGTTGCACATGTGGTTATCAGGTGCACAATCCTCAAATGTTGGTGGACCAATTCTGTTTGGGTTTTATTTTCCTAAGGATCTTTGTTGCTGATCTTTAAAGAATTATAACTGTTGTTCTTATTAAGATCATTTAAAAGGTAGCTGACTGAACTCTTTCTCCTCCTGGAGAACCTTGACAACAGAGGCAGGATCTTACTCCGCAAATTAAAGCAGGTCAGGACGGTGTCCCTTCGGTAGGTGAGTGTTGTCAATAACATCAGCATGAGTCACGAATTCGTCCACTGCTTGTTTCAGCCATTCAGGGGATTTCAGCTCAATCTATATGTGGTAGACCAAAGGATCATTCAGTTTAATTGGTTCTGTAGATTGTGCATTCTTGAAGGAACAGCAAATGTTGTTTGGGGTCTAATGTGAAGAGAAACAGGAAAATGGCTGCTGCAAAATGGAAATACAATAATTTCTTGCCTCCCTTCTGAAATGTTGAGAGATTAATGAGACTGTACCCATAACATCATTAGGCTCCTTAGAAGAAAGCCGCTATATATGCCCTAAACATTTTCCTGCTTAGTTACTGTCATCACTGCTGGAAATAGTATGGGACTTAAATCTAAAGCTCTAGACCTGAGTCCTGGCTCTGCCTGTAATTACTTGTGAAACTTTGGGCAAATTACTTAACCTTTCTCAGTTTTTGTTTCTCCATATTCGAAATGAATATTTTAATATCGAATAAGATAATTTTGAGAATTAAATGAGCAAAAGCACATGAAAATGGATGGTAAGCCATAAAAAGTATACAAATAGTAGTTATACTCACATATCACTAGAAATTCAATACCACATTTGTATCACAAGATACCAATGGTTCCCAAAGTGTGCTCCATGGAAACTTAATGTTACAGATGTTCTCTAAAAAGTGGATTTTTAGTATTTGGGGCACATTTATTTATTGCAAAATAGCCTCTGAGTCTTGGGAGATGGTCTGTCTATTCAGTCAGTAACGAAATGTGGCTCTAGGTTTTCTGTTTTATGAGGCTCATGGTCACACAATATGCTTTCCTTTCTCTTTGTACTCCAGATCCGGTTTCAAAAGTGTATGTATTGTCTTTCCTGGATGGATCACTTCCATCCCTATTGATTCTTTTGCATTCTGCTCTCTTGAACCTTAGCCTCCTCCCATAACCCCTTTCCCCTCCCAGTGTATGCACACAGTACAAGGGACAATATGGATAGCAATTTGGTTTTTCCTAATCTTGGAAAAAGAAGTAAAAAAAGCAACTAAAGCTGTAGTCTATTGATTTGTTTTTTATCCTAACAGTCCAGTTTATTGCTAGATTCCCTTTTTTATATAGCATTTTCAATCATTTTCTTTAAAGTTGCTCATAAGAGACTTGTCTAACTTCCATTATTTTCCCAGGTCCCTTCAATCTAAGGTCTTTACATCATGCATCTTGAGGTTCTATATCTTCTGGGTAAAGATCTTTTGTCTCTTTTGAGAAATATATGCCTGCTTCTAAAACTAACGTAGCCACCTCTCAGAGGTGGAGAACAAAGCTTGAAGGGTAGAAAAGATGTTTTTCATTTTTGTATTAAAAACTCAATACTCTGGCTTAAACTTGCTGCAGACAAGCCATGTGTTTGATGTTCTAAGGGTGAACTACATAGTTCTGCTTCTATGCATGGTGCCACATCCCACATTCCACAAACAGGTTCCACTTGCGGCATCTGATTGAAGTAGAACGTGTTCCAATCTTAGAGTCATAGGATTTTTAGAGCTGTGAGTCCACTTGGCCTATTATACTATATATCAAGAAAGGTATCACATATTTTTAACAGCTTTCTTCTGATGTCCACTGAAGTTTTAGAGAAAGTGTCTATTGTGAGCTATGAATAAGAAGCTGAGAAAGAGGAGTCAGAAAATATGAGACTTGGTTCAGCTAATATATGTATCCATACTAGGTAGGCTTTATATTGACTCCTCAATTCATTTATCTATTTACTTCAATCACTCATTTTTTAAGTATCATTTTGTGCAAAATGCTAGGGGAGTTGAGCGTCGCCTAGGTTCAGAATGGCCTGTTTGCTGCACACTTGGTACCTTTAGCCCTAATCGTGTTCCTATGGCAGAATCAGGCACAGCACTCTTTCTCTAGGACCTCCTCTGAATTCTTAGCATAGTGCTCCTGCAGCTACTCAACTCCATCAGAGTTGGCATGTGAGAAAAAACAAAACAAAACTATTGACCATCTCTCACCTAAGTGGTAAAGATTATAATATTTAAATTACTGAGCCATGGGGTGCCTGGGTGTCTCAGTCTGTTGAGCGTCTGACTCTTGATTTCAGCTCAGGTGATGGTCTTACAGTTCATGGGATAGAGCCTCACATTGGGCTTTGTGCTGACAGTGTGGAGCCTGCTTGGGATTCTCTCTCTCTCTCTCTCTCTCTCTCTCTCTCTCTCTCTCTCTCTCTCTCCCCCCCCCTCCCTGTCCCTCTCCCGCCTCCCCCTTCCCTGCTTGTGCTCTCTCTCTCAAAATAAATAAATAAACAAAAAAGATAAATAATTGAGCCACTATGCTAACCATTTCACATAGTTTATCTCAGTTAATCCTCACAACACCCTGTAAAGGAGGTAAGATTATCATTCCTTTCTTACAAATGTGAAGCCTGGGGCTCAAAGTACCTTGACCATAGTCACACCAGTATAGCTGGAAACTGAATCCAGGCAGTTTGAATTGAGAACCAGTGTCCTGGAAATAGTTCTTAGAAAGGGTTTCATGATGTAAGAATATTAACAGAGAACTTAGAGTTCACTTATAAGTGACATTAATGAAAATAGAGTTGACATTACTATTTTGAGTTCCATTTCCAACTCTGACATTCAAAACCCACTTGATTCTAAAAAATTAGAATGGGAATAAAATACCTCTATCACAGGATTTTAGAGGAGATAAAAATGAGATAAATCAGCATATATGCAAAGTTTTTATAGTGAATGACCTACAAATGGACACTCAGTAAACATTGGATTGCTCTCTTTCTTTCCTAAAGTATATAAGGGAAAGTAGTGGATTCTCATATTTGCTCTGTCTTCTTTCAGCTTAGGAAATAAGATCTTTTGTCCTTCTGAACATTGGGATAGAGCCCTTGTGCCCCATTGAGATGATGGGAGACAGTCTGCCTACAGAAATGTCAGTAAGTCTTATCATCTCCATAGAAAAGCCACAATCATCATAACATATGTCTATATATCTCTATCTCTATCTCTATCTCTATCTCTATCTCTATCTCTATCTCTTAGGATATACATATTGGCCTAAAAGACTTGATACCTATCAAATATAGATTCTTCTGAGTTGAGCAGTAGTTGATGTTGTTGTCAGCCATTTACATTTTAACATTAATTGAAACTTCTATGAGATGGCTTTGTAGGGGGTCAGGATCAGAATGCATTGGTTTATGAGACCTTGGATAATATCCATATGGAAAAAAAGGAGAAAAAATGTAGGTGGTAGAGTGTTGAAACATGTCACCCACTTCTGGTCATGCCCAGGGTTGCTTCTGCATCCCTAATTGCCCACACAGCCTATGTAATGAGCGATTTCAAGGTACACATGTGTGTGGGGAGAAACAACAGTCTGGGTGCAAGGATATGACCTGTGTGGTATTTGGTGGCTGTAGAGAAAGAAAGAGGAGGATTAGTCTGTGACTTTACTTAAATATGCCTTACTTTGAGTCTGACATCATTTTGAAAGACTGGCTTCCTATTGGCAAACTGCTGGAACAGCCTTGGTGTATACCCTTGGGAAGTGGCTTCATATTAACAGTCATCCCTGTATTCCATCAAGACCAGCAAATGACCCAGTGGCTTAAATTCTTCTAGTGACCAATTTCAAATGTAGTAAGTGAAAGATTGTTAAGAAACAAAACTGACCTCTAAACAAATCACCATTAGTCATAAGCCTTGCCTGAGGAAGTAATCTCAATGAGAGGTATTCACAGCTAAAGGAAGAGTGTGTAAATGAGTCTTAACATGAGACAACTTGGGTTCAAATACCAGCTTCACCATTTCAAATTGGTGTGGAACCTATTGTTTAAGTCCTTTCTTTTTTATTTGTTAAAATTTGGTTTAATGTTCTATTTCTGAGAGAAAGAGAAAGAGAGAGAGAAGGAGGGAGGGAGGGAGGGGGAGAGAGAGAGAGGGAGACACAGACTCTGAAGCAAGCTCCAGACTCTAAGCTGTCTGCACAGAGCCCGATGCAGGCCAAACCCACAGACCGTGAGATCATGACTTGAGCAGAAATTGGATGCTTAACTAACTGAGCCACCTAGGCGCCCCTTGTTTAATTCCTTTAAACCTGTATTTGTTAAACAGAAATATTAATATGTATCTTATTGCTGAAAAGACTAAATTAGAAGAATAAGTGAATATGTTTGGTATATTAAAATGATATGTTTTGGCCCTTTAGCTAAATGGCACTTGAAGTGTTCTGATCTATTCCAGGGGCATCTGGCATAGAAGTATAAATGACAATTCTGTGATCTCCTCACAACCTGAGGACTCCTTGGAAAAAGGGCTCCAGACAAGTGAGTTTAGGAAGCATAAGATTGGTCCTACTTCTGTCGTTAAGTGGCATTTTCCTGGAGAACCATGAAGCTTATGCTAGACATCTTGTACACCATCTCTGTGTCTTAGGACCGCCTCTTGTTGTCAGTAGAAAGCTCAGTAGCTTTTCCACCAATTCTCTTTTTAGCAACAGAAGTTGCATTAGTCAATGAAGACACTGAACTAGGAGCCTGGAGATCTGAGTTTGCAAACCACAGAGAACTTCATGGGGCCTCTAATTTCTTACTTAGAAAATGGGGACTAGAAAGAAATGGAGGCAGAGAATGTTCTCCAATCTACAATTTAGCTCTCTGAGTCTATTTTATTCAGTCTTGATTCTACTTGACTGTCCTAACTCCTCATTTTTCTATCCTTGTTTATATCTCTATAAAAATGGACAATTTTTCTTCCTTGTTTTGTTATTTAAGATTTTGGCTTCCTTTAGAGAAGAGAAAATGTGAAATAGAATGCTAGGACTATTTAATTGTAAGACAATCTTATTCCAAAAATATTATATTGTGATAGAGATTCTTTTGGTGAATATGTATGAAAATTCAATTATTTAATTCTGTATCTATGTAAAAATGTGTTTCTCTAAATGCATACTCCTTTAATGAGGATAATTGGAGTTTCGAAAATAAGCCTTTATGACAGTGATCTCACTATTTTCTTATGTTGGTGATATTCAAGTTTTCTACTCTAGAGGTCACTATAATGTTAAAAATGGAAGACTTTTTCATGATAAGATCTTAAAAACAAGGTCCTTAAATCTGAATCTCACATAAAACTGAAAAAATAACTCTCTAACCACAAAAAGACACTTGTAAAATGACGATAATCCCAAACAGAATGTCCAAAGGGAATTAAACAGTGATTGATGTTGGTGACTGAATTACATGCACAAAATACTTCCTCAAAGTTATATAATCTTGGGAATAACATATGATGAGCAGAAGGTGGAAAATAATGTAAAAGAAAACTAAACAAAAGAAAGTCATGAAGAGGCATCAGATAGAGTGGGAACAGATATTGAAGATCATATTGAGAAAGTCACTTTGCAGATTCTAGGGTGCCTACATGATATTTAAATAACAGTGACAAGAGAATAGAGGAAAGAAATACCTGCATGCACATTAGGAGGGTCTACATTTTACAAAAATCACTGGTCTTCAAAAAGCCACATTCAACTCTTACCTCTCATTCTCATCCCATGGTCCTGCTTCCTTGTCCGTCTAGAAATCCAAGGCAAAGCTGTGATAGACTTTCACATACAGCCTTGCAGACTAGTTTATATCTGTCATCAATCTTGCTTCTTCTTGCTAGTATCAGAAGGAAGGATACACCACTTTTTGTTTAAATCTAAATTCTTTCAGTGTTTATGGCCCCATCTCTTCCCTACTCTGCCAAGATTTTCTCCATTAGACATTCTGCTTCTTCAGTGGATATCTTTAACCCTATTTTTAATTTTTTTTTTAATTTCCTGGCTCATCTTTCTCAGTCAATAAACATGTTTGAGCATTTCTTTTTTTTAAATTTTATTTAATTCCAAGGTAGTTAATATATAGCGTAATAATGGTTTCAGCAGTCAAACTTAGTGATTCATCCCTTACATATAAGACCCAGTGCTCATCACCCACTTATCTTCTCCCCCCTCCAGCAACCTTCAGTTTGTTCTCAGTATTTAAGACTCTCATATGGTTTGCACCCCCCCCCCTCTGTTTTTAGCATTTCTTATCCAAAATAGGAAGAAGAAAGAAAAATGAACCCAAAAACCCTTTATCTTTTGATCTTGCTTACTGACTATCCATCTGGTCCTCCAAATCTCTGGTAAAAATAATCTATAATCTCTTCTAAATTTACTATTTAATTCACTACAGTATAATGTTTGGCCTCACCATTCCTCAAACTGGCCTTACTGAATGACCTTCTAATTGACCAATTCAATGGATATTTTTTAATCCTGCTTTGTATACTTTCCTTTGCATTTGACATTACAAATTATATCCTTGAACTTTCTAGTCTTTTTTTTTTGGTGACATTTTATTCTTCTCTTTTACATATATACCTCTGGTCTTTGCAGACTGCTCTTATCCACTGACCGCTTCATTATTAGAATCCCCAAGTCACTCCCAATATTTAAAAGTCTTCAATGGCTCTCCATCACCATCACATAAAATCAAACCTCTTGATATGGCAAGGCAGGCATTCCATAATCAGATGCCTTGCCTAACACAGTACCTTGAGCCTAAATTTATAAATATTTGCAAAAGGAAAATATGTTAAAATAAATGCATGTAGTTCTTAAATTTTTAGAGTTTTCACTAATTTAATGTTTTCATGTGTCTATTCAAACTTGGACCATGAATCACAATTTTTGTTTGGAAAAATTAAGTCTCTAAATGTTTGGCTGATATAAGGTAATAAAATATAGCTATAGTGAATCATGCCAATCTATCCACTTAAAATAGGAAATGCTTTATTTTGGCATATGGGCCTTCTTTGGGGAACTTACCTCCTATAATAACATATGGCCAAGTTTTGAGCGTGGAATTAATTTTTGTCACTATCACATTCCAAGAATTCTAAGTATCATTTACTCTTCTTTCCTTAAAAGACCTAATAATGTTATATTTATTGAACCTAGTATTTATTTCAGCCATGAAAATGGTTATTTGCTTTGCTTTTTTCATGTATTATTCAGTATCTATTACACCTGGTCATTTTTTCCTGGTGCAAAAGCAATCATTGACTATATATATACATATATACATATATATATATACACACATATACACACACACACACACATATATATATATATGGTTGTGTATATATATATATATATATATATATATATATATATGGTTGTGTTTCAATAAAACTATGAATACTGAAATAATATAATTGTGTCATAAGATATTACTCCTGCTATGAATTTTTCAACTATGTAAAAAATTTTAAAAAAAGAAGAAGAAAAGAAATTTAGCCTAATAGGCTATACAAAAATAGGCAGTGGGTGGCCAGGTGGGCACTGGAATAAGTTAGCCTGGCATAAAAACTGGACTCTATAATAAATGTCAGGACTTTTTTTTTTTTTTAATTTTTTTTTTAACGTTTATTTATTTTTGAGACAGAGAGAGACAGAGCATGAACAGGGGAGGGGCAGAGAGAGAGGGAGACACACAGAATCTGAAACAGGCTCCAGGCTCTGAGCTGTCAGCACAGAGCCTGACGCGGGGCTTGAACTCATGGATCCTGAGATCGTGACCTGAGCCGAAGTTGGCCGCTCAACCGACTGAGACACCCAGGCGCCCCTAAATGTCAGGACTTTGAATACGCCATTTAACCTTTCTGAGTTTTTTCCTTGACTTTAAAATGGAAATGATATTACACACAGGGTTTGGTGAGAACTAAAAAATACTACATGAGGATATGTGGACACAAAATATATTCCTACTAATTGAAAAATCCACATGTTAGGTATTTTTATCTTACCTAAAATCATAGTAATTCCTGATAGAATAAGTGTTTACTGGGTGCCTGGGTAGCTCAGTCAGTTAAGCATCCAACTTCAGCTCATGTCATGACCTCATGGTCCATGGATTCTGTGTCTCCCTCTCTCTCTGCCCCTCCCCCACTCGTGCTCTGTGTCTCTGTCTCTCAAAAATAAATAAATGTTAAAAATTTTTAAAAAATAAATGTTTACTTTTCTTTAGTGTCAATAGCGATAGACCTTTTTAATATAATGAAGCCCATTGTGCTTTTATCAACATTCAGTGGGTTTTGCTCTTCTGAGTGACTCTCAACATTCACTCACAGATGACATTTACCTCTGTTCATGTTCTTCATTGTGTAGTGTTTCCTTGTTTCTTTGAGAAACAACTTACCAGGAGATTTATGAGATGTGAGAAAAAGTTACTGGGAAACTTTACTACTTTATTTTTGACTTAGGGTAGTAAAATGATCAACAATAATTTTTTGTCGACTTTCAAGGGTTTTCTTTCACGTTTTAAAAGTAATTGTAACTTCACCACTTTTTGAAATGTTTTCCGATATTATGAAGTTTTAAAAAATATATTTTATAAAAGTATTTTGAGCAATCAGTTCATTTAGAAATAGTAGGATGGCAATACCCGATTTATCTATACCTGCCAACCAGTGTCTGGGGCTGGAATCCTGGGAGCTAGGGGAGAAAACAGTTTTGTGGGAGAGTCTTAAAACTGGGAGACTTCCTGACATGTAGGCATCATTACCATTCAGATTATTTTCACAGAGGGTGGGCTGTGTTTGGTCTGCCATGGGAGAAGGAAGCAGCAGCAAAATGCTGATTTCTCCTATTCCCTGTTATTTTTCATGTCACGTATGCAGCGTGGGGGGTGAATGGGACAGAGCATCTCTCTTAATCCCACCTCCCTTCATGGATGCCCCCCACCAGGACTCCCCGGTAAGTCCTGTGAGATGATTTTATCCTGGTGTTCTGGCCAGCTTCCATCTGGCCAAAGGCATTTTATCTAAATATTTCTAAGGCGCCTATCTCTGCAGCATTGAAGTGCTCAATTAGATATGGGCTAAGTCTTTGTAGCATATCAGTCTGCACTGCTGAACAGCTGCTGCATTCCAACAGAGGGTGAAGTCATCTCTATATATAGAGCATGGCAAGCTGTTTGGAACAGCAGATTTAAGCAGGCAAATGCACACCTGAGCTGTAAGGCAGTCAACTGCCCAGAGTGATAGAAGGGTCTGGAAAAATCTTTACTTTCTAAAGGGGCAAGTGGCATGGAGACCACAGGGTCTTTTATTCAGCTTTTTTTTTTTTCTATAGCTTATAGCCTCTCCTAAGTACTTTTTTTTCCCCCTGTAAACTCCACAAATACATTGTCTACAAAAGTGGCTTTATTTTCTTCTGTGATTTTCTCTTACAACTTGTTTGTTTATGGATAAAAATTTCATCACATATTAGCCAGTATCCAGGATATTGCCATTTAGTAAATATCACTGTTGCTGCAAAACCATTGTGCACTTATTCATTTCATGCCTGTTTTCCCTGTTGAATTGTAAGCTCCTCACTCCTGATGCATAATACTTGAATAAGTACATAAATATTTAGCATTGTGACAATTCACAATCCCTCATGGAGTATGATGTTCTGGTCCCCATCAAAAGGCCTAATTATTGCGCCTTCTAAAGTGATCAGCAAAAGATGTGAAAACATTTCTGAAATTTTTGAGTTGGTTCTCAGAAGGCTATAGTTACCAGTGAAGTGACTGATACCTGGCACTGGAAGGATCCTGGGAAGTTGTCTAGGTGTCTCTCTCTCTCTCTCTCTCTCTCTCTCTCTGTCTCTCATGGGCTGAACATAGGTTGCTTTGATTTGAAGAGAAGGACAGGATGAATAGCTAATTGTGCAAAGATGCCTGGGCAAAGAAACAAGATGGAGGTGGCCTTGGAAGTTTCTGGAGTTCCATCCTGGCTCAACCACTTCCTAGCTGTACTACTCTGGTAAAGTCATAGAACGCTAATGGGCCTCAGTTTCTTCACCTAACAAATGGAGATAATAAGCCCTGCCCTGCTCCCCACACAGGGCTGTAAGGAGGATCTTCAGCAGGACTGAGTCTGAAAATGCTATGCAAATGATACCACTTTTAGACATGAAGGTATAGTCCTATTTTTGTCATCCCTATTTTATCTGTCACTGAGGGTCAGATAGCCTCCTGAGCATCCTACTCTAGCCACCTGGAAGCAACAGCTCCCTGTCTGCCTTTTTCCCCTGCAATGACTGTAATGGTGTATCAAGGGGGCAGGCAGGTGAGAGATTCTGAGAGAGCCGGCTTCTGAGCTTCTGATATTGCAAATCACCTGAATAGAGAGCCACTGTGACTCACTCTCAGACTCTCCACTCTGCCCCTCAGCAGGCAGTGATTCTGCCTCATTTCATGGAATCGGAAACCACTGAAGGTCAAATAGTGCCCAAATGAGAAGCACCAGAAGAGAACATTTCATTTATGGCCAGTGCTCTCCTTATCCCACAACCCTGTTCTCAGCTATTAAAGCCAGAGCGTGTCTGTGGGAAGGTAAATTACTTTCTGGGGATATAAGCTGTCCTTTCTGTCAGCACTCAGATCCCTCAATGATGAATTTATAAAATGAACTTTGCCTTCTGTGAGGCAAGCATGACGCAAACCCTTGTCTTGTGATTTGTGGGACACACCTACTTTTTCATTGATTAGTCATTAAACAGAGTCAGAGTGATATAAACACATGCTACCAGGAATGTGAATCAAGGAGCCCAGAGCAAAAAAGACCTCCCTGGATGAACAACTTCTTTAAATCTGTTATAAAATCCTGCTATGGGTCATAAAACTCTATTCTCAGTATACAGAATAACCCCATGTAGGTAAATGTCTTACTGGTGCTAATACTTCTTTTTTTAAATTCTATGAGAGCACAGATGACAGCATATAAGTCCTCTTCGTCCCTTAATTTTTCTCTTGCCCACCTCTGTCTCTATTCAGTCTGTATTGGTCCTTCCAAGTCACCTAAATTGCCAGCTATGTAGTCTGACAGCCAGATACGTATGGGCAGGAGGGGGAGGAATTGAGCTGATTACCTATTAACTTCAGCCTAAATTAAATAGATTTCCATATTGCTTTAAAATTCATAGTTCTTTTTTATGCATCCCCCCTGGGTTTCCATGCTCTCTCTATAAAAAGGCAATGTGACAAATTCCTTTGCCAAGGCTTAGATGTTGGGAACTCAGAGTTTTTATTTAATCATGGTGCTGAGTTCCTGTCTGGCCTTGGATATGCTATTTTACATTTCAAATATTCCATCTGTAAAGGCAGAATGATATTTCTTCCCCATCTTGCAAGAAGTTAGGGGATGATCTATCACTTAGTGTTTTTAAGAGCTTTGGAGACACCAGGTGCTTAATGGACTCTCTGAACTGATTAAGAATACTGGGAAAAGTTGATGCTGAAACATCATTGATCAGCTGACCTGTTTTGGCATAAAATCTGCTAAGGTTTCTCTTTCCATAGCACTCACTGAGTGGTGCTGCTCTGCATATCTAGTAATCAAAAGAATCTGGGTCATTAACTTGGATTGTCGAAATAGTGCAGTTCTTTATTACTTGTCCTATTTTATTTTATAAGAACACAATTCTAAAGCATCAAACCAGTAGAGATCCCATTATATAATAAACGTGCCTAAAAAGAGCTATTTTATCATGAAATGTGCTATGTTTTTATCTTAAGGTCATGGTGGTTGGGGTAAGATAATCCCTGGCCAATGTAAACTTTTGCGAGCAAACTATAATTATCTTTGAGGTTTACCATTTCTGTAATGAGGACTGAATCTCTGAGATTTGGGGGAATTCCTCTCCAATTTGGATACATTTTATATAGATATTTCACTTCTTGGCCAATATACACCGAGTTTCTATATTGAGTCCAGCCCACAAATATAAATATCTCTATTATGCACCGTGTCTCTATCATAGAGGACTTTATGATGTTGAAGAAGTAGACATTAAGTACCAACTAAAATGTAAGGTGAGATATAAATAGGATAGTGTATGAATACAAATGAGGGTAACTATTGTCTTAGAAGTCTAGGAACGATTTCTCAGACATTGGAGACATTTACATGGGAATCTTGAAAGAAGAATATTTTACCAGGTAAATAAAAAGGGATAGGAAATAAAAGAGTATTCTTTGCAGACAATGTAGTGAGTGTATTGAATATTTTAGGTTCACCATTTTGTAACAGGAAATGAGAAAGTGGCATATAGATTTACCTACTGAGTTCCACTTAGATATTCTGGAAGAGGCCCTTTTACCTTTATTGATCACAAATTAACATCTCTTGCAAGGAAGAGCTCCTCTTTTCCAAGTACCCTTCAACACAAAGTTTACTTGACTTCTCATACAGCTCATATGCGTGGAGGGGAAAAAAAAGAGTCTCTTGAAGGTCATATTCTTTACCATGAACCAGAATTGCTCTTCCTTGACCCTTGTGTTCTATTTAAAGTGATGACTAAAATCACAAGAGGCCCTCTTCACAGTGAATGGCTGCTCCTTAGCAAGCACACACTCCTCCAGCTTAAAGACCATGTTGTAGGGAGCCACAGAGGTCTTCGATAATACCTTTAATCAACCCTTTGGAGTGGAAGACATGGGAGAGCTACCAAGGTACCATAACATTATGTGACTCTCTCCAGACTTCATTAGGCTCCAAGGGAAGATATTACAGAGGTTGTTTGGGCAGCCTCTACTACAGAGGGCTGTAACATTATAAATATAAATTAACATTTCATCTCATTTGGTTCATTTTTATTATACTTACTATGCCAGGCATTGTACTAGTTATTTTCATATATTATCTGATTTCTTTGTAGTATTTATACAAACCCAGTATTTTTAGGTATTATGTTGATCTTATAACTTTATGCATTCTTTTTTAAAAATGTTTATTTATTTTTGAGGGAGAGAGTGAGAGAGTGAGCCGGGGAAGGGTAGAGAGAGAGGGAGACAGAGGATCCAAAGTGGGCTCTGAGCTGTCAGCACAGAGCCCAATGTGGGGCTAGAACTCATGAAAGGTGAGATCATGACCTGAGCTGAAGTCAGACGCTCAACTGACTGAGCGACTCAGGCACCCCTAACTTTATGCATTCTTAAAAACTACATATGTTTAATATAATAGGATTAATTTGTTGTTGTTGGATGCTTCTTGACTTTACAGTAGGGCTGTGAGCTACTTGAGAGCAGCGACTTCGTCTAATGCTCATTATGCCTAACTAGGCACATGTAAGTATGCCAACTTTAAAGTTCTCAGTGTGACCGTTTTTTAATTGAAGAATTATTGACATGCAATGTTTTATTAGTTTCAGATATAAACATAGTGATTTGATATTTATATACATTATGAAATGGTCACCACAATAAATCTAATTACAATCTGTCACCATACAAAGTTATTACAATATTATTGGCTATATTCCCTATACTGTACATTGTATCTCTATATCTTATTACTGGAATATTGTACCTCTTAATTCCCTTCACCTGGTTTGCCCATCCACCATCCCCTCCCTTCTGGCAACCATTAGTTTGCTATCTGTATCTATGAGTCTGTTTTTGTTTTGTTTTTCAGATCCTACATATAACTGAAACCGTACTACACCTTTCTCTTTCTGAATTATTTCACTTAGCACAATACCTTCAATTAATGTCACAAGTGGCAAGGTCTCATTCTTTTTTATGACTTAGTAATATTTCATTTTGTGTGTGTGTGTGTGTGTGTGTGTGTGTGTATGTATAGAAAATATGTTCTTTATCCATTCATCTGTTGATGGACACAGCTTTCTTGCATATCTTAGTTATTGTAAATAACATCACAATGAACATAGGGGTGCATATATCTTTTTAAAATTCATGTTTTCATTTTCTTCAGATAAATACCTAAAAATGGAATTGCTGGATCACATGTTAGTTTTATTAATTTTGGGGGGACACTTATACTATTTTCCAAAGTGGTTGCAACAATTTGTATCCTTAACAACAGTGTAAAAGGGTTCCTTTTTCTTTACATCCTTGCTAATAATTGTTATTTCTTGTCTTTTTTAATAGCCATTCTGACAGGTGTCAGGTGATACCTCATTCGGGTTTTGACTTTAATTTCCCTAATGATTAGTGAGGTTGAACATTTTTCTTTGTGATTGATGAGTTTCTGTTGTGTTATGTTTGGATTTCTTTCTCTCTCTCTCTCTCTCTCTCTCTCTCTCTCTCTCTGTACTATTATAGGTTTTTGGTTTTTGGTTACCATGAGATTCATATGTAACACCCATGTGTATAGTAATCTATTTTAAGTTTGGTAGTCACTTAAGTTTGAAGTCACTCTAAAAGTACTACATTTTTACTACTCTCCATACCCAAATTTTATGTTTTTGATGTCATATTTTTTTAATGTTTATTCATCTTGAGGGACAGAGAGAGAGAGAGCATGAGCAGGGAAGGGGCAGAGAGAGGGAGACAGAATCTGAAGCAGGTTCCAGGCTCTGAGCTGTCAGCACAGAGCCTGATGTGGGGCTCGAACCCACGAACTGCGAAATCAAGACCTGAGCCGAAGTTGGACGCTCAACTGACTGAGCCACCCAGGCACCCCTTGATATCATATTTTATATAGTTTTATTTTGAGTATTTTTGGCTGATTATTATAGACATAGTTGATTTCACTATTATCTTTTAAACTTCATACTAGCTTTATAAGTGGTTGATCCACTGCCTTTACCATGTTTGCCTTCACAGTGAGGTTTTTTTCTTTCATGTATATTTTGATTTCTACTTACAAACTTTTTTTTTTCCATTTAAATAAGTCCCTGTAATAAATGCCCTCTATAAGGACATTTTAGTGGTAATGAATTCCTTTTGCTTTTGATTGTCTGGGAAACTATCATCCCTTAATTTCTGAATGAGAAATTTGCCAGGTGGAGTATTCTTGGTTGTAAAATTTTTCCTTTCAGCATTTTAACTGTATCATTCCACTCCCTCCTGGCCTGCAAAGTTTCTCTTGAATACTTAGTTAATGTCTTATGGGTGTTCCCTTACACACAACCATTTCTTTTCCCTTGCTGCTCTTCTGAGTCTCTGTTTTTTGACATCCTAATTGTAGTGTGTCTTGGTGTGGATCTCTTTGGATTCATCTTTGGAACCCTCTGTGGTCTCTGGACTCAGATACTGTTTCCTTCTTCAGGTTAGGAAAGTTTTCAGATATTATTTCTTGAAATAAGTTTTCTGTCCCTTTATCTCTCTTTTCTCTTTCTGAGACCACTATAATGCCAGTATTGATGTTATCCAGAGGTCTCTTAAATTATCCTCATTATTTTAAATTCTTTTCTCTTTTTGCTGTTCAGTTTGGGGGATTTCCACTACCGTGTCTTTCAGATGGCTGATCTATTCTTCTGCATTCTCTAAAATGCTATTGATTCCCCCTAGTATAGTTTCCATTTTTGTTATGCATTCTTCAGCTCTGATTGGTATTTTTTTATATTCTCTCTGTTGCGAGTTCTCACTGTGTTCATTCTTCTACTGAGTTGGGTAAGCATCTTTATAACCATTACTTTGAACTCTCCATCACATAGATTGCTTATCTCCCTTTCATTTAACTCTTTCTCTGAGGTTTTCTCTTTTTCTTTCATTTGTGATGTATTCCTCTGTTTCCTCATTTTGCTTAACTCTTTGTGTTTATTTCTTTGTATTCAGTAGCTCAGCTACATCTCCAAGTCTTGAAGGAGTGTTCTTATGTAGGAGATGTCCTGTGGGGCCCAGAAACATAATCCTCCCTCACCACCAGAGGCAGGTGCTCCACAGGTGGCCCCTGTGTGGCCTGTCTATGCCTTCCTATTGTAGTGGGGCTATGACTACTGCAAGTGCACTGGTAGGTGGGGCTGGCTTCTGACCCAGCTGGCCAGCCACAAGGCCTGGCTGCAACTGCTGCAGGTGTGCTAGTGCAGAGGGATGGTCCCTGACTTGGCTGCCTGTGAGGCCTCACCATGACTGTTTTGGGTATGAAGGTGGGCGGGGGTATTCTCTTGTCTGCTGGGAGGTCCAGATGAGACACAGAGTTGCATGGATCTCTTAGCAGGACATGTCCTCTGACCTTAGCAGTCTAGAGGAAGGATTCCAAAATGCCTGTCAGCATATGGATCAGCATGCAGAAAAAGATAGCAAAAATGGTTGCCATCGGTCCTCAGGGAGAGGACCAGTTACTTCCTGCCTCTCAGGTGGGTGTCCCAAGATTAGTAAGTGGGACTCCTTCACCTATGGTCTATACATTTTTTTTGATACGGTGATTTTACACTGGTTTCCAGGTCAAGACAGTCTGTGTGTGAGCCCTTTCAGAGTGAATTTTCTGTCCCTACAGTTCTATAGTTTTCCTGGTCATATTCCCTTTTGTTTTTCAAAGCCAGGTGTTCTGGGGGCTCATCTCCCTATGTAGGATCTAAGGGTTGGGGTGCCTGATGGAGCTCAAATCTTTCACTCCTCAGGGAAAAGCCCATACCTTTGGGATCACTCCCAACTGTAGACTGCCACACATGGAATGTGGTTTGTTCCTTGAGGATACTGCATCTCTACCTCTTCTACCTGTCTTGGTGCTCTCTTTTGTTGTGGAGTCTTTGGTCCCCTTCAGGAGGAATTATTCCACAGATAGTTATAGATTTATTGCATCCACAGGAGAAGGTAAGCTCAGAATCTTCCTATACTGTCATCTCGAACCTATCTTTTGACTCTTGACATGACTTTAAAGGTACATTACAGGAACAACACATCAAGCTCTCAGGCCCAAATGAGGGTGAGGCTGAGGGGTACAAAACCAGTAACTCTATTAGTTTTCTATCCTACATGACAAATTACCACAAACCCAGTGGCTTAAAGCAACATACATATATTATCTCCCTGTTTCTCTGGGGCAGAAGTTGTGAATGGCTCAGCTGGGACCTCTACTTAGGATTTCACAAGGCTCCAGTGAAGTATTAGCCAGAATGTTCCTTTAAGGAATCTGGTGTCCTCTTCTTTTTCTTTTCTTTTTTTTTTAAGAAACATTCTTTTAAAAAAAATTTTTTTTAACGTTTATTTATTTTTGAGACAGAGACAGAGCATGAACGGGGTAGGGGCAGAGAGAGAGACACAGAATCTGAAACAGGCTCCAGGCTCTGAGCTGTCAGCACAGAGCTCGACGCGGGGCTCGAACTCACGGACCACGAAATCATGACCTGAGCTGAAGTCGGATGCTTAACCGACTGAGCCACCCAGGCACCCCTTTTTCTTTTTTTTTTTTTAAGTTTATTTATTTATTTTGAGAGAGAGAGAGCATGAGCAGGGGAAGGGCAGAAAAAGCAGGAGAGAAAGAATCCCAAGCAAGCTCTACACTGTCAGTGCAGAGTCCCATGCCAGGCTTGATCCCACGAACCATGAGATCATGACCTGAGCCAAAATTAAGAATCAAATGCTTAGCTGACTGAGCCACCCAGGCACCCCGAGGATCCTCTTCTAAGGTCATGTGGTTGTTGGCACAACTGGGTTCCTTATGGCTGTAAGACTGAAGTACCCATTGCCATACTGGCCGTCAGCTGGAGGACACTTGCAAGTCTTGCCATGTCTCTCTCACAAGTCCTTCCACAATATGGCAGCTTCCTCATTCAAAGCCAGGAAGAGAATCTCTTTCACCAGTATGCTAAAATGGAGTTATATATGTTGACACATATCATGGAGGTGACTATTCTATCACTTTTTTGTTTGTTTGTTTGTTTTTACAATATTCCATTGGCTAGATGAAAATCCCAGGTTTCTCTTGCATTCAAGAGGAGGAAATAATACAAGAGTGTATACACAAGAGGTTGTCTTAGGGTATGTTTGCCACACTGAGGGTGAGATCCACAGTGATGCTTATATCCAGCTATCAAGCACATGTCCCTAACTCCTTATCCCCTGAGCTTGATTAATGGTTAATAGAATAACAGTTGTGCTAATACTTATGTAGATGTAGGTACCAGAAGAATTAAAAAGCATACCAATGCTTAGGTAGATTGTTCAAAATGAGTGTGTATGGGGCCTGGACCCAGGTTTCAGAGTGATTAAAGTGGGGTAAGAGGGAAGTCCTTATTAATGAACATATAGAAACATCACTCTCAAATCTAAGAGTGTACAGTAGCTATTATGTTACAGGTTAGAATCACTAGAATTTAAAAAATAAAAAGATCTTGTTGCCTCAGTATAAACCAAAACCAGTAAGATACAAATTAATAGAAATAAATGAAAATCCACATATGTATGTTTTAGCATGTTCCCTGATCCTCATCATTAATCCCGACTATAGCCTCCATGAAAGAGTGTTAAGAAAAATGAGATTAATCTTTGGAGAAACAAATGGTGCCAAATATATGAATGTATTATATGGCATCTGATGAATAGAATTACAGTGACCAGATAAAGGGTGATAAGAATCCATCTGATATCTGTTCTAATCATACTCCATCTCGAACCCTCTACTGGGAATAGTGCAAAGATATCACATTTCCTGAGGAACAAACTAAGCCTCTAGCATTGGAGATCTAGTAGAAATAGATGTCATTAGTGGAAAATTAATGTGAAAAATGGCTAAGGTAAGTTAGGTTATGTTGTGTGGACGTGACAGGTGATTTAAAATATCTGAAAGCTGCCACATAAGAAAGAGGATGGCTTATTTGGGGTAGGACCAGTGGGGACCAATCATGTAGGCTACTTTGTAGGTGGGAGTGCTCTTCACAGGCATGCTCAGAGAAGATTTTGGAGACTGGTGAAAGAGGAATTACTGGGATTGGGGAGAAGTTGTCCTTTTTTTTTTTTTCTTTTTTTTTTAAATTTGTTTTAATGTTTATTTATTTTTGAGACAGAGAGAGACAGAGCATGAACGGGGGAGGGTCAGAGAGAGGGAGACACACAATCTGAAACAGGCTCCAGGCTCTGAGCTGTCAGCACAGAGCCTGATGCGGGGCTCGAACTCACGGACCGCGAGATCATGACCCGAGCCGAAGTCAGCTGCTTAACCGACTGAGCCACCCAGGCGCCCCGAAGTTGTCCTTTTTAACTCCAAGGTTTTTGATTTAATGAGAATGGAAAGCCCTGAAGGGTGATGCTATAAAAGCAGATGAATGAAGAAGCTTGAATCTCTCAGATAAAGAACAAAAGAGAATGAAGAGCCTACTGGAATAGAAGGTAATATAGTCCTAAAAGCGCAGAGAATAAGGCTGAGTGGCAGAGATACTTCAAGACCAAGTCATTTCAAAGAAGCAGTTCAGAGAGCAGACACTGACTGGAAAAGTACAGCCAGGTGGCAGATGGTTTCATGCACAGAATCCACAAAGGTACCAATGGTGCTTGAATCAACTACCTTCAAGAAAATGATCTCTAACTTAGAAATGAAGAATAGATCTTTCTTTTCTAGAGATCCTGATTTCTGAGCCAAATAGCCCTTGAATGTGTAGTAGAGAAAAGTAAGAAGGGAGTTAACAATGATTATAAAACCTATACACATGGGTACTTATAACTGCTAACTTGAGTATAGCTTGTCCCATAAGTTTTTCTAAATTGTAACAACATAGCCTGTTCATGTTAAAGAACAAATTTTTCAGAAATGGCCACTGAGGAATTAGCAGTAAGATTCTGTCCAGTGGTTTTAAAGGAGAGTTCCTTGGTCAACAGTCTCATGGGAATGGGAGAAAACCTGCCAGAGGATATTCTGTTTGGTGCCTTTTCCTGGAGGGATTTTTCCATCATTTCCTGGAACCATGGGAAAGCATCTAATGTTATTCATGTGCCAAAATAAAGAACACTGTCTTCCTATGTTTTATTTATTTATTCTGGGTTATAGGCCTTTTCAGTTTGCCCCCAGGGCTTCTGTTCTCCCATGTATAACGGCTTTTTATCACATTGGATTGTTGACTTGTCTGCCTCTTTCCCTATTCTAAGAGCTCCTTGAAGGTGAGAAATGTCTCAATTTATCTTTGGCACTAGCATTTGCCATACATTTGATTGGCATTAAATATTTTCTAAATGGATAGATATCATCACCACATCAGAATTCTGGAAATCCAGCTCTTTGAAGTCATCATGCCCCTGTTACAATATTCAATATAGAGACTCTTCACATCTGATCAGAAATCATGTTATAAACATAGTTAGAGACATAGAATCCTAGAAATATAGTTGGGGTTTGCATCTAGAATTAAATACAAGTTTAACAAAAATCTCAAAAATAATTGTCAGAAATTTTTCAAAAATTAATAAAGAACTCATTAATCTGTTCAACATATACCAGATACTCTACTGGATCCTAATGGTTTAAGATGTATAGGACAATATCCATGTGCAGGATGTTTTCCCAGTCTGGAGAGAGAGAGAAATATGCAAGCAGATAATTCCAGAAACAGTGAATAAAATGCTAATGTAGATTTGCACAATGTTACTTGAATCCAGAAAAAGGAACAACTAGTTAAGGATTCATAGAGTTGCTGATAAATATCACATAATGGGTGAAAAGAGAGGAAAAGCATTTCACGTGAAGATAACATTCAAGAGAATAGCAGCATGAAGGATCATGGGGCCCTTGGCAATAAGAACTAATATATTACTCCTAGAAGACCACAGGGTCCATGTGGAAAAGGCAGGGGATATAGAAAAGTGACGAGGACTACATTGTGAGATGGGTTTTATGCCAGTCTAAGGCATTTGGGTCAGGATAGGGAAGAAAGAAGCTTATGACTGTGTGGGAAACACCAAAGATCTTTTTTTTTAATTAACAGGTTATTGAAATATAATTACTACAGAAAAACTGTGCACATATTTAATGTATATAATTTGATGAGTTTGGATATATGCATATACCCATGAAGCCATCACCACAGGTAAAGCTATCAACCATCTCTAAGCTTCCTCATACCCCTTTGGTTTTTCATTTGAGTTTGTTTCTTTTGTGATAAGAACCCTTAACATGAAGCCTACCCTCCTCACAAATGTTGTAACTGAAACACGTAACTGTTGTTAACTATAGATACTGTGTATAGTAGGTCTCTAGTACTTGTTTGCCTTGCATAACTGGAACTATTAGCCATTGAACAATACCTTCCCATTTCTTCCCCACCCCCAGCCTCTGACAACCACAATTCCACTTTCTGCTTCTATGAATTTGACTATGTGAGCTACTTCATATAAGTGGGATGATGCTGTATTTGTCTTTCTCTGATTGGTTTCTTTCACTTAGCATAATGTATTTCAGGTTCATCATGTTGCATATGGGAGGATTTCCTTCTTTTTAAAGGCCAAGTAATATTCCATTATTTGTAGGTACCACATTTTCTTTATCAATTCATCCACTGATGGACATTTAGGTTATTTCCCTAATATTAGCTATTGCAAATAATGTTGCAATGAACATGGTGGTACAAGAGGAAAATACTGCCAAATCATATATTTGATAAAGAGTTATTATCCAAAGTATATAAGAAACTCCTATGACTCTATAGCAATAAAAACAACCTGATTTTAAACATGGACAAAGGATTTGAATAGATGTTTCTCCTAAGAAGACATACAAATGGACAACAGGTATATGGAAAGGTATTCAACATCACTAATGATCAGCAAAATGCAAATCAAAACCACAATGAGATATTGCCTCCCAACTACTAGAATGGCTATTATTAAGAAAACAAAAGGTAACAAGTGTTTTCCAGGATGTGTAGAAATTAGAACCCTCATACACTGTTTCTTGGAATATAAACTAGTGCAGCTACTATGGAAAACAGTATAGAGGCTCCTCAAAAAATTTAAAATAGAAATACCATACAATCCAGCAATATCACTTCCAGATACACATCCAAAATAATTGCAATCAGGATCTTGAAGAGATAACAAAGACCTTTTTAACTAAAGTACATCATAGCTGCTGCTCCTGTAGGGCCTTACAGGTATGTATTTATATTCCTCAGATGACTAGGCAAAACATTTCATACTCTTTGTACAGAACTTATTGGTGCTAATTTGGATAACAAAGCCAGAGACTGGGATGACTCTCTGAGAAAAATGTAGAGATAATAAGTTTTCTATGTTCCTCTGCTCTTGCACCCAACAAAGGAAGAGTGAATGCAGAAAAGTTCCCAACCTCTTCACCATCATCTCATCAGACATTGGGAACTGTGAAGTTCTTTCCCTTTACCTCTACCTGTTGTTAAATACTGATCTTTGTGCACCGATATGCTAGACCCCTTAACTTGGATTATCTCATTTAATCCTCATTCTGTAAGGTAGATTCTATTATTTGAATCTCCTTAGGATGTTAGGAGATTCCAATCCAGAGAAGACAAAATAGATCACAATGAGATAGCTCAGGAGCCAAGGACCAAAAGCCAAAACATAGTAGACAAAGAATAATTGAATCAAAGGAGTTTCAGATACGGGAAGAAAAAGTTTCAGGATTTCAGGACCTGTAGAAAGGGGGCATGCTCCAGGCTTCAGTAGGGAGCAAAGGAAAAAAGTTCTTGGTAACTGCCTAGAATATTAATAAATGTATATGATTTGCTTTGCTTTTATGTCCCAACTGGAACATAATATGAGACAGTATGAGATGTAGGTAGGTTTAATTTAAAAGAATGGAATGGATGGGGGTGCCTGGGTGGCTTAGTCGCTTAAGCTTCTGACTTTGGCTCAGGTCATGATCTCACAGTCTGTAAGTTCAAGCCCCACATTAGGATTCTGTGTCTCCTTCTTTCCCTGTCCCTCCCCTACTTGCACCCTGTTTCTCTCTGTCTCTCAAAAAAAAATACATGTTAAAAAATAAAAGAATGAAATGGATGTATTTAAATCATGGATAAAGTTGAAGTTTTTAAAAATTTCACTGATTTACAGTTTTCATTTTAGAATGGGAAATTTAAGCCTGAGGTATAAAGCTCTAGTAATTAATTATGTGGCTCTGTGAGCAGAAACTTGAGGAGGCTTGAGAAGGTCAGAGGGAGATACAGCCTATTTTAGCAGTCACTGAATCATACCTTACATGAGTAAATGTCTTGTTTGTCTACCACAGGGATCCACAAACTAGGCCAGTGGGCCAAATCTGACTCATGGCCTTTGTGTAAGGTCTTCTAGTTAAGAATAATTTTTATATTTTTAAAGGGTTGTAAGACACACACACACACACACACACACACACACACACACACTATATGAGACAGAAGCTGTATGTTGCCTATAAAGCCTAAAATAGTTGCTCTCTGGCCCTTACAGAATAAGTTTGCCATGTCCTGGTGTGTCAGACAGACCTCTGTATGGATTGCCTGGTTTACTTCTCAGCCTCACACAGCCTGACTAGAAAGAGGCCTCTCCCCTCCCAGGCTTGTTGTGTTCTCAAGTAGTGCTCTCGGGCATCATCCCACAGCCCATTATGCAAATTGGTAGACCCCATTTCAACCCTTAATGGATGGTGACATGAAAACCACATGTGCAGATGAGGCCCTTTCCAGGAGTCCCTACAGAATGAAACAACCCATGAAGACCAGACCACCATCCTTTCGTGTTGTGAGGCACGGCACCTTGCCAAGGCCTTTAGAAGTTTAGTGACTGGTGCTGTCAGTCTGTCTCCTTTCACAAGCACTAAAATCATGAAGAATTCATGGGAAGCTGCTGTAAACATCACACATTTTTGAAAGAAAGCTTTTTAATCAATTTAAAAAATAATGGTTTCAAGTCAAAACTTATAGGATTTCCATGGCTTCCTTTATTGATATCAAGAATAGTATTATTGATGCTTAATTACTTTGGTTTTGATGTGCTAGAGTCTATACTAAAAATATCAATAGTTTAGAAACTGAAGATAATTCAGTTATTGTAATAAAATGACGGCAATATTGGTATTATCACCTTCCATTTCTATGAAAACTTACATCTTTCCATGAATCGTCATATTTACATTTTATCTAATCCACAAAATTACCCTAGTTATGAATGGTACAGCTGATATTGAATTTATTTCTTCACTAAAGGAAACTATACTTAGCAAAATTAAGTAATCCAACACAATCAAGCCAGAAAATAAAAGAATAAGGACAAAAATGAAATTATTTGGACTTCTGGTCTGTGATTCCTCTCCTCTACCAACATAACACTTACCTAATACCATGAAGAATTTTAATGTTTAAAAATTGTAATTATACAAATGAAAGGATTAAAAATGCATAAGAGCTAAAAATAATTTTAAAAACCTCTTAACTGATAGCATGACTACTATTAATGATCACTTTCCTGCCTTTGAGCAAATTTTGTAAGTCTAAAAAGATAAAAAAAAAAAAGATAACTAAAAATGTTCCTGTAGATCGATTCTAATTACTTGTCCCTGGTAAATATTTTTTTTCCTTCTCCAAATCCTTCAAAAGATAGAGAAACAACCTTTTTATTACTACCCTGGCTAGATTCCTTATGGTCTAGTCATTTTTTTTTCACAATCACCTAAGGCCATGACCATGGATGAAGAGATTCCTTGCCAGTAAACCTCAAAAACAGTTTTCAAATCCTGTTCGATTCTTTTGGAATTTGTTTTCAAGTTGACTGCTCTGTTCCTTGTTTAATGGAAAAAAGAAAATGTATCAGAATCAAAATGTATCAAAGTCAACTCAAAATTCAGCCCTAAAACTGAAAAAAAGGTAGCATTATTTAAAAGACTGCCCACAGTTAATTAAAGATAACTTTATTTTCCATAAAATATTCTATTAATAAATTGCTATTTAACAAAAGATACATTTTAAAGATAAAAGAAGCTGTACTTTAGTGTATATCAGATTAGTAGTAAAACTGTTGAATGAAAGGCTAAAGTGCTAGTTGTAAAACAAAACCTACTTCTATTGTACATTAGAAACAAAAGGAAAAAAGAACAGTCTGGGAAAACATAAGAGAAAGGGCAAAGCGTTTACAAGTGAGGCATTTTATGTAGTACAGATGTTAGACAAAACAATAAATTCCATCACTAAAGAATAGAAAACTGGTTGACATAGCTACTAGTATGCTTTAATTGGTGAGTTTTAAGGAAAACAAGGTCCCTACCTAGGCCTATCTAGCTCTTTTCCATGAACCATTCTTTTAAACAAATTGATGGTTACTTTCTGAAAACAAAATAATTCTCAATGTATAAAACTTGGAAACAGAAAAAAAAAGGAAGAAAGCCATTATATTAATTCTCATTAATTTTTAAATTATTTTTTCAATAATTTTTAAAAAGAAATCTTTTGTTTACAATATACTGGATTGATAGAACTACCAGTGAAGTTTTTTAGCCAAGTGGGAGTTACTTGACTCAAGTGGTACCAATCCAAATCTCTCCTGACACTTTGAATACAGTGATTCAAAGATGGGGGCGGGGGGGAGGGAAGAAGGAAAAAAGATTTGAATCATGTAATGGTAAGCAGATGAGGCTGACAATTAGCTTCCACTGTCTGGATCCCAAAAACTGTCTCCTCTGAGATTGATTCATCGGCTCCCTTCCCCCTCCCCTTCATCTTCTTCCCTTTCTCCTTCTTCCTTCTCCTTCTCAACTTCCTCTTTATCCTCCATATCTTGCACCATATCCTTTGGTTTAAATTAGCTAACCTTTGTTTCTGTTACTGGCACCCAAAGAACCACAACTCCTGCATATGCTGTTTTGTATCCTGTTTTTGTTATTATATAATTTTATTACATAGTATTAAAAATGTTCACTGGGGCCCCTGGGTGGCTCACTTGGTTGAGTGTGGACTCTCAACCACACTCAGGTGGTTTTGAGTCAGGTCATGATGTCACAGTTAGTGAAACTGAGCCCCAAGTTAGGCTCCTGGCGATGGTGCGGAGCCTGCTTGGGATTCTCTCTCTCCCTCTCTCTCTGCTGCTCCCTAGTTCTCCCTCTCCCTCTCCCTCTCTCTCTCTCTCCCTCTCTCAAAATAAATAAGCATTGAAAAACAAACATTCAATGCCTTAATGATATTCAATCACATGGATGTTTCAGAAAATTTTTAACCAAACCTCTAGTGTTAGATATTAAATAACCCATCAGTAAATATCTTTGTATATAGATCCAGGTCCATATGTCTAATTATTTTCTAAGGTTACATCCTGACATAAAATTACTGAATTGAACATTATGGGCTTGTTAAGAATCTTGCTCTTTTAAAAAAATGTTAATTACACTTTAGTTAAGATTATATTTGAATATATTTCTCATGCTCTTACGTTATTATGACTTAAAACTATCTTGCTAATTCAATGGGAAAAATTATATATCTTTATTTGACTTCATATATTTCTTTCACTGCAATGGATACTTCCTTTTATCCTTCCCATTGAGTCTGAATGATAGCATGAAAAGAAATGTCACATTTTCCCTACAATTGGCAGTGTGATCCAGTGGTTTATAAATCAGTTAGGTTACAAAAGGTTTAAAAATGCAGTATGAATGTCACATTTTAAATTGCTTTAGGCTCATGCATTCATCTAGATTTGGAATTCTTACTATATAAACACTGTGTGTTTCATCTTTTTATTCATTTGATGAGATTGCTTATATTCATTTCCCACATCTCTCAAAAAGGGCTTAGTTCAGTGAAAAAAATTGTTTTGTGTTCTATGGAGAAATGTGTTATTACTTTGTTGGACCAACCTGCTGTAGGAATTACTTCTACAATTTAGTACCCTTGACCTCACATACAAATTTTAAAATATAATGTAGTCATATTAAGGTATGACTCAATCTCAAAAACGTTTTCCTATTTCCTGTGTGTTTTGCTTCTAGTTTTCATGTTAGGGAAAAAAGACTACAATTAAGGTATCTGTTTAAAGGCATATGTCATTGAGGCATTTGTTAGGCTGTGGTCAGTAAACATTACACAACAGAGAGTAATTTTATATGTAGTCATCCTGAATTCAGTCATTTTTTTGTATCATCCCAGTTACCAGATTTAATTTGCTAAATAACTAGTGGGTGTAAAGAAAATTCCATTCACAAAATGAATTACGGGATAGCTTTGGAACCCATCTTCATACTGATGTTTTTAGATGGTGACTATGGTCAAATATAAAACAGAAAGGGGATTTATAAAAATCTAAAGAAATTGAGATTATGTGAAAGATAATCCTAGGTGCAAATACACACACAAACACATATCCAAATGACTTACTTGCATATAAAATGGAGACAGATTTAGGACCAGGCAACATTATTGGTCACTGTGACTTAGACTCAAAGTTTTAAAGGTAGATAGAGGAAGTTAAATCCCTCCTATCTGAGTTTATACTTTGCTCTGGGGCTTGGTTCAGGCAGTTTTATCATTAGGAACTCTCCTGTTTTCTTAAACCTCAGCTCACCTCCCGCTTAATTATTATTCTTGTACTGTAGTTCTAGTAACTGGACTTCTGTCTCATAACTCATCATATGAAGTCTTGTTCTATAGCTTCCTATGTCTAGTCCCTGCTAGATATGAGCCAAGTCTTTGTCCCAGGCATGCACACTGCCCTCCTTCAGCCTGATGACTGGCCTCTGCTGCATCCTTATTACAAATACAGTGCTCTGCCCACCTATCTGAAAGGTCTTCTAAGAACAGTATTGCCAGTTGACGTCTCCATTGATTCTTCCCATCCACATGAAAGTTATTCTGCTACTTTATCTTGAATTCTTTGTTGTTCACTTTTTGCAGGTCAACTTTCAGGATGATCTTTGTCTAACAGCAGTTACAACTTGCAGGTCAATACTTTGGACAGATCCTGAGTGTTCCTCTTTGTGGACTGAAGTGATCTGATTTAGCGCTGTGTCTATTCACTCCATGCAGTAGTAAAGACACACCAAATAGCCTGCTAATGTGTGGTATGCGCCACCATCACCCCCCAAAAAAGTTGAGATTCTCTTGCACTAATGGTAGCCATCAACAGAAATGACTTAACTACTCCATTTAGATAATTATAGTAATTGTTTCTCTACACATAGCAATACAATAATTTCAGCTTCTTTGCATATTGCTCATTATAGTAGGCGGGCAGGCGGATAGATGGACAGATACAGAGTAATTAAGAACATTAATAACTCTACTTCCTATTAGTTTTGTCCATTTCCTATTCTTCAGTGATGGATCATAAGGTATCACTGCAATGACTCGCAAACTATTAGTAACCATCCTAGTACCGACAAAGATCAAAAGCAATCGTCAACATGATTTTAATTTTCTTTACTTGTAAGTTATCTTTTCTACCTTTATACACAAAGTAGGCAAACATAGACATGCATTCAAAATGGTAGAAAAATCATTTGAAAGTCTGCTTGGAATAGTTTTAATTTTCTTTTTTTTAAATGTTTATTTGTTTTTGAGAGAGAGAGAGAGAGAGAGAGAGAGAGAGGGAGCGAGCATGATCAGGGGAGGGGAAGAGAGAGAGGGAGACACAGATCTGAAGCAGGCTCCAGGCTCTGTGCTGTCAACACAAAGGCTGATGTGGGGCTCAAACTCATGAGCCAAATTCGGATGCTTGACTAACTGAGCTATCCACGTGCCCCTTTAATTTTCTATGAAATATAAAGCTGGTAGCATGGTGATCCCCAAGAAGAACTAGGCTATGAGTCAAAGATACTAGCATTGTCCCAACATTACTGCTAACTAGCATTGGGAGCTGAGATAATTTGCCTGTGTTTTCCATTTATAAAATGAGAGCGTTTACCTGAATGTATTAAGTACAAGTTTGACATTCTGTAATTTACACAAATTTGTTAATGTTGTTTTTTTTACTTTATTTATTTAAATTCAAGTTAGTTAGCATACAGTGTAGTATTGGTTCCATGATTAGAACCCAGTGATTTATCACTTACATATGACACCCAGTGCTCACCCAACAAGTGCCCTCCTTAATAAGTACACATCACCCACTTAAAATTTGTTAATGTTCTAATGTTAATTTTTACAGATTTGTTAACATGATTCCAGGGTTTCATAAGTCAAATATCTTGACCAATATCAATAATTTGGGGTATATTGATATTTGGTACATTTTGTTTGTTTCTTTGTGCTGTACTCTACTTTCCTTGAACATAATCCTTGTTGTCAAGCTGGTGTTGTCCATTATGTAAAAAAGAAATTTTAAGTTTAGATTTGACTTTTAAAAATATGCTATCAATTAGAATTTCACTATGTTACATAATGATATTTTCAACAGATGTTGTGTAAAATATTGGACTATACTGAATATTCAAATGCATACAGTACCAATCTCACAAAAATTCTTAGTGACACTTTGAAAAAATTATAATGTTTATAAGAAGCAATAAAAATTAACATGAATTCTTTGTTCCAAACACTACAGAGAGAAATGTAAGATTCTGACTATGTTTTTATAATATGTATGTAAACTGTATAATAAGCTGATGTCTTTAAGGTAAACAGAAAAGTATATGACATTAGTAGCATCTGTACCCCCCAAAAATGTTCTTTCCCAGCATTGGCAATGAAATTTCACTCTTTCATCCACATTCTCTTAGGCAATCTTTCTTATGACAGAGTTATGACCACAGATTGCATACTTGGGACAGGAAAAAAAATCATCATTTAAGAATGCGATCAAATCACTGTGTCTGTAAGTGCATCATGTTCTAACCAACCTATTAAGTAGGTAGAGGAAAGCTTAGGATAGAATCTACCCTCGACAGTTTCAGTAGCACATCCTGAGACCATAATAAATTCCTAAAGTTATAAACACTCTTATTACACAATATGATTTCTTTCACAAAAACCAGTAAAGTAGAACCACAAATAAAACATATTATTCTTCCCTCCTCTCTTTCACCTGTCCAACTCCTATTATTCTTCATGTCTCAGCTTTCCCAGGGAGAGATTTCCTGTAAAGTTCCTAGGTTAGACCTCATAACTCCCTGCAAATCATCTTTTATGATTCTCATCATGCTTTGTTACTGATTTCTTGCCTAATGACTGTTCCATAGCTTCAGGCTCCTTGAATTCAGGGATTCAGTCAGCCTGGCTTAGCTCTCCGTCTTTTCCACACCCAGGACAGTGCTTGTCACAGAGTCACTTAGCTGTTTTTTGTTTTGTTTGGTTTGGTTTGGTTATGAATGAATGAAAGTCCCAAAGTATGTAATGGCTGACTTCTCTGGATCCTTATGAAATTAGCAATAAGGAATAAAAATAAAATAATTAAGTTGAGATGCAAATGCTGGGCAGTAGCTTAGCCTACTCCCTAGTAACTGACTTACACCTAAGCATGTCTTAGCACACAGTTTTCAGAGTTTTCACCAAAAGTTTTATAAATTTTTACAGATATTTTCTTGAAGACCTGTGAATAGTTACAACTGTGATTGTGATATTCCAGCATCCACAACCTCTCAAACAATAAGCACATTCATTTCATTTACTAGTAGTATGGTCATGAGCAAATTATCCAGCTTTTATAAAACCTCAGTTTCTTCATCTGAAAAATGGATATTGTAATTCCTTTCATGTTTAAGTCACATGTGTCGTTCTTAAGAACTGTGTGAATTAATTTGTATGAAAATTTTCTGAGAGCACACGACAACTGTATGGTGTTTGCATAAACTGTGATTAGGGCATGGTGCCATAGTTATTTCAAAGAGGGCGTAGCTATGACGTTGTCTGCTAGAGGAAAGATAAAACAAGCATGTGTTATTTCATAGCTATTTCATTCCAGTTTTCAGCAAACTACTGATGATTGCAATCAATGAATCTGCAAAGAGACATTTGCCTCCGAACACGGGATGCAGCTTCACCTGGCTGAGAGCCACAGTGAGAAGCAGAATTTGTCACAGGCTTGCATATCCAAATGTTCTGAAGGAAGGAAAATCTCCTTAGAAATACAATAATACTGTTCATATTATAAATTGTGATGTCTCCCATGGCATCAATTTTCACTGAGCACATTTCTTTCTAAAAATTCTTTGAACATTTATGCAATTAATTCAAATGCAAAAACCAATTAACCGTATATCCTATAATCAAATCAGTTTCAAGTGAGTGCCCCAAATTTCAAGAGGACTTTGAAAGCACTACCAAAGTGAAATGGAACAAGTGAAGTGTGTAGTGCCAGCACAGGAAATTTTTCATTATTTTTTTCAGGCCCAAATACAGCTGCACAATATTATGCAACTTACTAAATATGTCAGGGATGCACTAATTACACCATTTTCCTTCACCAGGATGTTGTATGTTGGTATGCATCGCAAGTGGGGGACTTTGGAAAAAGACATCAAGAAGCCATGAGTGGTATTAGAGTCCTATAGACTTGTGTTGAAATGCCTCTTGAAACTAGCTGTGGGCTCTTCGGTAAATTAATTAAACCCTTTGCTTTAGGGTTGTTTTGAGGAAAACGCCAGGCACGGGGTTGCAGAGTGTTCACCCCACCAGCAGGGGCTCTTGTTCATTGTGCGTACTCTGGGTTAAGAGTCGTCTTTGCTTATACCCCCATGACCTGGTCTCATACATCCACTTGTACAAGGGCTAGACAGAGGCATCTGCCTTAGAGACAAACACAAGCAATGCAACTGGTAATTGTCATAATGATCTCTTCTTAATAGATTGTGTCTTTGATAATATCATTCCCCTATTGTGGAGTGTGACACAGTGACACAACCAGTCACCAACCAAGTCACACAGCCAGTTGGCTAAGCCAACTAAATGCCAAGATTATGAATGTGATTTCAGAAACCCTGAAAATGTCCCTTTCCCATGGGCAATCATGGATGTTCTTCCCTACCTCATCTGTTAATATTTAAAACTAAGCAGATGTATTGAAAAAGTTTTTCTTTTCCTTGATTACGCAAGTACCCTTAGATGGGTCCCTATAGAAACTTATCAGTACAGATAAAGAATCCGTGAACAGGAGTTGATAGGAGTATGGGAAGAAAGGCTGAATGTTATAGGCAAAAGGCAGAAAGAAGGGATCTTGCCTCAGTGAGAGCTAATGGACAGCACAGGAAGCTGGACTATAGCGATGACAAATTACACCTTTTCAGCAGACACCAGATTATGTCTATTATTAATAGCTCCATAATTTCTTACCCATGTGACTTCATGCAAGAAATTAACTTCTTTGTCAGTTTCTTCATCTGTAGAATGGGAATAATAATGCCTATTCCATAGGTGGTTGTAAGAGTTAAATGAGTTAATAAGTGTAAGTTCATTAGAATAGCATTGAGTACATTGTAATTATGTTTAGCAATTATACATTAAAAATTTTTTTTAATTTCTAATCTTTATTTTTGAGAGGGAAAGAGACAGAGACAAGCAGGGGAGGAACAGAGAGAGAGGGAGACACAGAATCTGAAGCAGGCTCCAGGCTCTGAGCTGTCAGCACAAAGCCTAACACAGGGCTCGAACCCAGGAACCATGAGATCATGACCTGAGCCAAAGTCGGAGGGTCAACTGGCTGAGTATCCCAGGCGCCCCAGCAATGACACATTTTTAAAGAGGCACAACCAGTTTTTTTTTTAAGGAAGTTTAATTTTAACAATTGTTAAGTCTTCAAAGTGCCCTCATTAAAACCTGTTTCACACCAGAATTGTTGTGTAAACAGGTAGTTTTGCTTATATTTAATATGTTCCCAAGGTTAATTATTTTTATAAATACTTTCAGTAATTTTATACATGTTTGTTGATGACAGTTCTCGTCAATTCATTAAAATGAGTGACATCTTGGAACTTAAACCTTTACCAGACACCATCTACTAATTTGCTGATCTGTGTCAGACATACTGTAGTTATCAGAAGTTAGCTAGATATGCACAATTTGGTATTTTGAAAGTGGATTTATTTTGGTATTTGATGTTGAATCTCCTAAAGTTAAGCAGCTGTCACATTCCTCTCCACATATCCTGAAATTAAGTTATCAGAAAGCAAGATAGCAGAATCTGTCCTTAGATACTCACCACTCAGAAAGATCAAGTGGATGGACATGTAGCAGAGGCTGGTGTCTATTTTGTCCTTTATCTCAGAGCTCCCTAATGGCAAAACAGGAAAATTCAACTAGTTTGAACCCAGTAATTTCCATCATTCAAACAGAACAAAATGGTGCATATTGAGGCTGAAACAACCAGGTACACAATGTTGGAATTATATATATTTTAAATTCTGAGGTGTTTTTTTGGCTTTAGTAACTTTTTTTTCTGACTTTTTAAATAATTTACTCATTTGTTCATCCACTTGTTCATTTGCTACTCATTTGTAAGGAAACATTTAAGATAGGAGCTCTGTGAGGTAATGAAAATAACAATACCTCTGACCATACCCTCAGGGGGTCCACAGTCTATGACAAGAAACAGATATATTAGATAGATAATGAAAATACAAGGTGATGAGTGGACAAGAAGAGTACATAAAAAAGTTGCTCTTACAGGACATCTCATGGGCCAGATGGCGGTTTTAAGGCTTTGTTGTGGAAGTGACATGTAAGCTTTTGATGCCTTGTTGCATGGGATGTTCTATATTGAAGTTTGCTGACCTGTAAGTGGGAGTTGGGCACTTCTGTTTGCTTCTTGTTTTTTTCCCTGAGCTTACAGTTTGAACTAGACTATTGCTAGATCCATGGGCGGGGGGGGGGGGTGGTAAGTTGGGGGGAAAGCCTGTAAGAACTTAATATTTCTCATCCTTCACTTTGATTGGTGAAGGATTTGCCTGAGGTCACTCAGCTTTCAGGTGTTAGAGCCAGGACCACAGTAGGTAAGATTTCCTGTCTGCCAGTCTAAACCTCCTTGCACTATGGCAAGCTATTTTCAAACTTTCCCTTTGGTTTTCTGAAAAGAAAGTTTGGTAAACTGTTAGGAAATAAAACATAGCTCTTTGATGGTTTTACTAGTTAGAAAATTACAGTTTTAGACTTTGCAGAAGGATTGTCTTATTTCATTTTCTTACCATTGACAGTTTCACAGTGAGAGAAACTTATTCATTCACTTCTTTTTGTTCTTATTTTTATGCAAAGAAGTTGAGGCTAAGAGAGAAGATGTAATTTGTTCAAGGTCACAAAGTGGTCATTGAAACAACATGGTTCCAAACCAGGAAGGTCTTTCTCTGAGATCTGCTTCCTTTGACTTTATCTTGCTGCCTCTTCACATCAAGGTAAGTCACACAGTTCCTGCTGTGAAGGAGTAATTTGGTAGAAAAACACAATTTAGTAGAAAGCCATAAAGAAACAAAACTCAAAGAAAAGAAATATCTCTAGTCACGATCCACCAAAAGAAAGATATGAGGAATTTCTGTAAGAGTTCAGAGAAAGGATGTGAATTTAGTATGGATTTGTAGGAAAGATGATATTTGCACTAATATTTTAGGAATTTATATGATTCAGGGATGTGGATATGGCATGATAATGGGAAAGAAGATTCTGGAAAAAATTAAACACAATTATCACATCCACAGAGGTCTTAAATTAAGATGCGTATAAAGTGAGAAGTTCATTTTGAGTGACACTGGTGTATATGAAAGACATGTGGACACAGAGGTAGAAAGCCCAGTAGGATAAAGCCATGGGCAGACCTGAATGTACAGATAAGAATGTGGATACCTTCCATAAGCTGTAGAGAGTCATCCAGCCATGTAAACTAGAGAAGTAGAATGATCTGTGTTGAGCTTTATTTTCTTCCCTAAAAAATAACTCATTTCACCTAAAATTTTATTTTCTTTAAAGCCTACTTCCTAGAATCTGTTTCTTAAAAGTCTTTGAGTTCATTTGATCAATATGCATTTAATAATGTGGGTAATAAATTTGTTTCCTAATTTTAAATTTAAGTTTGAGATGTTTTTGTCAGAAGGATCAGGTTCTGTTTATAGCACAAAGAGCTAGTGAGACAGCAAATATGTTACATTATCAAGTTAAGAATTATAATTTGGTCAACATTGTGTCACTGAATGTTGATGCATTTTTTAATGATAGAAAAAAGATGAATAACAAATTGATGCACTTAATAAATTATAAATTTTTTCAAGCTTCACAAGGTAGGCAGAATAAGAAGACTATATAGTTGTTTATGGATGAAAATGGTAAACATTTATTGAGTGCATTCCATAATCTAGTCCTGTGAGAGAAGCTTCACCTCTCTTACTAATTTTTTGATTATTTATTTATTTTGAGAGAGAGAGGGAGAGAGTGTGTGTGTGTACGCGCGTGTGTGCAAGCACGTGGGGGAGGAGCAGAAAGAGAGGGGGAGAGAGAGACAGAGAGAGAGAGAGAGAGAGAGAGAGAGAGAGAGAGAGAGAGAGAGAGAGAGAGAGAGAATCCCAAGCAGGCTCTGTCTGCACTCGATGCAAGGCTTAAACTCATGAGCCATGAGATCATGACCTAAGCTGAAGTTGGACGCTTAACTGACTGAGCCACCCAGGCACCCCTCTCTTTCTAATTTTCATGGTAATCCTATAAGGTGGTATTATTACTGCTGTTAGAGATGAGGAAATGGAATCTCAGGAGGTTAAGTGATTCACTTCATTCTCATTGTTGATGAGTGGCTGAACAGGGATTAACACCCCTTTGATTCTGATTTCAAAGGTAATGTTTTTAGTTGCTTCACTCAGACTCATGGTTATTAAAATATTTTTTACTTTATATTTTCTGTGTAATGCATAGATATAAAATAGACACAGCCTATCTTATAGAAGGCTGAATTCTGTCAAACAACCAAATTCTCACCATTTTAAAAGTGTTCAAATTCCATGTTTCAGTGTAAAAAACGAACTCGTCTCAGTGTATAGCCATGGTCTGATTTTATTTTGACTGTTGTCACGTTGAATCTCTAATAAAACAGAAGGCAGAAGTAACCACAATTTATAATCTTTGAGAGATGTCAGTATATATTTTAAAGCCACCTTACTTGATGTTATGAGGAACTTCAGATTGGGTTTGGAAAATATATATTGTTATGCCCTGTGGCATTTTCTGACCTGTCATGATGCCACTCAGTTTCAGAATAACTATTCATAGATGTTGAGAATATTTTTGTTGAATAAAGAGGCCATTTTGGAAATGTGTGGAGGTTAATATTATGCACATGAAACTGTGCTTTCAGCTTTCCTACACCCTGTCAAATCTGAGCAATTATTCTACCAACTCACTGCCTGTCCCCGCCCCCACATCATTTCTTTAAATTGCTATGGAAATTAAATTGAGAGACACACTCTTCTTTGCAAGATGCCTCCTTCAGAATCCTCTCTGCTTTGCCCTAGCCAGTTTGGAATGGAAAATCAGCCCACATTTCCATGGAACTTAGCAAGGCTTGGGCCAGATCTAAAAGGCACAATTTGCCTGACATCTGTGTTCCAGCCTCATGTTGCATCAAAACAATCCGTGCTGCTCAGATGAAAGCAAGCATCCTATTGTATTAAAGCATTTAACAAGCTAATGGTGGTCACTTTCTATTCTCACATCCATACAATCACATCCCACAAGGACAATTATACTTGCAAAGTATCCAACTCCAATTACATTATTCCATGATCACACTGATATATTTTCTATCATTTTGTTTTCATTTTATCTTCCAGTGGGTGTTGTGTGTAGCACAGCTGAGGAGAACAGAGGTTTTTTGTTTTTGTTTCTGTTTAGTCTTTATTGAAAGAAACTAGATGTCTAATTTATGGAGGCAAGAGCTTACTAATAACTTGTAGGCACTCCTCCTTACAATCAAGATCCAGGTGCTTAGGCCTGATCTGTGGCTGTGTAGTTAGCCAACAATGACTTAACCACAAGGGCTGGATGGCCACTGGGAGCCAAACATCTGGGTTGACCACTTTTCATTGCTGTTTTTAAAGGCAAGACCATGTTTCTAAAGTTTTGGAAACCATGACATCTGCTCCTTTTATAATTATTGGTAGAGCACTCAAATTTCTAAATGGCCTCATGGTCTTGAAGCTTCAGATGTATCCCCCATACAACTTCAAATATCCCCTTTCCCTAAAACAAAACAAAACAAAAGCAGCTGCCATTTGTAAGCTGGACCAAAGTAACTTATAACTTGAATATTACAGGAGAGATGGCTGTTAAAATAGAGATTGGACCTAGAAGTAGACTTTTTTTAAAAAAAATTTTAATGTTTATTTATTTTTGAGAGAGAGAACGTGAGCAGGGGAGGGGCAGAGAGAGAGGGAGACACAGAATCTGAAGCAGGCTCCAGGCTCTGAGCTGTCAGCACAGAGCCCGACGCAGGCCTCAAACCCACAGACCGGGAGACCATGACCTGAGCTGAAGCTGGACACTCAACCAGCTGAGCCACGCAGGCGCCCCTCTAAGTAGATTTTATAGATACTTAGGATAAACAGCTGTATTAAAGAGATATTAAGAGTGCTAAACTATAGAGATATAGAGTAATAGAGTAATAGAAAGGTCTAATATAGGAAAGTAACTGAATTTGGATAACCATAACCTGAGGGAATTCAGTAAGGCAAATTTGGGAGTGCCTGGCTGTCTCAGTAGAGCATCCAACTCTTGATCTCAAGGTCATAAGTTTGAACCCAATGTTGGGCACAGAGTGTAGTTAAAATAAATAAATTAATTAAAAAAAATAAGGCAAGTCTCCCTAGTTGACTTTTCTAGGTCAGTAACTACTAAACATTCTACAGGTTCCCTGCTTCTATCTAAATTCCTTGTTCTTTTAGGAAGGTGAGAAAACTAAGTGTTCTCTGAGGTCTAAGTTGAAAGTTTCTAGTTTCAGCTCTAACTAAAAAATAACTTTCTTCTCCATAAATACAACACAAAGTAAAATTAGGTAATAGATTCTCATCTTTTGCAGCATAGAACAAATACCATAGATCCTGGTATTTTGGATATGTTGTCACTCATTAAATTATCAAATTATGGCTTTATAAAATTAGAGCTTGGTTTCATTAAGAATTCTTCTTCCCAATTCAACTGGACACTTTGACATCTTAATTATAGCCATTGTTTTGTTTGGGGCATAATTTCTGTATTTTCTTAAAACACAATGAAACACTGTCTTTGAACACATGCTTCTAGGTCCACCAAATTCAGTGAGCTGAAAAGAAAGATATACCTAATTGTGATAGTCATTTAATAGTTTATTCTCCTTTTTACCTTGAAATCTTTATCTCTCCTATTTCAGTTTTCCATGCCCAAACATGGAAGTCTCATGGTTGCCTCTATTTCATTGAATCTGTCAGACTTTCAATAATAGTATGAAAATAACTGCTCATTTTCAGTCTGGAAGACCAATACTGAACATGTTGTTATTCTATCATTGGTAGTTTAGCAGTGGAGTTTTCAGAAATCCCTGGGAAGACTTTTCCCATAAAACACCCACTGTTGGGTAACTCACATAAATCCTGAACAGCCGAAGAAGCTTTGGGCTAATTGAGCTCTCCAGGACTGGCCATGCTGGTGCTCATCCAGCAAGATGGTTACAGAGACTAATGATTTATGACTTCACATCCTGGTTCCTTCAACTGAAATTGGAAATAAGTGTTGAGCATAGATTCTACTGCTTTTTTGGTAATTGTGCAATGAGCAAGAGTCTTGTGGGAGGTTTCATTCTGACACAGTGTTTTTTGAAGATACTGCATGGAAACTGTGTTAGGAAAAAAAAATAAAGAGGCTTATGCTTTCTTTTTCTAGAACAAAGCCTCCTTTTAGCTTTGTAAAGATTATAACCACAACAGAATCATGAACTTAATAGAGATAGTTGCTATTTGAAGTGTTAGTAATGGAATTCATTTTATACTAAATATTTATTTAGTGAATGTTAATGACAATTATATAGTTTTTTCTCACACTTTCCATGATTACCATGACTTCCTCCTTATCATGAAGAATATCCAAATTAATAGGCACTGCCTTATTATTTTTATTAATTTCTATGATTTCTTGATTTTCACTTGAGCGCATTTGTGTCATAAAAAAGGTCTAAAATTAGTATTTTATTTTTCACTTGAGAATGTAAAGTGAAAAAAAGGGCAGATATTATTCTTGATACAATTTCAGCTTTTTCAATATGATAGGCCTCCTATATCCATGGTTTCTCTTTCTAAGGGTTCAGTTACCTGAGTTCTACTGCAGTCTGGAAGCAGTTAATCTTCCTTCCAACGTGTATTCAGATGAGTAGTAGCCTAACACTATGTGACGATGCCTACTACGTCCGTCACCTCACTTCATCTTATCACGTGGGCATTTTATCATCTCACATCATCAGTAGAAGAAGAATGGTGAGTACAGCACAATAAGATATTTTGAGAGAGACCACATTCACATAACTTTTGTTATGGAATATTGTTGTAATTATTTTACTTTATTATTAGTTGTTAATCTCTTACTGTGCCTAATTTATAAATTAAACTTTATCATAAGTATGTACGTAGAAGAAAAAACATAGGGCATATAGGGTTTGGTACTATCTATGCTTTCAGGCATCCACTGGGGGCTCTTGGAATGTAACCTCCATGGGTAAGGGAGGACTACTGTAAGTAGGTTGTGCATATGGAAAATCATTTCAAGTCCCTAGGTCGCAATTTCCTTATCTACAAAATAAGAAGTTTTTAGTATAAGGACTCACTCTAAAATTTTTCCTAGTGCCTGCAACTTAGGATGTTACATTTCATTTTTACTCTGTAGTATTTTACACATGACATTATGAAAACATAATGGCAAAAAGTTAACTGATTCAAATGAATAAAAGTCTTGTAAATACACAAAACACAAGACCTACAAGATAAGCAAGCAGATAGAGTGACATGCACAACTCCTGTGCTGGATGAGTAAACACTGGCAAAATTTTCTTCAATAAAGTGAGAGATAAATTCTAAATAGAGTAAGGATTGCTTCCTTGCATGAATTGATATGTGTTGTGAGTTGAGCATTCTTTTAACAAATACTGCTCACTTCTATATTATAGTCTAGTGAAAAGAATATTGGATCTACTTTCCCAAATATGTTGCTTAAAGATTGATGTGACCTTAGCCAAATCATTTACCACAGTTTTCTTTTATAAATCAGCAGGTTTGGGCTTTTTAAATCTAAAACTTTTTATACTTCTGAAAAGTTTATGTCATGAATTATATGGATATATGGGTGGATTTGGAGAGTGTAGATTTTGGAGCCAGGCAAACCTGGGTTAAAATCCTAGCCTGTTTAATTATTTTCCAAGCTGTATAAACTTGGTCAAGCTGCTGGGGTCACTGATGTCACTGGGTCTCAGTTTTGTAATTGGTAAAATTCAGTAGCTTAACTAAATAAACGTGCTCATTCACGTAATAGTCCAATGCCAGTATTCCTGGTAATGAGGTCACTTTCTCTACGTGTGATTCAGCAGATTTACAGGGAGGACAATGGGGAAGCCTCATTTTCTTTTTTCAAAAGTCTTGGCTTGAAGGTAGTACACATCACTTTTGTTTACATTCCTCTGTTGAGAATTGATATATGATTATTCATGGATGCAAGGAGGGGTACAAAACATAGCCCTTGTCTCCTCAATGGTTCTAGAGGCCATTCCAGAAAGGAAAAAAGAAAAAACTTTTTGTGGACCACTTGTAGACTGTGCCCCAGTTGACATTCAACATTTTTTTCATTACCCACTTTTCTCTCTTGTGATTTGACTTCCATTTATCAGATCTTATGGAAATGAGGAGAAATATTAAGTAAACTCTGATACACACGGTTGCTTCATTTTCAGACATCATATTCATATCTGAATGCCACGTGTACAATCTTGGTACATGGCTATATGCTAATATCTGGTACGTACTTGAAAAATACCGTTCTACTATAGACTAGAAGTGTTTAGCAATAATGCCAATAATAACCCTTTTACTTGCAAATGTTTCTGACACACCACACATGTCACTGTTATAGCAAAATAATTCCTTGATTTATTATAATTCCATAAATCATTCTGCATTTAACATCTTTACATCCTTTTGTAAAGGATTTGCTTTACAAAAGCAAACCTTTTGTAAAGTTTGCTCTTCATCCAAATGCTCTTAAAAGTGAATTGACAAAAAAATGCTTCAGTCCTATATGAATGAATTCAAAATCATGTTATGTGATTACTTTAGGATGCTTTTGAGCCAAAGCTATGTTGTAGGGTGTGTGTGTGTGAGTGTGAGTTTGGTATGTCACTAGAGCAATACTATGCTTCAAGAATTTCATTACATTTCTTGGGAATTGCTGCATACAAATAAACCAGCCTCTAGCGTTCAGCTTCATGCTGTTTTTAAGGAAATAAAATACCCTTTGCTCTTCCCTGGAAGTTATGTTTTAGTTTCTGATTATTGTCCACATTGTAGTTGTCTGTAGTATTTGTTAGCGAAAGTCCAGATGGCTGACATATAATTGATAAAAACAACTTGAAGCTTTCATCTCATATGCAAGTTTTTGCTCTGAAGTATATGTCTAAATACTAGACAGAGTAGACTGGCAGTCCGTATCTGTCTTCAGTGGGAACATACCATGCTGTTTTTCCCTACTGTGACTATCATTCTTCTCTCTACTCATACTGCCACTGGCCAACTGATCCCTAAAAAATGAAGAGAAGAGGGGAAGAAGCTTCCATGCTGACTTCCTTGTTGATAGAATTGCCAGCAGGAACACATTTGATTCAATTAAATCAAACAAGTGTTTATTGAACACAGTCACTGGGCTAATGCTAGTGCAAAAATAAAGAATAATACAACATGGCCCCTGTCTATAAGAAGTTTATTCTAGGTGAGGAGATAAATTTATAGACTAGAAATTCAGTCTTCTGTTAAAATCATTAGATAATATTGTTTTACATGAGTGCTAAGGCAGATTATCTTCTGATAACAAAAAATAAAACCCAACATTACCAACACGAGACACTACTATACACCTGGCAGAATGGCAAGACCAAAAATGTCAAAGATCAGAGAGGGTTTGGAGAAAGTGGAACTCTCATACATCATTGGTGAGGGTGAGAGTATAAAATGGTACAATTACTTTGGGAAAATGTATTCCAGTTTCTTTGAACATACAATTACCCTAAAACCCAACAATTCCATTCTTAAATATTTACCCAATGTACATGAATATATATGTCCCCAAAAGACTTGGACAAAAATGTTGACAGCAGCATTAGCAGTACTAGTATCCATCACTGGGGGAACCGCCAAACAACTGAAAGCCACTTAGCAATCAAGAGGAATATGCTATTGATCCACACAGCAAAAGAATGACCCTCAAAAACATTATGCTGACTCAAAGAAGCCTTATACAAATCAATCAATATGGTACTATCCCATTTATATGAAGTTTTAGAACTGGAAAATATAGTCTATGTGGAAAAACATTAGAATATCACAACACTGGTAGACTCTGGGGGTGTGGGTGAAGACTGCCTGGGAACAGACATGAGGGAGTTTTCTTGAGTGATGGAAAGAGTCCTATTTTTTAAATGTTTATTTTTTTATTTTGAGAGAGTGCATGCACGAACAGGGGAGGTCGGAGAGAGAGGAAAAGACAGAGTCCCAAGCAGGCTCTGTGCTAACATGGGGCTTGATCTCACATACTGTGAGATCGTGACCTGAGTCAAAATCAAGAGTAGGATGCTTAACTGACTGCGCCACCAACATGACCTGGAAGCATCCCTATCTTGATAGGGTTTGGGGTTATATAGATGTGTGCATTGGTCAAAAGTCAGCAAATGTACATGTGAAATTTTGCATTTCATCATGTATAAGTTTTACCTCAAAAGAAAAAAATTGTAAGCTAATATTTAACTCTAATTAATGAAATTCATGATACAGGTTCTAGGGGAAGCAATTTATTTCAAAATGTATCAGAAATAAATGACGGGATTAAAGGGTAGATAAATGGATATGTCATAAAACAGACCAAAATGTTAATGACAGAACAAAGTGGTGGGTATATAAATATTCACAGGAAAAACTCTTTTAATTTCACTATCTGTTAAAAAATTCATAATGAAATAGTTGGCATAAATAGAATAGAGCAGAAATGGTCCTGTTTTCCACCTAGGTTATTGAAGTTCCCCTGTGAATGAGTTTTATCACCTACTCCCTTATTTTTTTCTTCTTCAATCCTTCTGTTATTTTTATTTCTTCAATTTACTAATTTGCTTAGCTTTCACAACCTTAAAAAATTTTGTCCCTAAACCTGTCTCTATTCAAATTGCTCTTTTTTTCTCTTTCTTAGTAAACTTATTTTCTTAAAGAGGATCTAAATTTGCCATCCTGCTAGCTTCCCCTTCTCACCCCCCCTCTCTTCCCCACCCCCAGCAGTTTGGTGTTCATCCTTGTTATTCAAATAAAGCTGCTCTTTCTCCACTGTTACCAAGAACCACCTAATTGCCAAATCCAATGTTCCTTTCTCAGTCCTCATCTGTTCTCTCTGAGGTCGCAGCAACAGGCCAAGGCAGCTGGTTTGACTCAGAACATTATTATGGCTATAAAATGACATAACCTGCCAAACTGCTTCCTGTGACAGACAAATAAACTGCCAGCTGAAGAGGCGCATGGATGTCACATTGCAACATCTCCTAGGACACATTTTTTCCTGCTTCTCTTCTCTGAATATTTACTGCGGCTGATCATCCACAAGTGGAAAACCTTTCTTCATCCAGTTTCTATGATTTAGATTTGAGTCAGTTTTCTTCCTCCTCTGTTTCCTCCATTTGCTGACCATTATCAAGCTTTGTTAGCTCCCCCTCTTTAAGTTTCTACTCTGAAATGAACCCGTTTCATTAATTGTAATGACATCTATGTGTATTTTTAAAATAGTATAAGCTATTGAGAATTAAGGCACCAGACAAAACAGGTGTGTGTGTGTGTGTGTCTATTTAGGATCCCCAGCCTACATTTTGAGAACCACTTGTATTCTAGTATACTTGTTTGATGATTTTTAAACATTCTCTATGCAAGAGATTCCATTTTTAAAGCTTAACATGGAACTTCAACACTTAAAAATATCAGACCAGGGCACCTGGGTGGCTCAGTTGTTGAGCATCTGACTCCTGATTTCATCTCAGATCATGACCCCAGGGTTGTGGGATCTCTAGCCCTCCACTGAGTTTTGGGCTGAGCATGGAGCCTGCTTAAGATTCTCTCTCTCCCTCTGCCCTTCTCCTCTCCCTTGCTCACACGCTCTCTACTCTAAAAACAATAACAACAACAACATACAACAAAAGCCAAAGCTACACTGCTCTGGTGGTGAGGAGGTTGGAGAGATTCAGAGGACCCACCCCTGCCTTGGGTCTTGCAGAGGTCTTCACTCTCCTTAAGGAAGGCCCTGAAGTTTCTCCTCAGTACTCTGGAATCATGTTCCTGAAAATGTGGATGCATACTAGTCACCTGAGAATTTTATAAAGATAAAGCTCCCGATTCAGTAGGTCTGGGATGGGATCTGTGACTCTGTCATTCTAACAAGCTCTCAGGTGATACTAGTGCTGCTGGCCCAGAGACCACACTTAGGAAACAAAATGCTAGATTTCTTCAGTGCCACATCTGAATGCAATGTGTAAGCTTTTTATATTCCAGAGAACATTCTGATTGTTTTGTCCTTTAGGAGATAAATATTTGTTTCTTCAGGGATCAAGGAAGTAGATATTTTATTCTCTGTGATGTATAATTATTCCTCTAATATGTTATCAATTTTGAAAATTCTATTTGGAATTGGACAATTGCCAGGTGGAATGATTAAGGAGATTATATCATAAACCCTTTTTCTAGCATTAAAGTAAATAGGGGAGGAAGGCCTAGAGACAAGAAGGTTTAAGAACAGAAACAAAATCAAAACTCTTCAAGAAAACTCAAACCCTATTTGGAACTGGTAACCAGCAAGTTTAGTCACAGGAGGACTCAATATAGGCACCAAAATTATAATGGATGGTTAATAGGTCTACTTGGATTCAGATATTTCTTTCTTCTCTTACCATGACAACCAAAAAAAAAAATACTAAAAGCTGTTAACTGGAGAATGACTTTTGATGCAAATAGTTTCCACGAGTCAGAGGTTAGGGCAAGCATCAGCCTGATAGTGAAATCAGCAGAACCGGTAGATCCCATACACAGACTGCAGAGCACTGTCTTTAACTTCCTAACCTAATAGGGCTATTCCTCAAGTTGAAGACCTCCTTCCTTTTTTCTCTAGATGGCCTTTTCTCCTTCATCTGGAGCTCATTTTAAATTCTTTTTTTTTAAGTTTATTTATTTTTGAGAGAGCGAGCGAACATATGAACTGCAGAGGGACAGAGCAAGAGAGGGAGATACAGAATCTGAAGCAGGCTCCAGGCCCTGAGCTGCCAGCACAGAGCCTGACGTGGGGATCGAACCCATGAGATCTGTGGGATCATGTGAGATCATGACCTGAGTGGAAGTTGGAGGTTCAACTGACTAAGCCACATAGGTGCCTCTGTAACTCATTTTAAATTCTAATTGATGACCTCTATATATTTATCTTCAGCAGTGATCTTTCTGGAGTTTTTATTTCTGTTCCAAAGGTTATTTACTCATTTCTCTCATTCATTCATTCATTCATGATATATCAATATAGAGACATAACAACAGAGAAAGGGTAAACTAGTCCTTAGAGTTCCTGTGGGGAATATAGAAAACCCAGTAATTTCAATTCACTATGTAATTCCTCTAGCTCTTGAGGTCTCACACTTTCCTTTAATTGTCAGACAATGTGACTTTCGCCCTCATCCCACATATTGTGGGACGCTTGATGACCCACTCCCCACTTTTGAGCACTCCCAGTGCTCTTTCATATATTTGGATAGTGCTTGCTTCAAATTCCTGTCTAGAGTTAAGAACAGGTTCCTTCCTGGAGCTGTTGTCCTGTCTCCGCACAGGGATCATTATTGCCTCTCTTATTTCATAACCTGAAGCCTGCAAACACTGGCTCTTGCCAATAATAGACTTTTACACAAGTACTAGATATAACGGAGGTATAACTATAGAAAGCTAGAAGGGAAAACAGTGAAATACTGATGGTTGGTGGGCATTTTCTCATTGGTATCTTTATAGGTCTCAGCTCCCTACCTTAATGTGAAGACCTTCTCTTTCCTGCAGTGTTCTCCCACTCCAGTGGTGAACCCACAGCTCCTACTACCCCCATCCCATATAAGTAGTGCAACACAGCCCTGTTTCACAGACTTGCCTTTCCTGATCTTGCACAGGGGCCTATCCTTTCATGATCAATAAAGGGCAATCATGCTGTCATCCTAAACAATTCCTATCTTTCTAGGGCAGTCACCTTTAACTTAATTATAACTATTTTCTTTTTCAACAAGTATGTGAAAAGTGCCACCCAAAACCATAGTAAAAATGGAAGTCCTATAGCTATATACAATAGAAGTAAGCCTCAGAAATATCATATTTAGTGTAAAAGGGAAGTTATAGGAAAGCGTGTGATTATATTTTCCAAAGACTAAAAATGAATGTAAAAATGTATAGGCAGACATACATATAGGACAGAATTATTTTAGAGTTTATTTTTAAAAGATAGCTCTTAGTCTCAAAACAAGATAGTGTTATCTCTGGGGCTGGGAGAGGCAGTAAGAAGAGATGGACAGGAGCCTGTAGGTAGCTATAATGCTCATGGGAATGTTCCAGTTACGAACTTGGGTAGGAGCAATGAAGTCTTATTTCATCTTTATGCAGTATAAGTGCTGTGTTGTACGATATAGATCCTTTGTAAAGCAATATGATGATGCGTGATGCCCAGGGTTCTCTGATTCCACAGATATTAAATTCAGGTTTGGAACAGGAGATTAGAGGAAGCTCCAAGAGAATATGATTTCTGAGATACTAGTGAAAGGCAAATGGCCATTTCTATCTGTAAGTTCCTCTTGCAACTCAGATTACATCCGCAATAAACTCATGTTTCTGTTTACTTTACTCTCAGCCAACTTCTCCTATCTGTCAAAAGTTAGCTCTCCAAAATATCACCAAAATAACCTGCTGATAAGACAAAAAAATTTTGTTGCTTACCATGTTAAGGGAGAACACTACCTCAACAGTATCAGGAGCCTTGCAGAGGGGAAAGAACAACACTGGGATATTTATTAAGATTCTGAAGTCTAGTGCGTGATTCTGAAATTACATTGAAATCAATGTGGGATTGACATATGGAGAAGGTATGCTTGGATAGAATTGGGTAAAGATCATGACTGATAGTTTAGAATTGGTGGACACTGGAAAAGGAAGATTTTGATGCAAAGGTTTACGGTCTTGGAATGCAAACAGTTGTTTGATGCTTTCTACAGAAGACTTGAAATTCCTGGAGTGAATAATTCATAATTGTTCATCAAAGTAATGAACTTGCTTAACAAAGTAATCTGCAACTTATCTTCCTGAGTAAGGGTTTCCTGGAACACTAAAACTTTCTTGGTGAGGTCAATAGAATAGTCATGTTAATGTAGACAGTAGGCTGTATAGATAGTTTCAACTTTCAATAATCCTTTCTATGTTATTTAAAGGCAGCATTAGTTATCCAGTGAGGAGAAAGTGATTAAATTTAGTCAGAAATATTGCATCTGCTTCCTGATTCTGCCATTGACAACTTGGATGAGTCATGACACACTTTTAAATAGCACTTTTGGTACCTTTAGAAAGGGGGAAGAAAAAATAATATAAAAATAGAAGAGATAAACCATAAGAGACTCTTAAATACAGAGAACAAACTGAGGGATGCTGGAAGGGTGTTGGGTAGGGGGATGGAGCAAGGGGCATTAAGAAAGGCACTTGTTGGAATGAACACTGAGTGTAAGTGATGAATCACTAAATTCTATTCCTGAAAAAAAAAAAGAAAGAAAAGAAAGGGGGACTATGTTTCCTTTAAAATTCGGTGATAGAATTAAATGAGGAAAGGGTATTAGTATTATAGTATTAGTTGACCCTAAATCTCGTAGGGGAGGAAAATATCTTTTTCTTAAGTTTATTGATTTTGAAAGTGAGAGAAAGTAAGTGCACATGCATGTGAAGGGGAGGGAAAGGGAAAGAGAGAGAAGGAGAGAGAGAGAATCCCAAGCAGGCTCCACATGTCAGCACAGAGCCCTATGCAGGCCTTGAACTCACAGAAAGCGTGAGATCATGATGCGAACCAACATTGAGTTGGACACTTAATTGACTGAGCCACCCAGGTATCCCTTTCTTCTACTTTTCTAAATTCTCAGCTGAGGCCCCTGTAATACAAAAAGCTAAATTAAGGAGAGATAAACATACATACGTATTGAATATAAATTTTACATGACACAGGAGCCTTCATAAGGAAATGAGGACCTGATAGTGTGGCTAAATCTGAGTGTTCTTACGCTAGGTTTGATGAAGAATGGAAATGTGTGGGAAAATGTGATAGCTGATAATCTTTTTTGTTGTTGTTCTAAGCATCATAAACCAGGGAAAACAGCAAGGTCTATTCGTTTAGATTCCTTTCAGGGTCTTGGAGATAAGCATGTTCCCTTACTCCAGGTATAAGGAGGACATCTCTCACAGGAGGGCTTTGTGACCTGCTTCAGGGGAAGTTCTGAAAGTCCTTCCAGTACTTGCCATTTCTTACATTCTTTCAGCTTGAAACATTCAGTATGCTAAGGTGTTACATTTTGGGTACTGTGTCCTGAACCCTGTCAATCCCTGCACACACCACGTCTAAACTGGTCAGAAAATGTAGACAACTCTCTCAACATGCTACGATGCAGGCACGTTTCACATTACAGTGTTTAAAATTTTCTATATAATGGTGAAAAAAAAATCTTAGACTGCTTAAACAACAACAGAATTAGAACAAAGATATTGATCTTAGATTTAAATTCTACCTGGAATTTGTCATTTCTGCCAATGAACTCAGCTTACTCAATATTACAATTGACTGAGGTTCTGTATGTCTCTCTTGCTTTTTTTTTGTTGTTGTTGGATCACTTTAGCATTCAAAATGAGCCAATTCTGTTTCAGTCACGCTTGATGAGAACCGGTGATTCAACTGTTGCAAAACTTTGAAAGTGTTCATTAATTCAGGCTTAATTAATGCAGAATGACAATTAAACTTTTATGGAGTATATGTCATCAACATGAATACCATGCATTTATTATATTCCTGAATATTGGGATGAATACAAATGAATTTCAATGACCAAAAAACTTAAAATGTTACCCCAGTTGTATAGCCATGGTTATATATGAAATGTGCCTCACGTGACTGAAAAAGATTTGAAACTACATTTTATACCTTATGATATAAATGCAGACAAAGCACTATATTTTTATTAATGTAATGGCAGCTTTTCTTATGAACTCAGCCTCTGGAAAAAAGGAATAGATAATTCCTTTAACTTCTTGCTCAATAATTCATATGTCCTAAAAATATTAGAATTCTAGATTCATGGTATTAAAAATTCAGTCTGTGATTTCAAGAATATTTAGTGTTTCTTAAACTCAAATGTCTGTTCTTTTGTGTTAAATGGAACAGCTGTACATTCTAGAATCTAAACCAGCATAAGGTGAATGGCAATGTAAAATATGCCTGTTCATTTCAAAATTACATAGTTTCATCAAATCCTAGGCTTATATGCCAGGTTCCAGTATTCAACAGAGCCAGAAGTTTGCCATGGCAACTGCTGTTTCCTTTTTTTATATATAAATCTGCAGACTAACAGGAAAGAACCATCATGTCAGGATGTTTTTCCAATTCATATACAGCTAGATTTTTATTGATGTTCATTTCTTATGATAATTTACGTTGAATGTTAAAAACTTTTGGTTTTAATTAGACTTTACATCCATATACTGATAGTATGTCATAAATTAAGAAGGTAGTATGTAACTTTTAAAATGACTGTGGAATTCTGTCCTCTGTATCAGTTAGTATTCCACTTAATTGGGAGTCAGCCGCTTTTTTTTTGCAGGAAAATGAAGGGTCTGGGATCTGTACCTTAGTTTCCGCCTAAAACATTCAGAATCCTATAAACACCTTGCCATATTCATTACTTTTTGCACCAATACCAGTCACATATATATCATCTAGTAACAAGATCAATAATCATTTTATTAGCAGACTTTTTAAAGAGGACTGGGTAGGATTTCTTGGGTGGCTTAGTTGGTTAAGCCGCTGACTCTTGATTTTGGCTCAAGTCATGATCTTACCATTGTGAGATCCAGCCCCACATCAGTCTCTGAGCTGGGTGTGGAGTCTGCTTGGGGTTCTCTCTTTCCCCCTCCCTTTGACCCTCCCCCACTCTCTCTCTCTCAAAAAAAAAAAAAAAAAAAGAGGACTGGGTAAAACTAAGTTACCATAGAAAAATTCACCACAGCAGAATAGACTTACAGGAGAAATGAGAATTTTCCTGAAAATTTATATAGATAGAAAACAATTTCATACAGAAAATGAAAATTATTTAAGAAATAAATTTTTATTAAAAACGTAAGAAATAAGATATAGTTAGGTTGAGTGACTGGCAACTGTAAAGCCTTTCTTAAAATAATTATGTTCAAAAAAGACATCTTTCAATGATGAGTTCTAGAGGTTTTTTTAGTTTATATTTATTTCTGCCCTAATCTTTATTTCCTTCTTTCTACTGGCTATGGGCTTTGTTCTTCTTTTTCTAGCTCCTTTAGGTGTAGGTGTAGGTTGTTTATTTGAGGGTCCTCTTGCTTCTTGAGGTAGATTTGTATTGCTATAATCTTCCCTCTTACAACAGCTTTTGCTGCTTTTCAAAGATTTTGGACTATTATGTTTTCATTTTCATTTGTCTGCATATATTTTTAAACTTCCTCTTTGATTCCTTGGTTGACCCATTCATTGTTTAGTAGCATGTTATTAAGCCTCTATGTATTTGTGTTCTTTGCAAATTTTTTCTTGTGACTGATTTCTAGTTTCACATCATTGTGGTCAGAAAAGATGTATGATATGATTTCAATATTTCTGAATTTATTGAGACTTCTGGCCTAAAATGTTGTCTATCCTGGGGAATGTTCCATGTGCACTTGAAAAGAATGTGTATTCTGCTGTTTTGGAATGGAATGTTCTGAATATATCTGTTAGATCCATATGGTCCAATGTGTCAATCAAAGCCACTGTTCCCTTGTCAATTTTCTCTCTGAATGATCTATCTACTGAGGTCAGTGGGTGTTAAAGTTCCCTACTATTGTTGTATTACTATTGATTTCTGTCTTTGTCTGTTAGTAGTTGCTGTATGTATTTGGGTGCTTTAATGTAGGGTGCATAAGTATTTATGATATTTACACATCATACTTTTGATAAGTGTCTTTTCTCCAAAATATACAAAGAAAAAACCCTACCAAATTATACAAAGAAGAATTAAAACTCAATAAGAAGACCAAAAGACCTGAGCAGACATCTCACCAAAGAAGATACAAAGATGGCAAATAAACATAAGAAAAGATGTTCAATATCATATCATCAATAAATTGCAAATTAAAACAAGATACTCCCACCTATATATTAGAATGGCTAAAATTAAAAAAAACAACAACACCAAAACCCTACAATACTAAATGTTGACAAGGATGTGCAGTAACAGGAACTTTTATTCATTGCTGGAGCTAGTGCAAAATGGCTCAGCCACTTTGGAATACATTTTTCACAGTTTCTCACAAAATTAAACATAGTCTTAACCATATGATCCAGCAGTTATGCTCCTTAGCATTTGCCCACATGAATTGAAACCTTATGACTGTACAAAAATATGCCCTTGAATATTTGTAGAAGCTTTATTAATAATTGCCAAAACTTGGAAGCAAGCAGAGTATCCTTCAATAGGAGAATGGATAAACCAACAGTGGTGTATCCGGATGATAAGAGAGCTATCAAGTCATGAAAGAACACAGAGGAGCCTTAAATGCATACTAACTAAAAGAAGCCACCTTAGAAAGGCTTCATAGTATATGGTTCCAATTATATGACATTATGGAAAAGACAAAACTCTATAGACGAAATGGTAAGTAGTTCCCATGGTTTAAGGGGAGAGGAGAGATGCATAGGTGAACCACAGGGGATTTTTAGGGCTGTGAAGCTATTTAATCATACTGTCATGGTGCATACATGAAGTTACGCATTTGTCAAAACCCTTAGAATTTAAAAGCACAAACAGTGAACCTTAATGTTCAAGAAAACAACCTCAATTCAAGAAAAAAAAATCATTTAGGAAGAAGGTAGGGGATCTCAGGAAGGAATGCAGAGTATGACAAGAAAATCTATATATTATAAATATATAAAACAACCACTGTCTTCCTTGCAATAACCCACAGATCCAGTCTTACCACAAAAATAAAAACAAAGACAAAACATCAAACAAATCCCAATAATGAGAATACCCTGCAGAATTCCTCAAAATTGATAAGGTCATAAATAAACAGGAAAATAGGAGAAAATTTTATGGCCAAGAAAGGCAAAAGAAACATGAAAACTAAATGTACTATGGTACCCTAGGTGAGATCCTGGAACAGAAAAAGTACATTAGGTTCAAACTGAGGAAACATAGATAAATTATAGACTTCAGTTTCTAATAATGTATCAATATTAGCTTATAATTATAATAAATGCACCATGCTAATCTAAGATGTTAATCATAGGGGAAACTGAGTATATGGAATATATGGGAGTTCTTTATACTGTATTTTCAGTATTTCTGTAAATCTAAAACTTCTAAAACATAAATCTGTTTTTAAAAAAATACCAATTTGATGGGGTGCCTGGGTGGCTAAGTCGGTTAAGCGACTGACTTCAGCTCAGGTCAGGATCTTGTGGTTTGTGAGTTCGAGCCCCATGTCGGGATCTGCGCTGACAGCTCAGAGCCTGGAGCTTGTTTTGGATTCTGTGTCTCCCTCTCTCTCTGCCCCTCCCCTGCTCATGCTGTGTCTTTCTTTCCTTCAAAAATAAATACATTAAAAAAATTTTTTTAAATACCAATTTGATGCACTGAAGCCTTTGCAAGTCACAGACTGCTTTTGGATTTATCATTTCACTTATTTTTTTATAATAATTCTTCTCCAAAGCAATTTTTGTTATTTTCATAGAATAATTCTTGATTAAAGCCCAGATCAATTTCTCTTTCATAGCCTAGAGGTAGAAAGAGCTTCAAACACTTTTCAGAAATAAGTAAATCCTGGAACATCAGAGTTGCTCTTTCTACTTCTCCTTCCCTATCCCCTTCTTCAGTGTTTTTTTTTTTTGTTTTTTATTTATTTATTTATTTATTTATTTATTTATTTATTTATTTTTTAATATATGAAATTTACTGTCAAATTGGTTTCCATACAACACCCAGTGCTCATCCCAAAAGGTGCCCTCCTCAATACCCATCACCCACCCTGCCCTCCCTCCCACCCCCCATCAACCCTCAGTTTGTTCTCAGTTTTTAACAGTCTCTTATGCTTTGGCTCTCTCCCACTCTAACCTCTTTTTTTTTTTTTTTTTTTCCTTCCCCTCCCCCATGGGTTTCTGTTACGTTTCTCAGGATCCACATAAGAGTGAAACCATATGGTATCTGTCTTTCTCTGTATGGCTTATTTCACTTAGCATCACACTCTCCAGTTCCATCCATGTTGCTACAAAAGGCCATATTTCATTTTTTCTCATTGCCACGTAGTATTCCATTGTGTATATAAACCACAATTTCTTTATCCATTCATCAGTTGATGGACATTTAGGCTCTTTCCATAATTTGGCTATTGTTGAGAGTGTTCTTCAGTGTTTTTAACAGCTTTCTTCTTTCCATTGCCAAGGCTGCTGACAGCATGTCCCTTTGGTGTAGCCACACCTGATATGTAACCATCTCAAGACCTTACCATTAATCACATTCAGTTGTAGTTTCCTACTTAATTGTATCACCCACCAGATTGAGGACCCCTGTATCCTCACATACTTGCACAAACTTATCATGTAGTATACGTTCAAATATATGTTTGAAGACAGTGCCACAAACCATGACTCTAACATCAACCTGCTTAGGGAACTGTGAACTAATACAGTTAGAGGGGTTTCCCTGTACCTGTTAAATGCCATTAAGGGGGTTGTGCCCATAGGAATGTTGATTGTTGTTGCAGTAGTTATGTTCTGTAAAGTCACTGTAAACACTGAATTAGTGGACACTGAACAATTGCTCATGGGGGAAATACAGGGTTAGGTTCCTGAGAGACTCTGGTCACAGTATTTTCCTCAACTAATCAATACATAACCCTGTTTTATGTGTGTTTCTGTTTCCATATGCCTTATTTAATATGTGCTCTTGATTCATTAACATTGAACTCACGAAACACAGCACTGTTAATCATGCCTGAAAGAAGCTAATTTAACACAGGTATTTTCTCCTTAAGGCACAACCCAGCCTTTTAGTGCTTCAGTACTACCTTGGGGGCCATTTTAAACAGCAAAATAACCAACAAAAAGCACAAAGATATTAAAAACATGGTACTAAATTCACACTGTAAGAGATGAAATAAGAATGCAGCGTGTTATCTTGTTTACATCAGCTGGTAACATGCACGTCACGCAACTCAAGTTTTTCAACACTTTGTATACATCTGTGAATGACTTCTAAAGTCTTGCAAGTGATGATTTTGAAGTTATAAATAAAATTTAGTAAGTAGATGAATTTGAAAATACAGAATGTGTGAATAATGAGGAATGACTTACTTCATAGGTTCTAGAGCCTGACTGCCCAAACAATAATTTCCCTATTGCTATATAATGGATTTTTGAAAGAAAACCTGACTGTGGGTAGTAGAAAGCACCAGGACTGGGTACCAGGGTGCCTGATTTCTCTTCCCCTGCCTTATATTTCCTGAGTGGATGAAACAGCTCTAAGATATTCTATTTCCTTCCATGCTAGTTTGTATCTACCCCTCCCATGTCCTAAGGGCATATGAAGAAGAGCAAATATGGGGTAGCACTGTTCATACAGGATACTGTTGAACCATAAATTTTATAACTGAACAGGATCTCAGAGTTCATCTGTTTTATTTCCAACATATTCCAAATTTGGAAACTGAGACCCAGATGTTTTAAGTGACTTGCCCCAAATTAGCAGCAATGCCAGGATAATAACCATGTCTGACAAGTTTTTATTTTGTCAGTGCATTGTGTTACTTATGGATTTCTTTGCTTGCTTATTTAATTACATTTACGGAAAGTTTACCATGTGCAAGGAAATGTATGGCTGCCTCTCCTCGAGAAGCCTCCAGTTCAGAGATTCTATGCATAGACTCTCCCTACATTCATATTTTGAGTTTTGATGCTCTACCAAATTATTGACTTTAAAGTTTTAGTTAACTGGTTTAATGCATAGATGTTGGGCAATGTCCATCAGTTAGATAATATGTTTAACGCTTTTACCTATATATTGATTATGGGCCCTCTTCCCTTTTTACTTTGTATCCCATCATTAGGATAAAGACTTGGAAATACATATTCTGATTGAGATTTCTCTTCTGAAATCTCCACTTATATTTCTTAAGAGTACCTTAAATTTAACATATCTCAAAGTAAAATTGTACTCTCCACTCCTCACCCACACCCAACATGGGAGTACTTAACACTTGCATTTTCCATACCACCCATGTTCAATAGCCAAGAGCTGTTTAGTGTAGTTCCAAAATGTATTTTGAATTCATCTAGATCTCTCCATCTCTATGTCAAATGCCCTCACCCAAGCTGCTACTATTGTCTAGGACACTGCATAGTTTCTTAACTGTTTTCCCCACTCCATTCTTGTCCCTCCTACAAAATATTCTTCACACAGAGGCCAGAGTGATTTTTTAAACTATAAAGTATATAATATTGATTTGAATATTTAAAAATCTTCAGTAGTGCTTGCTATGTAGTTCAGAAAATGTCCTCAAACTCCTTAACATGATCTTCAAATATTTGTATGTGCTGCCCTTTGTCTCTTCAACATCAGCTCTGGTCGTTCTCCTCACTCATTATATTTTAGATATCCTAGCCCTCTTATGTGCAGTAGGATGCTCCACACCTCCTCTCAGTTCAGCACCTGCAAATATACCACTCCTTCCACCTGAGAAATTCTTTCTTAGATTATTAATCAAGATAATTTCTGCTTATATTTTGGATCACAATTTAAACATCATTTCTTCAGTGAGAACTTTTCTGCCTCTCTCAATTTAAATTAGACCATAATAAACTTAAAAAAAAATAGACCTTGTTGATACTGCATACATGGTCTTTCCTTTCATAGCACTTATTATAATTATAAATCTGTTTTGTAATATTTTGTGTCCTATCTCCCTTTCCGCACAATGTATTCCATGTGGAAAGACATCCTCTTTCTTAACCTATCTCTGTCTTACTCTCTAGTGCTTAATCCTCATTGTCTAGCACCGGACTTTGCCAGCACACCCTTTCTGAAAATAACTGTTGAATTAATAAATATGCTGATAGATCTATTTTTTTATTTAGATATGAAATACATTATAATAAAATACATAAGGTAACCAATATTAAGGATTCAGCTTGATTTTTTTGTGTGTTTTTATATTTTATTTATTTATTTATTTATTTATTTATTTATTTATTTATTTTTAATTTACATCCAAGTTAGTTAGCATATAGTGCTATAATGATTTCAGGAGTAGATTCCAGTGATTCATCCCCAATATATAACACCCAGTGCTCATCACAACAAGTGTCCTCCCTAATGCCCCTTACTCATTTGGCCCATCCCCCCAACACTAACCCCTCCAGTAACCTTCAGTTTGTTCTCTGTATTTAAGAGTCTCATGTTTTGTCCTCCTCCCTGTTTTTATATTATTTTTGCTTCCCTTCCCTTTTATTCACCTGTTTTGTGTCTAAATTCCTCATATGAGTGAAGTCATATGATATTTGTCTTTCTCTGACTGGCTAATTTCGCTGAGCATAATACCCTCCAGTTCCATCCCTGAGTTGCAAATGGCAAGATTTCATTCTTTTTGATTGCCGAATAACATTCCATTGTACATATATACCATGTCTTTATCCATTCATCTATCACTGGGCATTTGGGCTCTTTCCATACATTGGCTATTGTTGATAGTGCTACTATAAACATGGGGGTGTATATGCTCCTTTGAAACAGCACACCTGTATCCTTTGGATAAATACCTACTAGTGCAATTGCTGGGTTGTAGGGTAGTTCTATTTTTAATTTTTTGAGGAACCTCCATACTGTTTTCCAGAGTGGCTGCACCAGCTTGCATTCCCACCAACAATGCAAAAGAGATCCTCTTTGTCCGCATCCTCACCAACATCTGTTGTTGCCTGAATTGTTAATGTTAGCCATTCTGACAGGTGTGAGGTGGTATCTCAATGTGGTTTTGATTGATATTTCCCTGATGATGAGTAATGTTGATCATTGTTTCATGTGTTGGTTGGCTATCTGAATGTCTTCTTTGGAAAAGTGTCTATTCATGTCTTTTGCCCATTTCTTCACTGGATTATTTGTTGTTTGGGTGTTGATTGATCAGTTCTGTATAGATTTTGGATACTAACACTTTATCTGGTATGTTATTTGCACATATCTTCTCCCATTCTATTGGCTGCCTTGTAGTTTTGCTGATTGTTTTCTTCTCTGTGCAGAAGCTTTTTATTTTGATGAGATCCCAATAGTTCATTTTTGCTTTTGTTTCCCTTGCTCCTGGAGACATGTTGAGTGAGAAATTGCTGCGACCAAGGTCAAAGATGTTTTTCCTTGCTTTTACCTCTATGGTTTTGATGGCTTCCTGTCTTACATTTAGGTCTTTCATCCATTTTGAGTTTATTGTTTGCGTATGGTGTAAGGAAGTGGTGTAGGTTCATTTTTCTGCATGTCACTCTACCGTTTTCCCAGCACCATTTACTAAAGAGATTGTTTTTATTCCATTGGATATTCTTTCCTGTTTTGTCAAAGATTAGTTGGCCGTATGTTTGTGGGTCCATTTATGGGTGCTCTATTCTGTTCCATCGATCTGATTGTTTTTGTGACAGTATCATACTGTCTTGATGATTACAGCTTTGTAATACAGCTTGAAGTCCAGGAATGTGATGCCTCCAGCTTTGGTGTCCTTTTTCAGGATTACTTTGGCTATTCGGGGTCTTTTCTGGTCCCATACAAATTTTAGGATTGTTTGCTCTAGCTCTGTGAAGAATGCTGGTGTTATTTTGATAGGGATTGTATTGAATATGTAGATTGCTTTGGGTAGTATCGACATTTTAATAATATTTGTTCTTCTAATCTATGAGCATGGAATATTTTTCCTTTTTTTTGTGTGTCTTCTTCAATTTTTTTCATAGGTTTCCTACGTTTTCAGGGTATAGATTTTTCACCTCTTTGGTTAGATTTATTCCTAGGTATTTTATGGGTTTTGGTGCAGTTGTAAGTGGGATCAATTCCTTGATTTCTCTTTCTGTTGCTTCATTATTGGTGTATAGGAATACAACTGATTTCTGTGCATTGATTTTATATCCTGTGACTTTGCTGAATTCCTCGATTAGTTCTAGCGGGTTTTTTTTTGTGTGTGTGTGGAATCTTTTGGGTTTTCCATATGGAGTATCATGTCATCTGTGAAGAGTGAAAGTTTGACTTTCTCCTTGCCAGTTTGGATGCCTTTTATTCCTTTGTGTGGTCTGATTGGTGAGGCTGACTTCCAATATTATGTTGAATAACAGTGGTGAGAGTGGACACCCCTGTCATGTTCCTGACCTTAGGGGAAAAGCTCTCAGTTTTTTCCCATTGAGGATGATATTAGTGGTGGGTCTTTCATATATAGCTTTTATGATCTTAAGATATGGTCCTTCTATCCCTACATTCTTGAGGCTTTTTATCAAGAAAAGATGCTGTATTTTGTCAAATACTTTCTCTGCATCTATTGAGAGGGTCATGTGGTTCTTGTCCTTTCTTTTATTGATATGATGTATCATATTGATTGTTTTGCAGATATTATACCTGCATGCCAGGTATAAATCCCACTTGGTCATTGTGAATAGTTCTTTTAATGTATTGTCGGATCTGGTTGGCTAGTATCTTGTTGAGGATTTTTGCATCCATGTTCAACAGGGAAATTGGTCTATAGTTCTCCTTTTTAGTGGGGTATTTGTCTGGTTTTGGAGTCAAGGTAATGCTGGCTTCATAGAGTGAGTTTGGGAGTTTTCCTTCTAATTCTATTTTTGGAACAGCTTCTAAAGAATAGGTATTAACTCTTTAAATGTTTGTTAGAATTCCCCTGGAAAGCCATCCAGCCCTGGACTCTTGTGTTTTTTGGAAGATTTTTGATTAGTAATTCAATTTCTTTACTGGTTATGGGTCTGCTCAAATTTTCTATTTCTCTTGTTTCAGTTTTGGTAGTTTATATGTTTCTAGGAATTTGTCCATTTCTTCCAGATTGCCCAATTTATTGGTGTATAATTACTTATGATATTCTCTTATTATTGTATTTCTGCGGTGTTGTGATCTCTCCTCTTTCATTCTTGATTTTATTTATTTGGGTCCTTTCCTTTTTATTCTTGATCAAACTGGCTAGGGGTTAATCAATTTTGTTAATTCTTTCAAAGAACCAGCTCCTGGTTTCATCGATCTGTTTTCTGTTGTCCTTTTTTTTTTTTTTTTTTTTTTTTGGTTTTGATATCATTGATTTGTACCCTAATCTTTATTATTTCCTGTATTCTGCTGGTTTTGGGTTTTATTTGCTGTTCTTTTCCCAGCTCTTTAAGGTGTAAGGTTAGGTTGGGTATCTAAGAACTTTCTTCCTTCTTTAGGAAGGCCTGGATTGCTACATACTACTTCCCTCTTATGACTGTCTTTGCTGCATCCCAGAGGTTTAGGGCTGTGGTGTTATGATTTTCATTGGCTTCCATGTACTTTTTAATTTCCTCTTTAACTTCTTGGTTAGCCCATTCATTCTTTAGAAGGATGTTTTTTAGTCTCCAAGTATTTGCTATCTTTCCAAATTTTTTCTTGTGGTTGATTTTGAGTTTCATAGCTTTGTGGTCTGAAAATATGCCCGGTATGACCTTGATCTTTTTGTATTTGTTGAGGACTGATTTGTGTCCCAGTATGTGATCTATTCCAGAGAATGTTCCACGTGCACTGGAGAAGAATGTATATTCCACTGTTTTAGGATGAAACGTTCTGAGTATATCTGTTAAACCCGTCCAGTCCAGTGTGCCATTAAAAGTCATTGTTTCCTTGTTGATTTTCTGTTTAGATGACCTGTCCCATTGTGGTAAGTGGGGTGTTGAAGTTCCCTAATATTGTGGTATTAATATCAATAAGTTTCTATATGTTTTTGATTAATTGATTTATATATTTGGGTGCTTTCATGTTTGGAGCATAAATGTGTACAATTGTTAGATCTTCTTGCTGGATAGACCCCTTAATTATGATATAATGCCCTTCTTCATCTCTTGTTACAGTTTTTATTTTAGAACCTGCATTGTCTAAGTATGGCACTCTGGCTTTCTTTTGGCGACTATTAGCATGATAGATCATTCTCCATTCCCTTACTTTCAATCTGAAATTGTCTTTAGTTCTAAAATGCATCTCTTGTAAACAGCATATAGATGGATCTTATTTTCTTGTCCATTCTGTTATCCTATGTCTTTTGATTGGAGTGTTAAGTCCATTGACATTTAGAGTGAGTACTGAAAGATATGAATTTATTGCCATTATATTGCCTGTAGAGTTGGAGTTTCTGGTGGTGTTCTCTGGTCCTTTCTAGTCTTTGTTGCTTTTGGTCTTTTTTTGTTTTATGTTTGTCTTTTCTCCCCTCAGAGAGTGCCCCTTAAAATTTCTTGCAGGGCTTGTTTAGTGGTCATGAACTCCTTTAGTTTTTGTCTGAGAAACTTTTTATCTGTCTTCTATTTTGAATGAAAGACTTGCTGGATAAAGAATTCTTGGCTGCATATTTTTCCAGTTCAGCACAGTGAATATATCCTGCCTCTCCTTTCTGGCCTACCAAGTTTCTGTGGATAGGTCTGCTGTGAACCTGATCTGTCTTCCCTTATAGGTTAAGGATTTTTTTTTTCCCTTGCTGCTTTCATGATTATCTCCTTGCCTGAGTATTTTGTGCATTTGACTATGATATGCCTTGTTGATAGCCAGTTTTTGTTGAATCTAATGGGAGTTCTCCATGCTTCCTGGATTTTGATGTCAGTGTCTTTCCCAGGTTAGGAAAGTTTTTGACTATGATTTGCTCACATAAACCTTCTACCCCTTTTTCTCTCTCTTCATCTTCTGGGACCCCTATGATTTGGATGTTATTCCTTTTTAATAAGTCACTGAGTTCTCTAATTCTTATCGTGCTCTTTTGCGTTAGTTTCCCTCTTTTTTTTCTGCTTCATTATCCTCTATATGTTTGTCTTCTTTATTGCTGATTTGCTGCTCTGCTTCATCCATCCTTGCCGCCATGGCATATACTTGAGATTGCATCTCAGTTACAACATTTTTAATTTCATCTTGAATTTACTTTTTATCTCCACAGAAAGAGATTCTATGCTTTTTTCAATCCAAGCTAGTATTCTTATTATTGTGATTCTAAATTCTGGTTTTGACATCTTGCTTGTATCTGTGTTGATTAAGTTCCTGGCTGTCCCTGTTCTTACTTTTCTTTTGGATTGAATTCCTTCATTTCATCATTTTGAAGGAAGAAAAAATATTAATAAAAAATAAAAATCATAAAATTTAAAACAACAAAAAAAATCAAAGAAAGGATGCTAGATCCTAGATGTGTTTTGGTCTGGTTGTTGAAAGAAGCTTGGTAGAGTAGAGAAAAAAAGGAGAGAAAAGAAAAGAAAAAAAGGAAAAAAAGAAAAGGAAATTGCTTGAAAATTAAAAAATGAATACAATAAAATAGAATAAAATTATGAAAGTAAAATAGAATTTAAAAAATTTACAGAAAGTAAAATAATATAGTAGAAAAAAATTTTAAAAATCTTTTTTATAAAAATGGGAAAATATATATATTTTTTCTCTTTATTCAAGAATAAGAAAAGAAAAAAGTGAATAGATGGATCAGTGAAAAGAATGAAATACGATTGAAATTACATCCAGTTTCCCCTAGAAATCAAACTATGAAGCACTTTATAGTCTGTAAACTAAGCAGGCAGAGAGACTTGTGGTGTTCCTCCAAAGCGTGGTTGGCCCAATTGGGTGGGTTTTGGTGTAATGGCTCCATTCTCCACTAGGTGGCACTGCTTAGTTTACTGGGGTGGATCATTGTGGCTCCTGCATCCATGTATGCCCATGTGCAGGAGGGGTGAAAATGGCGTCACCCAGCTACCCAGTCTCTAATATCAGAACTCTGTGCTCTTGCCAACCAGCATTCAAGCACCCCTCCTTTGTCTCCAGCTTCTATCCACTCTCTGCTTCTACACTGTCCGTGACCAAGCCATCAGATTGCTAAGCAGCACATCCCTCCCGAGTTATCTTAGATGGGGCTGTGTTTCCAACCCCCTCACTTCCGAAGGCCCTGCAGCTTTGACTTGATCAGACCCTCTAGGGAAGGGTCTTGCCAAGCAAGGGCCGGGTGCTACCCTACTGGCCCCAGGAATGTTCGGGAGACTGTGCTGCTGCCGATGCCCAGAGACTGTGGCCAGGTGCCAGCCCTCCCCAGAAAAAGTTTGGGAGATCATGTAGCAGCAGCATTTCAGGGTTTATGGAAAATCACAACACATGTCTAGTGCCAGGCTTCACCCTTAACATCCTTGTTCCAACACCAGCGAATGTGGCTGTTCTCTGGGATCTGTTGGGACTTTTGCCTGTGGGGAGGTTGCACAGCCTCTACTAAATGTTCTCCCAGCAGGGGAACCACCTCTCCCTGTGTGGCCTGTGGACACCTTGGACCTTGCTCTCTGCTCTTTGGGATTCACCCTTCCCATCAGAGCACTGCCAGGCATCGAGCTGTGAGTTTCAGACTCTGAGCTCCCTCTGTTTATAGAATCTTAATGGAATTTAAGCCCTCTTCTTTCTCCTTTCTCCCTTCTCCCTTCTCCCTTCTCCCTTTTTTTTTCAGTCCCCCTTGCCGTCCCTTTTTCCTTTCTCCCTTTTTTGTTCAGTCCACTCTTTCTCTTTCTCACCATCTGCTTTCAGGGGGAGTGCTTTTCCTGTACTCTCCCTGTAAGCAAAAACAGCTCACTGCTCTTTGCGGCTTTTCTCTTCCCAAGTTCACCTCTCTGCACCATGTACCTGCTGAGTTCTGTGGTTCAAGTTGTGCAGATTGTTGTGTTAACCCTCAAATGATTTTTCTAGGTGTGCAAGATGGTTTGGTGTTGATCTAGCTGCATTTCAGGGATAAGAGAGGCCAAAAAAAAAAAAATACAAACTTCCATGCTGTTCCACCATCTTGGCTCCTCTGCTGCAGCTTGGTGATTTTTAAATGTAGTATATACCTGTGTAAGCACTACCCAGGTTAAGATATAAAACATTACAAGTTTTTACTATAGCATTCATGCCTTAACTTGAACATTTTAGCTAAGAGCCTCAGCTGTGTACTGTAGCAGTTTAGAACAGTGTTTCTAAAATTTAACGAGCAAGTGAATCACCTGGGGACCTTGTTAAAATATAGATTCTGAATCATCACGTCTGAGGTTGGGCTCAAGACACTGAATCTCTAACAAGCTTCCTGGTCAAGCTAGTGTTGCCAGTTCATGAACCACACTATAAGTAACACTGTTTCTGAGAAGGGAGATATGAATGAGCAAAGGACTGGGTTTGACTCCTGGCTGTGCTATTTGTATCTCTGTGAAGCTAGATCAATTATTTAACGTCTTCATGACTCTTTTTTTTATTTGTAAATTAGGAACAACAGTACCTACATTGTAAGGATTGCTGTGGGATAAAATGAGCTAATATAAGGCATAGTGTTTCGTGTGCAATATATGAAGCATCACTACAGTTGTATCTCATATGGAACACTGGCAGGTACTCCACACCATTGGATGAAGTTTCTCATCTGTAAAGTTAGATGGCCCTTCAATCACTAAACCTCTGTAATTCTCTTCTAGAATCCATCTCCCTCTAAGTATGTTTCAGTCATCTTTTACACTTAAGAAGAAAATGTGGGAAAAAAATCAAGCACACTGTTTCATAGAGGGAGGTGTAGTTGAGATTAAAAACAATCTTAAAACAATAATGAAAGAAGTAACACATCCACTTAATAAATGTTTATGGAATTCCTTCTCTGAGTGAGCCCTTGTCCCAGCCTTGAAAGAATTCATAACTTAATGCAGATATAGAAAATGGATATCTGAATCAGTCGTACTTTTCTAAGGAACTCAATACTCCAGGAAATCATTTCTGTTCACCTTGTTTAAAAAGGTTTTATAACATAGGCTCAGCAAAACCAATAATATCCTGAGACTTTCATAGAGCCTATTTACTTTTGGTTCTCCACCCATTTCTTTCAATTAAGTACAAGGTCTTAAGTTCTTTTTTATTTTCTCAGATAGGTTAATAGAGAAAAATTCTATGGTCTTTGGGGGAACAAAGTACATATTCTTTAGGCTAGAACTGAAAGCAATTCACAGATGGACACTGCCCTCCTTGGCTGCCTAATCTCCACCATCTCCACTCCACCAGACCTTCATTCGGCTTTATCATGACCATCCTTTCCCACAATGGAGTAATTCTCCCTACTATTCCTGGGCCTTTGGGCTTGCTGTTCCCTTTGCTTAGATGCTCCTTCCCCCTGAATCCCATTCATTCTTCATTAGTCACATTAAAAATCTTCTATTCCAGGAAACATTTCCCAAATTCCAAATCTGAGTTAGTTGCACCTTGCTTTTGCTTTTGTGTTTATTTAAACCATGACTCACATTATGCTCTAATTAGTATATTTGCTGACCCTGCACTAACTGTAGACTTTTACAAAATAGGCCTGAGTCTTACATTTCTCTGCTGCCCATATAGTCAGCAGTGGATCTATCCATGGGGGTTCTGTAATGATGTCTGTAGAGAGCAAAGAAAAACTCGCTTCTCATGCAAGATGCTATATGGAAAGACCTGAAGCTTATTAGTTTTTTTTTTTTTTTTTACATTTGACTAAATTCTCCAAAAAAAAAATTGTGTTGGCAGATTACTATGTTGGGGAGAGCCAAGACAAATGGGATGGTAAAATTTAAGAACACTGGCATTTAGGAAATAAAATACAGTGGGGGAAAATGAACATGAAATAATTGAGATAAAATAGCAAAGCTAGAAGGATCATAAAACTAAATGTATTGAAAGAGATATAAATCTGTAAATTGGGCATGTGAGCAGTGAGAGTAAAAGATATAGTTGAATCAGGCATTTTGAATTGTCTTTGTGGGTATAGACTGGGATTTTTGTTTGTTTGTTTGTTTGTTTGTTTGTTTGTTTTGTAAGCTTCCTTGGTGCTTGTTCTAGAGAAGTGAGTCCCAGAGGAGGTGTCTATGTGAAATCCAGAAGAAAGCTGACTAATGATCAGAAAGAACATCAGACAGCATTGTGTTTCTTTCTAGGTTGTTAAGACTACACCTCCAGAACACCACCACCCAATAATTAATAATATAAATCTCTTGAATTTCATTTTGTTTGGTCATTTGCCTGAGACAAATATCAGGGAAGCAAAGAGCTCATATTCTATTGCAGACATTGGCAGCCATTACTAGCTAGCCTCTTTGTGGAAGTTATTTTCTATGGAACACAGCCACACCCACTCATTTGCATCTTTTCTCTGGGCCACTTTTGTAGGACCAACCACATTAGAGCTGTGTAGGAGACAGGGATCTTATGCCTAGTGAAGCCTAAACTATCTGTCAGGCCCCTTGCAGAAAGTTTGCTGTCCCCTGTTTTAGTCTCACACATTCCTCCTTTCTGTAACAATGCAGACAGGAGGCCATGATCCCATGAAAGCAATAAATCAAAACTTGAGTTGCAGTCCATATACCATCTGGCATGTTTTCTTTCATCTTTCAGATTGTTGACAACTATTCATTAGTTCATGAAAACTCTGCATTACATATAAGCTGCCACTAAAAACAAATACTACACTATTTCATTTTATTATTACAAGGAGTTAGATAAAATGAAGATCAATATGGAAGATTTTTGTTTATCAGTATAGGAGAATTCACAGCTCAGGCATTTTGAGGTGGTAATTTCCAATAGATAACAAAACATTGCTAAGTATATATGCTTAAACCTATGTATGGAGAGTTAAATCTACATATTTATCCTGAGGAAAGCTATATGAACATGCAAGAAGATGTAGCCATTAGAACATTTTTATATGGTATAAAAGAGCTGTAATAATCTAAGTTTCCAACAATAGAAGATTCAATCAGTAAATTAAGGTCTACCTACATACCTAAATTGAAATGCGATGTATGCAATAAAAAATTTTAAACTGTTTATAAACAGGAAAATATTAACTTGCCATTTGCTATTAGAGAAGGTATGACTGGAAGGGGATAGAGCAAAATACTAATAGATGTTATCAGTAGATGGGAAAATTATAAATGAATTAGTTTTTATTTTTATATTGTGTATTCCCATAATTAATAGGTATATTTGATTAAAAAATGGGATATACCCCACTTCCAATACATACGTATACATTTTTTAATAAATGTAGTGAATAGTCTGAAGGGAAAACAATGTTCCAAAATGGTGTTCTGGAGTTTGCACCAATTTATCCATCTCCTGGGGTTTATACTTTAATAATATGCATGTTGAACAACACATGCACACACACCTGGGCACACACACACACACACATAAATAGGAGGCAATACCACTTCCTATTTTCTGGTTCCTCCCTTCTCTAAAGTTCTGATCCATGAATTCCTTTGGATCTCTCTTTCCTATACATACACCCTCCACAACTAAAAAAAAAAAAAAGACTGAATATGATTTATTTATATTCTTGTCTATAAATAGTCCTGAGTAAAGCCAGATTTCCTATTTCCATGCTTTCTAAAACTTAGACGAGTTACTATTTACTTTCCACTATTGAATGAGATAAATCTCATGAGTAATTACCTCATTTCTATATAAAAAACAATTGAGACATAACCAAACATAAAAAAACATAAGGGAAAAAGAGGGCAATTTTGGATGAAAATTTTCCATTTTTTTTCACTTTTTATCTCATGAATCAAGATCATGAGATAATTATTAAACTTTTCATGACATTCTGAGCTTCAAAAATGTTTTTGAAATAAAGCAAGCCATCTAGTGTAATTTCCTTCTCTCAACTGTTGTGATATGCTTTAGTGATAAAGTAATGTTCTCCTGTGTTTAGGTTTGTTTTTTTTTTTTAAGTTTATTTATCTATTTTGAGAGAGAGTGTGAATGAGGGAAGGAAGAGTGAGAATCCCAAGCAGGCTCCAAGCTCAGTGTGGAGCCCAATGCAGGGCTAAGTCTCAAGACTGTGAGATCCTGACCTGAGCTGATATTAAGAGTCAGAAGATTAAACTGACTGAGCCACACAGGCACCCCATCCTGTGTTTAGTTTCATAGGATCCTCTCCATAAAATATTTATTCCAAGTATAAGTTTAAAAGGCTTCTTTCCAAGTTTAGTAAATTTTCATAAAAGAACATTATAATCCTACTGCCTTAAACTCTTAACCTTCATTGTCATCCATATTATATATTTTTTATAAATATTAAATTAAAAAACGTATGTAAGACATCAGGGGTATTTCTTGGCAAGCTGCATCATTCAACATACAGTTGCTAATCTTGTCCCTTGTTTTTTTTTTATGTGTATTTATATATACACACACATTTTAATTTTTTAAAATGTTTATTTATTTTTGAGACAGAGAGCATGAACAGGGGAGGGGCAGAGAGAGGAGACACAGAATCTGAAACAGGCTCCAGGCTCTGAGCTGTCAGCACAGAGCCCGATGTGGGGCTGAAACCCATGAACTGTGAGATCATGACCTGAGCTAAAGTCAGACACTTAACTAACTGAGCCACCCAGGCGCCCCGTAATGTATATATACTTTTGAAGGAGAGAGAGAGAGAGAGAGAGAGAGAGAGAGAGACAAAGAATGAGCGGGGGAGGGGCAGAGAGTGAGGGAGACACAGAATCCAAAGCAGGTTCCAGGCTCTGAACTGTTAGCTCAACATGGGGCTCAAACCCACCAACTGCAAGATCATGACCTGAGCCAAAGTTGGATGCTGAACTGACTGAGCCACCCAGGCACCCCATTGCCTCTTATTTTTGATCAAACATGTTATCTGGCAAAATAAAAGCAAACTAGTATATTGTCCAACACTTTAATTTTCTTTCATTCTTTCTTTCTTTTTTTTTTTTTTTTTTAATGTTTGTTTATTTTTGAGAGACCAAGAGAGCATGAGCAGGGGAGGGACAGAGAGAGGGAGACAGAATCTGAGCTGTCAGCTCAGAGCCTGACATGGGGCTCGAACTCAGGGGCCATGAGATTATGACCTGGGCTGAAATCAGACGCTTAACTGAGTGAACCCTTCAACACTTTCATTTTCAACTGATTATTGTGGACAATGTAAACACCAGCTTCCAGGTACTAAGTTGGCTTCTAGGGAATAGTTCTTAGGTGGCAGTTTCAAAGCTAAGACAGCCTGGTTTCCTCTTCACTTTTTCCTATTTCTCTCTGAGGTAAACATGGAAAGTCACCCATCTTTTGCAAAAGGGCAAGAAGACTGAAATAAGAAGGAGGATATGATTCTTTTTTTTAATTTTTTTTTTTCAACGTTTTTTATTTATTTTTGGGACAGAGACAGACAGAGCATGAACGGGGGAGGGTCAGAGAGAGAGAGAGACGCAGAATCGGAAACAGGCTCCAGGCTCCGAGCCATCAGCCCAGAGCCTGACGCGGGGCTCGAACTCACGGACCGCGAGATCGTGACCTGGCTGAAGTCGGACGCTTAACCGACTGCGCCACCCAGGCGCCCCGGATATGATTCTATGTAATACAAGAATATTAGTTTCTGAGGGAGTGTGATTTGCGTATGCCTGTGAAAGTCCCTGTTCTCAAACACTCGCAACAGGGCACCTGCAAAAGGCGCTGCCACCAGCGTCCATTTAAGGTTGCAGGAGCAACCTTGTTTACCAGATTCTGAAATGAAAAACAAGATGCTCTGGGGCAGGATTGCAGAGAATTGCAGTTCCTGTGTCAGCCTGAACTTTAGCTTTTTCTCCACCCACATGGAGTTTAGAGAGAGTCTTACCACATCAAGTTCAAACAGAAACACTCATCACCAAAATAATGCCTTGTTTTTCTCCACCACAAAAACGTTTACCTCCGCTGAAGTACTTTCTTTTTTTTTCCTGAAGCCCAGACTTGGTTTTTGCTTCCTTAATCTCTACATGTTAAATGGCTTCTTACAATTCTTGGATGAATATAGGCATGGTTGTATAATACAAAAATCATTTAAAAGTTGAGAAGATTTTAAGTGGTGGTACACAAAAGGCTTATTTCCTTTAAGTCTTGTCTTTTGGTACATAGAATCAGATGAATTGCCAAGGGGGGAAATAAATCCCATCTCTGATTTGCTGCTCAAAAGTGATTAATGTTTTGAGTATGCTGGTTGCTCTAAAAAATTTTGTGTGGCTTTGAAGCTTTTATCAAGTTTCACTTTTATCCTTATATTTAGGCTGATCTTTCCCATTAAATGAGTTAGGCAATTGTGTAATATGACATTTACATACTATATAAAAGTATTGTCACTCTGGCCTACAAAGTGCCTAACAGCCTACAAATAAGTAGCTCATAGAATGCTACCTGGGAGGTAATATGTATTCATTGAACAGACATTCATCCAGTAGATACATTCTAAGAGAAAAGAAGACTCGGGAACAAAAAGGGTCCTTAACTAAAAAAGAGGTACTGATAAATATTTTAGGTATATTTTTAAAAAAAATTAAAAATTTTAAAAGTTATTTATTTTTGAGAGGGAGGGAGAGAGAATTCAAGCAGGCTTCACACTATCAACACAAAGCCTAATGTGGGGCTCAAATTCACAAACCACAGACAATGACTTGAGATCAAGAGTTGACCGCTTAACTGACCGAGCCACCAAGGAGCCCCTAGATGTAAATATTTTAGATTGTCTGTAGAGAAAATATCTATGAAAGGAAAGTATGAAATATGAAGACTGTATTTTATTACATTATTTTGCTTAGATATAATCTATTTGCCATTTAATTTTTAAGGTAGAAATTGGATGTAATGATCCATGATTTTCTAGGAGCCATTAGCCAAAGATGTCCATGTTTTATCAACTCCAAAAGGGAAAGGCCGTTTTCCAAAAATTTTTGGCTTGATCATCTGGGTAAATGGAGGTGCCATTTGCCCAAAAGAAGAACTACTGGGATCAGAACAGAGTTGGGTGGGGTAAAGGGAGTTCAGTTTGGGACAAGTAAAGTTTGAGATGCTTGTGAGACTTCTTTTTTTTTTTAATTTTTTAAAATCTTTATTTATTTTTGAGAGAGAGACAGAGCATGAGCAGGAACAGAGAGAGGAGACACAGAATCCAAAGCAGGCTCCAGGCTGTCAGCACAGAGCCCGACGCGGGACTCAAACGAACTGAGTTCTCAAACGAACTGAGAGATCATGACCTGAGCCAAAGTCAGATGCTTAGCTGACTGAGCCAACCAGGTGCCCTAGATGCTTGTGAGACTTCTAAGCAGCCACACCAAGTAAGCAGGTTAAAAGGAGAGCCCAAAGGTGGCATTTGGGGCTGGAAGTAGCCATTTTCAAGCTATTGGCACATAGAGTTTTCCAAACCAGCAAAATGGATATAAAGTATGACACAGGAGTTTAGGACAAAGTTGAAGTTAAAAACATACTTAGGTTTAAACACAGATAGTAGTTTACATGTTTACACTGTGCTAAGTGCCTTATGTCAATTACTCTTACTCAATGCAGCTTTATGAGGAAGAGCCATCATTTCCATTTTATGAATTAGCAAATGAGGATCCAGAATTATAAAGTAACTAGTCCAAGGCCCACACTGCTAATAAGTATCAGAACTGGGACCCAGAAACAAGTCTGTTTTGTCCCCAAACACGTTATGTCCATGAGCACAATGTGCTATCTCTGCATCATTCATTTAATATTCTATAAGTATCATGTGCTACTGTGTAAATAACCTCACTTTAATCCTCACCACAAATCTGCAGGGAAGGTGTTATCTCAGTTTTGGTGTTAAGGAATCTGAGAGTTCCACAGGTCCAGTGGTATGTCTTTGGTCGACGGCTAATTCCAGGGAAGCAGGATTCCTATCTTTGTCCCCCTGTGTGCCATACCACCTCTTTGGCATAGAGAGGATAAAGATCTCTCAGGTGCATGCCTGGAGGAAGGCCTGAGCTGGAGAGTGATGTAAAAACTTCTTTGAGGTCCAAAGATTGAAAATAATATCAAGAGTTTGTAGATTACAATATTAAGGGAAAGCTTTCCTGATTCTTTCTCTGGGAAGCAATGGATTTGTCAGGAGTCTGTTATTATCTGAGTAACACTAAAAAATAGAATGTTTTGAGAAATTAATGGGCAAATGTATCCAAGCCTCAGTATTCTGCAAAATGAGAAGTTTAGACTGAGGTCCTAATGTCCCCTAACCTTAAAATGTGTGAAGTTGAGATATCTCATACACTTCTTCAATTTACTGAACAGAGCATCCTGTTCCCATTGTGCACAGAGCCTAGTGATGAGGACCAGACAGTCAGACTATCGACTAAGCTAATATTTAAGAAATAATTTTTACTCCTGGAAATTCTCTTGCCCCATTTTCTTCCCCCAGATCACATGAAATAGGACTGACACATCTTCCCTGGAAACTATCCTGATTTCTAAGTCACCCTGTTCTCTTTGCCCACCCAGAACATAATGGACTAATGAGATATTCACGGTATGCTGCAATTAATGTAGACTGTAATTACTGTTAATTTCCCATCCTATTACAGTACAAGCAATGCTGAAGTTCAGAAGATCTGACTTTGTCCCGTGTCTATGCCATGGTTCTGGAAATTTCCAATCCTGTGATAGGGTGACTAGTTTTGCTTAAAGCAGGTTTAATTACTTAGAAAATATCAAGGAATAGTCAGATGGCAGAAATTTGTTACCAGTTTCATTCAAAACAGCCCAGAGGGATTGAAGGAGAAAGATGAATATTATAGACAGTTTGTTACCTAGGAGGACAGATAGATAATAAACTTGGCTCCTTTTCCGGCTGAACTGTAAAAATCATAATCTCTCCCTTGACAGAGATTCACCAAATCAGTCTGGTAGTCTTTGGATAGCCTTGAACCTAGGGTTACTGGCAAAGATAAATGAAAATTGCACATGGCTGGGGTTGATCTATTGACCTTCCTTCCAAAGCCATGCTCTGAGGAGAAAGATACTTTTAGTAAAAAAAAAAAAATGCAGCTTTTCATGGATCATCTTCATTCAGAAAACCCCTAGTATTGATCAAGTCAGAGGTCCCATATTCCTTATGAGATATTTGTAATAAAATGTATATTTTAAGGCACTATTAAGATCAGAATTTAAAAGGAATGAAATGAATATGAATACTTTGGGTACATAACCTATTAAACTCCTCTATTTCCATTCAGACTGGATCACATCTCAGTAGCATAGTTCACATTGTGTAACTGGACACAAAGGTAGACATGGATGTGAGGACTCTGAATGCTTAACCTAAGCATGTAGATAACTAGTCTGCCTGCTGCTAGAAGACAGATTTCTAAGACTGTGTAAAGGCATACATTTGGAGATTTCTGCATGTAGTTGCTGTTTAAATGTTCATGTGCCCTTGAACTGTAAGGTACCAACTCATTCTGTCAATCTATCATGACTTCTATTTTCATAAAAGCTCTATCCTGGATCAACTTTTGCTTCAGATCCACAGGCATGGGCACTACTGTGTTAGTTTTATCAGGTATTCAAATGGCCATTCAAATCTTACTGCACTCAAAGAAGAACCTTACACTATACAGAGACTACTGCTTTTAGCTAATGTTTATGGAAAGGGTGCTTCTATATAGGCACCAAGTTTGAGGAATCCGACTACTGTTGGCAGTGGGTCCCCCTGGAGCTCATGCCCTTAACCACTATGATTATAAAGTTTCCCACACAATACATAGATCGAATCTCTACATCAGGATAAATTAAATGCTCTCTGAATTTTCCTACTACTTCAATTTTAAAAACATATTTATTTAATGCATACTATATGGGCCATGAATGTAGAAAGAATTCCTTTAAAGCCCTCCAGTGAGGCTTTCTTCTTCTTCTTCTTTTTTTTTTTTAAGGTTTTATTTATTTTTGAGACAGAGAGAGACAGAGCATGAACGGGGGAGGGGCAGAGAGAGAGGGAGATACAGAATCGGAAGCAGGCTCCAGGCTCTGAGCCATCAGCCCAGAGCCCGACACGGGGATCGAACTCACGGACTGTGAGATCGTGACCTGAGCTGAAGTCAGAAGCTTAACCGACTGAGCCACCCAGGCGCCCTGAGGCTTTCTTCTTCTGACTCATCAAATCTGTTCTCAATAATGGTATCAATTACCTCCATGTTGTTAAAGACAAAGGTCTTCCTTAGCTTTCATCTTATTTTAATTCAAAAGCAGCCTTAATCAGAGTTGATTTTTCCATTCTCCTTTATGTATTTTCTTCACTTGGCTTTAAGTACACAATGTATTCCTGGTTTTCCTCTTGCCTCACTGGTCATTTTTTCTCAGTCTCCCAGGCTTATTCCTCCTGTTCATCTGACCATGATGTGTGCAGGACTCAATGTTCAGCCCTCTTCTCTCCTCATGTGCTATGTGTATGTACATACCACTCACACATCAAATAGTTACAAATTTCTGTTTCCAACCCAGGCCTTTTTCCTGAACTTTGCACTTGAGTATTCACCTGTCTGCTTGGCATCTCCACTTGGATGGCTCAAAGTTAACAAGTCTCAGATAGACTCTGAATGTCACCCAAACCTTAGTAGCCTTCAACATCTCATCAGTGAAACTCCTCTTTCTAGTTGCCCAGGCCTTGAAAGTAACCCTCTTTTAGTCTCATATTCTCTATATTATCCATGGAGAAATAATATTGGTAAGTAACCCTCTTTTAGTCTCATATTCTCTATATTATCCATGGAGAAATAATATTGGTCTTACTTTCAAATATAACTAGAATCCAAGCACCTCTTACACTGCCCCTGCTATGACCCTGGCTCAAGAAGTCATAGTCTCTCACCTTCTTGTGGGTCTTACAAAACTTAACTCAGATCATGTGTGGTTGCTCAAAACTCTGCAAGATATCCATTAATCTCAGAGTAAAACTAAGGTCCTTGCAAAGATCTGAACAGCGCTATGTTACCTGCCTCTGTACCCTCCCAGTCCTGAGTTAGTTCTTTGTCTTCCTCTCCTCATACTTTCCTTGCCTATGGATCACCTTGCTCCAGACACTCTAGCCTCCCAACATACTTGCTATACTAGCTTCCAACACAACAGGTATGTTCCTGTCTTAGGGCCTTTGCTCTACCTTCCTTCTGCTTGGCACACTCTTCTCTAGGATGTCCTCTTGGTTTCATCCTTCATTTTCTTTAACTTTTCTCTTGTCAAATCTTGCCTTTTTAATCTTAGTCTTCCTTACCCTATTCTATAATGATGCTATTTCCATAGCACAACCATCTGTAGTATATTCCATAATAAACTTGTGTATTAAGTATGATATATTGCCTAAGATCCACAAGAGCAGGGATCTTAGCACAGAGCCTAACAGACCTGAGATCATGACCTGAGCAAAAGTCGGATGCTTCACTGAGCCACCAGGAACTCCTGGAGCCTTTCAATTTTTAAGGGAGAATTGAGTGTGGACTATGAATGTGATACAGAGACTGGAAAGGGGTCTCCCTTCTATGCACAATTCACTCTACTTAGATAACCAAATCATCATCTCTTAAAACCAGCTCTGAATATCAGGATTTAAGAGAATAAGATATTTGTCGGTATTGTTGGTTACAACTTCATCTGTGTTTCATTCAACATTTCTCCTTTGCATGTAGATTTTTATTGCTATCTCTCTTTGAAAGAATAATCTTGATGAAAGAAAATGGTTGCACCCCATTCTAAGCCAGATAGAAATAATGTTTACTGGCAGTAGGGAGTTATCTAATGACATGGGAAATGGCCATGTCTTCTTAAAGATGCTTCATAACTTCATTGAATCCAACCTTTGGCAAGTAAACCTTCCCTTCTGTTAACTGCCTGTCACCTAAGAACTTTTGAGACATCAACTGAGATTTAAATTTTAGAAGTTGTTCATATTTAGAGAACACAAAAGCAGTTACCACCTGTCTAGTAATGCAAAGAGAACTTATCTCAAACTTAATAGATTCAAATGAATCTTAACTGGTGTCCTGGTTTATTGAGAACAATGTTTTTCACATGAATATCATCAGTATAGCTACTACAGTATAAGAAGATTGTCCCATGTTCTCATTAGTGCAGAGATTTAAGAACAAAGCCATAATTCTATTATTTATATAGCAACAATAAACATTCAACACAGGGAAGCATTGTCTTAATTATGGACAAGTTGTTTTCTAATGATTATTGAATTTTTTTTTACCTTTCTTCCCAGCTTTATTTAATAAATTTTAGTGAAGCATTCATTACATAAAATCTACAGAGCTGGCTGTGTGCTTTATACAAATATATTAATTTCAATTCAGTAGACACTGTGATTACCTACCATGTTCCAGGAATCTTGCCAGGCACTGAGGATGCAGTGATGAATGAAGTGGTCCCTTTCCTCTAGAAATTGACAGCTTGATGAGACACTAAATAGACAATTAAATAATTAAAATACAATGTGATATTTCCACCAATAGACACATATAAGATCTAGCTATAGTACCCAGGGAACAGATGAGATATTAACTGAGATGCTAGAGATGGCTTCATATGGGGAAGACAAATGTGATTATAAATTGAAGACTCTGTAATAGTTTTCCAGGCAAGGATGGGAAGAGAATTTTATTGTACTTTGGGAGGTTTGCCTTTCAGTCTTGAAGGAAAATATCTGTGTGTGTGTGGGGGGGGGGGGGAGGATGAGGAAGGAGAGTCATAGATATTCAAACCAAAAGTTATAATGATGCAATATTTATAGAGAGACAGAATGATGTTTATTGCATACCAATCTAATCGAAACAAACTGTATCAAGTACCTTGTCATATCCAAAGATGAGTGAGACATAGACTCTTGCAATTTAATGAAAGAGATATGAAAATGATTACTTAAAAAAGTTTGAATAATGTAGTGTAATGATAGTCAGAAACACAAATTGCAGTGGGACTAGGCTGTCTATTGTAACTTGGAAATTGATCAGGGACAACAGAGTTAGAATGAGGCTGGTGCATCAGGAGTAGAGGTTAGCATTTGCTCAACTTTAGGCCCTTGATCTTCTGGAGTGCCCCCATATAGCCTTTCTGAATGCCTTACACACATAGACCCATACACCACTGTATTCATGGGACTCCCAAGCACAAGAATTCCTTCCTAGCTCCCACACTGCTTCCTTCTCTCCATCAACCAGTTGACATTTTGGATCTTCTTGCTTCCGCATCTTATTTTCCATTCTTTTTTGCAGCACGCAGATTTGGTATGTGATCTACTTCATGACTAACCACAGAAATCTCCAAGACTACTGCTAGCTATGATCCATGTTCCACATTCCATGACTAACTATATGAGATACTGTACTCTAGAAGGAAATCTGGAAGTTATCCCAGAGTCTGGCAGCCATTGCTGGGCCACAGAATAACAACATGTAGAAAGGTGACTGGTGCTAAATTGTACTCTCTTGCCAGGATTGGTACAATTTCATCCTTTCTTCCCCTTTTTCTTTTAAATTAACTTTTATTGACAACTTATATAAAAACCTTGATTTCTCACAAAACCTAACAAATCTTAAACTCCAGAGGTGTGTCCAGATTTGTATCTGAATGTACTAAATGCTTATAGGCAATTATGTCTGTAGAGTGTGAGCATCCTACCTTGCCTGCCATGATATACCTATCACTTGTTAAAATAGCGTCTTTCCAACCAGTAAGACTGGAATCTCAACCAAGATTAGTATGGCACATAGACTAACCAATTTATCTCAATCTTGGCTTCACATTTGAGTCTCTGAGAGTTATTTTAAAATACTAATGTCTGTGTCTCACCCCAGAACTAGCTATTCAATCAGACTCTGAAGCATGGGACCTGGATTTAGTACTGTAAAGAATTCTGATAATCAGCCAGGGCTGAAAACCACTCATCACCAGAACCTAATGCTTGTAGAGCTGTCTAGAGATGAACTAGGGAACTAAACTGAGCTGACTTTTCAGGTAGACCACATACAGAAATGGGAAGCTGGTATGGCCAGAATAAATATGTTAAGAATAAATGACCAAGAAATGCACTCATGGACAAATGGTATTGGGTAATTAGATGGACAGATATGTGAGTGGATGGATGGACAGACAGAATTTCAATAAGAAAAGATCAAGGTAGAAGGCATTTAAGTTGGAGGTCTATGGAAGCAGTAAAACCTTTCGGGAATGTAGGAAGCCCGAGTGTCTGGCATAAGGAAAAGTATATGTAAACTGTAAGGCTTTGGTGTTCATAGAGTTGTCCTCACATCGACAGCATCAGCTTCTGGTTGCTGTTGGAAATGCAGAATCTCAGAGCCCAGGTGACACCTGTGCTTGTGTAGGAGATAACACTAAAGCATGGAAGCCAGACTAAGCCCACTTTGGGAGTAGGTTAATGATATTCAATGGGCACTAATACTGTCATTCACCTGGCTAATATGTCATTATTATATGACCTGTTTGATATAGAAGAGACTATACAGTACAGTGCGAAAACTTTAATTGAGAATATAGGAGATTGTTTATAAACCTAAAACTCTCTCTCCCTAACTATGTGACTTTGGACAAAGTCTTTTAGCCTTTAGGTTTCTTTTACTCAAAAGGAAGATATTGAACTATGATGACTATTTTTTTTTAGCTCTAAAATACCAATTAGGCATAATCACAAATATATACTTATCTACAAACTAACGAAAGTGGGAATGGTCTGTAAATCCTTGAACTTTTCATAGGGTTTCCCATTGTCAAGTAATTCTGCATGCTTGCCCATTACAATTTAGGTTTTCCTATTTCATCAGCCAGATTGTAATTTCAATTTGGTTGCTCAAATAGGAGTTTAATTTAAATTCAATAAGACATTTATTACATACTGTGCTAGCCAAATGCCATCCAGTTATTTAAGATAATCTTAATGAGGTTTGTCGTCCAAGTAATTATTACAGTATATTGCTTAAACTAGAAAATATGTACGTGCAAATCATCTTTTAACATGGAATTATGGCAATTAGATGCATCTCCTTAGATTTACTTTAAAATAATTTAATACATCTAGATATTAATTGATCCAAACATACCTGTTTAATACCACTTAAAACTAATATTTATATAACTTTGTCATCAAAATTTGGTAGTGCTAATAGTTCCAGACTCTGGTGTTCAAATCAGGTCAGAACAACATGGATTCAAGCCCCGATCTGATGTTTTCCAGTCAAATTGAACTGAGGTGAGATTCTTAAATTTCTGAATGCCCATTTTTATTACCCATGAGTTACAGATTTTATCCTTTATCTTGTAGAGAAGATAGTTGGGGATTAAATAAAGCATGTAAACTACGTGACATACATAGCAGACAAAGAGGTGTGGCCATATTATAATAATCCTGCAAAGTCTAAGCTAAGAAAAAATGTTGTTAAACAAAAACTAGCTGATTCATGATGTTTAAAATACAATTTCAGGGTTTGTGCATGTGTGTATGTATGTTTCACTCAATTTATTATTTATTAATTACAGTAAATGCTCAAGAAAAATTTGTTGATTTATTCAATTTGACTTCTAAAACTCCTTGTGTTTACAACCCCACCATTTTATTTCATAATGCCAGTAAAGGTCTCTGCGATTGGTCTGTTTTGCAATTTGGATTTTCAGGTAATAGTTTTTCACAAAGTAAAACACAACTAAATATCTAGTTCTTCTTTCTTTTCCCCTTTAAATGTACCAGTGAACTATTTTTACTGCTAATTCTAATTTCCAGTACCTAATTCATACCCACTGAAAATGCCTCAGGGCAATGAACTTGCCCCTTAGCATCCTTCCTGAATTACTTTCTCACTCTCAGTTCATAGGTGAGAAGCAGAACCTTTTTCTTCCCCCCAACTCATCTCCTTTCCTCTCAAATCAACAATTAATTTCTTTTTGTAGGATACGAATCACATTGTTCTCTCCTACCTCCACTATGGGACAGTATGGAGAAGACAAGCAGGGAAAGACCTTTCTAGAATCCAGTCACTATAAAAATAGGCAGATTAAACCATTTGAAAAATGAAACATTTAATCAAGTCACCTGCTTCATAGGAAACATGGTATCAAACACCCTGTTCTGATTCATTCTGTTCCAGAGAGAAATAAAAATTATTTACGTGTTTTATTCATTTCTGGTCAAATGAATAATAATTTATTCATCCCATTTGTTTATTCATATGTATATCACAAAATGTATGAAGTTTTGCTTAACTGTTGAGCTCTTATTACAACTTAAAAATAGTCTAAGCTGGAGGGAGCTGCTGAGGTTTGGAAGGAAGGAACTAAAGATATAAGATCTAATCTTCTCCCTTCTAGAGTGTGATGGTAGAGACCTTGTATAAAGACATAGAAAGGGAATGATGTATATCAAAAATAAAAGTTCAATTTGATAACCACTGGAAAGCAAAAGAATGGTTTGTGGTTTGGCCTAGATGGAGCTCAGAGTTCATATGTAAAATAGAGGAAGCTGATAAGGAAATTTGAAACCAGACTGTGAAAACCCTTAAATCACTCACTCTATTAAGGCATAACCTTCATGGGTAGGCTTTAATAATTAGTAATCAGAAGAAGTTGCCAGAACCCCCATTAAGCACAGAAAGAACTATACCCTCCTTCCTGGAGATATGGCAACTAGCTGAGCCTCGGGATTTTGCAAAATTGAATGTTTAAGTCACAGGCTAACTCATGCAAGCTTCAAACCTTCATGCCTACTTGTAGCCTGAAAGAATCTCGAGTTTTTTATTATTTAAATGGTCTATTTCCATGTCTGTAATGCCTATAATCACCTACCTAAAATTCAATGTTTAACTTTTTAAAATAAAATACCTCTCTATTTGATGTTCGGGCCATAGACTGGTATTTGGGAAGGACTGTAAATATATAAATTATGCACACACATACATGACATGAATAGATAATTGCTGAGAATAGGAAATTGTATCTGGAATTCCTATAAGTAAATAAATTTGTAGAAAAGAAGTAATGCCTATAAGAGATGCATCTCCCAAGAATTACATGTATCAAACTTCAAATACCATAATATCCACTAATTCTTAGGCATATGAAGGCATTTGACAATCTTCTGATTAAATCTTTCTCTTTCTCCCCTTTTGGTAGGATCTAAATCAAAATAGTGACAGAAACAATTTCAGAAGGGAAAATGGAAAAGTACATAGGATAGTTGGAGTTACATGCATGTCTGTGCATTCTCATGATTTATATTCTGTTGACTTCTGTAGTGCAAAATAAATAAAAATTCAAGCCCCTTTTTACTTTGGAACTATGATTTTGGCAAGATGGAGAAAAATATTTTACCATATAAAGAGGTAATTTTTTTTTTGGTAACATTTTATGTTATCATGTAACCATTCACCATATAATTTCACAGACCTCTTCAATAACTTCTTAAGGACAAAAAGTAATTACCGAATCACCGTTAAGAGCGTCTGATCTTTAAACATCTGAATAAACATACAAACTGCTTATTATATATCTTTATTCTCTCATCCATTTTTTTTCAACAAACATGCATCCAGGGCCTCTAGTGTGTCAGGAATTGTTATGTAGAGCAAGTCTGTAACAGAGGGAGAAATGGGCCAGGAGGGTTAAAAGGTAATACTGTATATTGAAAATACCAGATTCAAGGAAGAGTCGATGGAATAACAGCACGGCCTAGGTATACCTATGGAGATTTGAAGTGCTTTACCTCTCCCTACTAAAAACAAGAAAACAAAACAAAACAAAGCAAAAAAACCAACAAAGCACAGAACTAGATGTCTTGTGATCTCGGGTAAGTGGCTCAACATCTCTGTTTGCTTAGTTCCCTTATCTGTTAAATTGGAGAATAATCCCCAGTTCATAATTGCAGGGTGAATAAAATAGGATACTGTACGTGAAAGCAGTCTGTAAATGATCAAATATTACTCAATATGGGTGGTTGTATCTGTTCCTGTAGAGATGAGGAGGACCAGTGCTGAGCAGACCTGGGGTATGTGGAAAGAGTTATCCTTCGTAGGGCAAACTGAAACCAGAAGTTATGTCTTGGTAACAGTAAGAAAAGGTGTAGCTTTGTGAGGGAGTACATGCAGGTGATAATAATTCCTATCATGGTGAAAAATAGGGTTCACAAAGCAATATGGAAGCAGATGTCAGAGAATCTGCTTATCATTTTTTTTTTTTTTTATCAATAGCCACTTCGGAGACCTATCAGTTTGTCAGTGTATTCATTTAGCCAACTGCATAAAATTCTCCTTCAGACATAACAAAGGCATGAACAAAATCAGTATTCTGGCAGTATTAGTGGCATTCAGCTTGATAAGCTGTGCAGGAAGCTACTTGTCAAGGCCCTGTGATAATGAAAATGGCTCTCTTCACATTACAAAGATATTACTTATCTCCTATAGTTTGAAAGCTATAAAAATTCTTATGCTTTTCATATTTACATTCTAGGCTTCTACATACCAGTTAAGTGCATGACATTTTGTTTCTGCTGTTCTTGCCCAAATGTATGAAAAGATACGTGGGTTGCCGTTACGTTTTGTTTTAGGAACCAGTCAAAGCATGGTTGCCTGTCACTTTAAAAGACTTTTTAAAACTTCAAACTTCTTTGTTGTTGTGACTATTGACCATTTTTTCCTCAGCCTGGAGACAATGATAATAAATTCCAGGTGTTTACCATGGCACTGATAAGGAGGCTTCCAGATAATAGACTTCTGCAAAAGCACAGTCTCACCACGAACAGGGGTTGAAGGGGCATCTGCTAGCTTACTTGAAGTAAGCACCACAAGAAACAAACTGTAGTTAATATTTTTTTTAAGCAAGATCAAAGGAATGGATCGAGAGAAGAGACTTTACATGGTCTTTGGAAGCCTTTGCTTTTTTTCAGGAAGGTTTTTTGTTTCACATGATCACCATGTCTATAGAGGTAGAGAAGCATATTATTTGAAATAATAATCATTTAGCTCAGCGCGTCCCAGGTAATGTTTGTACAAAGTGCTACTGTTTCTTAGTGTCCTAGGCAGTGAAAATCATTGGCAAAAGTAAATACATAGGTAAATAAATAAAAAAAAAACAATGGTCATTTAAAAGATAAGTAGTTTGTAAGTCTACTAATTTTTTATATAAAAAGTAAACTGACACGAATGCATTAAACTTTACTAGAATAATCTCATCTTATTAGATGTTCAGTAAGTGCTGGCTACTTAATACTTTATTTTTCATCTATATGTTACTACATTGAGTCCTAAAAACAAACTTATGTGGTTGCACAAGATGAGGACAATGAAGCGCAGGACAGAAGGTAAGTTGTCTACAGTCATACACCATTACACAGTGGACAAGGAATTTAAATCTGGGTCCCAATGACAAATAAAGATGAAACTTGAGCTCAAGACTCTCATCCATATGGACATATACAATATATAGCTAATCTTTCTAGCATTTATATGCATAGCATTAATTTTTTGAACAGTAAATTATATAGACAAAGGTCAGTGCTTTCAAACAGTTAACATTAGTTAAAATTTAAAAAATTTATTGACAGACATATATATGTATATACATACTCTTGAGCTAGAAAATAACACAGAAAACTTTCATTCCTTTGAAATACCATTCTGTCCCATTTTTCTTACTCCTTTACAGAGGTAATGATTGGTGTGTACAGTGTATATTGTCCCACTCCACCTGTTACATTTTAAATCCACATACATGTATCCATAACCAATTATATTTTCATGTGTGCATTTGAAACATTCATACAAATACCTTATGTTTTCCATTTTGTTTTGAAACTTGCTTTCCAAATTTTTATTTCATCTTATGTGTTTGAGATGTACCATTTATATAGTTTTTTTAATTTTTTTTAACATTTATTTATTTTTGAGACAGAGAGAGACAGAGCATGAACAGGGGAGGGGCAGAGAGAGAGGGAGACACAGAATCTGAAACAGGCTCCAGGCTCTGAGCTGTCAGCACAGAGCCTGACGCGGGGCTTGAACTCACGGACCGCGAGATCATGACCTGAGCCGAAATTGGAAGCTTAACCGACCGAGCCACCCAGGTGCCCCTATAGTTTTAAGAAATAGTTCACATTTTTAACTATTTTAAACTTAGTTGTCCATGGTGTGAACACTCCATTAATTATTTTTTTCATTTCCTTATTGGTAGTCTTTTTTTATTTTTTACAGGTACAAACAGTTGCAGTAAATACCTATGTATGCATTTCCATGTGTATCTTTGTGAGTGTTGCTTTAATGCACATAGCTTAGAAGTGTAATTATTAAATCACAGTATAAGCACATTTTAAAATTTTGTAGACATTGGTAATGTTCCTCAAGGAAGCTGACAATTTACACTGTGGACTCTATTTGCCAACCTGATGGCTATGATACAGCATCTTCTGCTTTTAAGTTTTCTTTTCTCTTGAGTAAATACCTGGGAATTAGATGGCTGAGTCACATGGCCCTTCTATGTTCAACTCATCAAGAGATTGTCACCTGTTTTTCAAAGGGGTTGTACCATTTCACATTCTTGCCAGAAGTGTATGACAGTCCAGATTCATCTACATTCTTGCCTGGTTCCTCCATATTCTCACAAACACAAGGTGTGGTCAGTGTCTTTCATTTTAGGCATCTAACCTATAGTGATCTTGGATTGTGCTTTTAGTTACATTTCCCGGTCACAGATGATACTGATCTGTCTGTCATATACTTAAAAAATTTTATATTTTATATTTATGTTTATAAAATTTTCATATTTAAAAAATTTATTATTTGTCTTCAGACATTTTAAGATAATTATAAACTCACATGCAATTGTAAGGAACAATACAAAGGGATCTCATGAATTCTTTACTCGGTTTTCCCCAATGATAGCATCTTGGAAAACCATAATACCATAGCACAACCGGGATATTGATATTGATGAAGTCAAGAGAAAGAACATTTCCATCATCATAAGGATCTCTTACATTTCTCTTTTATAGCCACACCTATGTCCTTCCCATCCCCACCCCTTTCTTAATCCCTAGCAACCACTAATCTGTTCTCTATATATTTTTTTTCATTTTGAGAATGTTATATAAATGGAATCATACAGTATGTAGTTTTAAGGATTATTTTATTGAGTATAATTCTCTGGAGATTCATCCAGGTTGTCATATGTATCAGTAGATCATTCCTTTCTATTGGATAGAATGGATGTGTTAACAGTTTATTTCTTCATTGGTTGAAAGAAATCTGAGCTTCCAGGTTTTGTCTATTATGGCTAAAACTGCTTATAAACATTTATGTACATGTTGTTGTGTGACCATACGTCTTCATTTCTCTGGGATAAATGCCTAGGAACAAAATTGTTGGGTTGTATTGTAGTTGTAGATTTAGTTTTTTAAAAAACTGCCAAAATGTTTTCCAAAGTTGCTGTGCTGTTTTACATTCCCATTATTTACATTATTATTTACATCATTATTTTGCATACTTGCCAGCATTCTCTGTTGTCACTCACTGTCTTGTATTTTGCCATTCTGATAGGTGGAGTGCTATCTCATTGCATTGGGGTATTAATTTGCATTTCCCTAATGGGTAATGATGTTGAACACCTTTTCATATTCTTATATACCATCTGTTTATCTTTAATGAAATGTCTTTTCTCTTGCCCATCTTCTAATTAAATTGTTTGCTTTCGTTGTTTTAAGATCAAATTTTCATAGTTCTTTATATATTCCAGATATAATTCTCTGTATATGTGGTATGTAAAGATTTTCTCCCATTCAGTAGCTATTTTTTTTTTTTTTATTTTTTAAACAAGGTCTTTCACAGAGCACAATTTTTGAATTTTCTTGAAGACTTACAGCTTTTTTTTCTTTTTATGGATTGTGCTTTTCTCCTTTTATAGATCAGCCTAAGAATTCTGCTTAGCCTTAGAAGCCAGAAGATTTCTCCCATTTTTTTTTCCTTATAGTTTTGGAATTTTGTGTTTTACATTTAAATTCATAATCCATTTTGAGTTTTTTTTTTTTTTTTTTTTTTTAACCTATGGCTGTCCAACTGCTCTAGCAGCAGTTGGAAAATACTATCTTTCCTCCATTGAATTACTACTGCACCTTTGTCAGAAATCCATTGGGCATATTTATGTGGATTTATTTTTGGGTTTCCTATATTCTGCCCCATTGGTTTATGTGTCTATACCTCTGTCATTACCACAGTCTTAATTATTGTAGCAATATACAAAGTCTTAAAATCAGATATACTGATTTCTCCCAACTTATTATTTTTTAAATTTGTTTTGGCACTTCTGGGGTTGTTTTTTTTTTTTTTTTTTTTTTTTTTTTTTTTTTTTTTTGCATTTCTGTATAGATTTCATTTAATTTTATTTTTAAGTTTATTTATTTTGAGAGAGAGCACGCATGAGTTAGCATAAGCGAGGGAGGGGTAGAGAGAGGGAGAGAGAGAATCCCAATCAGGCTCTGCCCTGTTAGTGCCAAGCCTGACATGAGGCTTGTACTCATGAACCCTAGAGATCATGACCTGAGCCAAAATCAAGAGTCTGATGCTCGACCAACTGAAATACCCAGGTGCCCATCCATATAGATTTTTAGGACAAAATTTTACTACAACCATGTCTGAAATTGAGTTAAACCATGTCTGAAATTGAGGGAGAATTGGTATCTCTACTTAGCTGAATCTTTTGTTCTATGAGTATATTGTTACATTTATTAAGATCTTTGATTTCTTTTGTCAACACTATGTAGTTTTCAGCATTTAGGCCCATGCAATTTTTGTTAGATTAAACCGAATGTTTCATTTTTTAGAGGTTATAAATTGCATTTTTAATTCCAATGTCCAAGTGTTCATTGTTAGTATATGGAAATACAATAAATTTTTGTATATTTATCTGGTAGCCTTTAATCTTGCTGCATGTACTTAGTTCTAGGAGTTTTTGGTTTTTATTTAATTTGTAGATTCCTTGAGATTTTCTGTATAGACAATGATGGCATTGCAAATAACAGTTTTAGTTTTTACTTTTTCATTTGTATGCATTTTTTTTTTTTCATTTTCTTGCCTTACTGAACTGGCTTGAACTTGCATAATATGCTGGATAAGAGGAGTCAGCTCAGACATCTTTGCCTTATTTCCATTCTTAGGGAGAAAGCATTCAGTCTTTCTCCATTATGCATTATGCCAGCTGTAGGTTGTTTATAGATGCTCTTTACCAAGTTGAGGAACTTCGCTCTATTCTTATTTTTCTGAGAATTTTTATGAAGAATATTAAATTTTTTCAAATGCTTTCTCTGCATTCGTTGATATAATCATACAATTTATTCTTCTTTAGTTTGTTAATATGGTGGATTACACTGATTGAACTTGAATATTGAGTCTGTTTTGTACCCTTGGAATAAACTCCACTCAATCATGGTATATAATTCTTTTTATATATTGCTGAATTCTATTTAATATTTTTTAAGGTTCTTCTCATCTATACTCACAAGGAAAGTTAATATGTGATTTTCTTTTTTCTTTCATGGATTTTCCTTGTCCCTCATTTTGGTATCAAGATAATATTAGCTTCATAAAATAAATTGAGAAGTGTTAACCACACCCCAAAAGAGATTGTGCAGAATTCAGGCTAATTTTTCCTTAAATGTGTCATAGAATTTGCCAATAAAACCATCTCCTCTGAAGGTTTCTTTTGGGGGAGTATTTAAATCAAAAATTAAATTTTTTTAGAAGAGCTGTTCTAGTTATCTATTTCAAATTGGGTGAGTTGTAGTAGTGTTTTTTGAGTAATTGATGCATTTTGTCCAAGTTGTCAATTTATGTGTAGATTTACATAGATTTTTTCCTAGTATTTCTTTTTGTCTTTTGATGGCTGCAGGATCCAGTAATCCCTGTTCTAGTCCTGAAATTGTAATTTGTACATTCTTTTTTTTTGTCTTAATAGAGGCTTGTCAATTTTATTGATCTTTCTGAAGAACCACTTATTTATTTTATTGATTTTCTCTGGTATTTTTCTGTTATATAAATTTTATCTATTTCTGCTTTTATCTTTATTATTTCCTTCCTTTTCCTTGTTTGGGTTTATTTTGCTCTTCTTTTTCTAGGTTCCTGAAGTGGGAGTTTAGATTATTGATTTGAGCCCTTTCTTCTTGTCTAATGTGTCCACTAGTGACATTATGTTTCCCTCAGCACTGTTTTAGTGTGTCCTGTACACTGTGATAAGTGGTATTTTTATTTTCATTTTCCAAAATATTTTTTTTTATTTCCCTTGAGACTCCCTCTTTGAACTATGGATTCTTGAGAGTATGTTTTTTGGTTTCCAAGTGTTGGTTTCCTGTTATCTTTATGTTATTGATTTCTAGTTTGGTTGCGTGGTAGTTGGAAAACATGATTCCTTTATATTGTTTTATGATCCAACATATGACCCATCTCAGTATAAGTTCCATGGGGACTTGAAAGGAATGTGTATTTCAATATTGTTGAGTAGTGTTCTATAGGTATCAACTAGATCCTTTTGTTTGATGGTGTTGTTGAGGTGTTCTACTCCTTGCTGATTATCTATTTTTTTCTATCAATTCTTGAGTAAAAGGTATTGAAATATCTAACTGTAATTATGAATTTTTATATTTCTCCTTTCAGTTCTGTCAGTTTTTACTTCATATACCTTGTAGCTCTATTTTTGGTGCATAACCATTTAAGATGGCTTTGTCTTTTCAGTGGATTGATGCTTTAATCATATATTGTGTCTCTCTCTATATTTGGTAATTTTCTTTACTCTGAAGTCTACTTTGGTATCAATATAGCCATTCCTGCTTTCCTTTGATTAATACTTTTGTGAAATACCTTTCTACATTCTTTATTTATAAACCTATCTGTATTATTGTATTTCAAGTGAGTTTCTTATAGACAACATACAGTTGGGCCAGGTTACTCTATTCCAATCTTTCAATTTGTATATCTAGATGAGTGATAATTACATTGGTAATTATTGGTATGTCAGTGCTTAAGTCTGCTTTTTTTCTCCTTTTTCTCTATTTTTCATTTATGTTTTCTCTTTGCTGCCTTACTCTGGATAACTTGAACAGTTTTTACAATTCCATTTTAATTTATTTATGTTGCTTTTTGATTGTATCCCTTCTTACAGCTTTTTTACTGGAGGTACTACTGCATTAATGCCTTATGGAGATACAAGTGCAGATCAGCCTCCATTAACAACTGAGCCTCCATTTCCCACTCAGCCTCCATTAACATCTGAGGTGGTGGGGTGGGGGAGGGAGAGTGGGAGTTCTGGCTCCTTTTGTGATTTACACTGACAGTGTGGTCAGAGTGGCCTCATTACCATTGTATGATGGTAGAATTCCAGACTCCCTACATGGTCCCACTAACAATGGAGGGAGGAAGAGTTGCCTTGTTACTAGCTGGAGGGGATGAAATCCTGGCTTCCTACTTGGCCTTCTCTTCTACCAATCTGGCAAGGATGTTGGATGACTCATTACAGCCTCCCAAATGTAAGAGTGTAGGCTCCCAACTCAGCCTTTGCTGGTAAGGGAACACATGGGGCCATGTCTTTTTCATTAGTGTCTGGTTAATGTAGGGAGGTTATTATCTTGAATTTTCTGTCTTGTTAGGCTGTCCCTTTCCTGTCCTTTAGCTAGAAAGGGCAGGCTTTCAAAGGGGCTTTTATTTTTGTCTGTGCCTGTAGGTATTTCCAGGTTGCTAGCTTCTTAAGATTGGGATATGTAAGTTAAAAAGAAAGCCTAGGGAACTCCTCACCATATCGTTGCTCAGGTCCTGAGGGTCCAGCCAGTCTGCTTTCTTCTCTTAACCTCTCAGAGTCTTCTTAAGTTCCTTTTATAAATAATATCTCACATTTCTAGTTATATTTAGGAGAAAAAGGGAAAAGTCCATCTACTCCATTTCCCAGAAATAAAAGTTCCAGTTTCTAGTGTGTGTTTTTGCCATTTATATATCTTCTTTGAAGTGTCTATTTAAATCTTGTGTCATTTACTGATTTGGTTGTTAGTTTTTCATTGTTTACTTTTCGAGAGTTCTTTATATATTCTGGATACAAATCCTTTGTTTTATACATGCTAGCAAATATTTTATCTCCATCTGTGGCTTATCTTTTCATCCTTTGAAGAGTGCCCTTTGAATAGCAGAAATTTTGTATTTGTATAAAGTTCAATTTTCACTTTGTTCTTTATGTATCATGTTTTTAGTGTTGCAGTGAAAAAAATCTTTGCGTAATTCCACATCAAGATGATTTTGTCCTGCTTTCTTCTAGAGGTATTGTAGTTTGGGATTTTATATTTAGTTTTGTTACCCTATTTGAGTTAATGTTAATTTTTGGATATGGTGTAAAGTATAAATTGAGGTTATTTTTAAAAATATTTCTATCCAAATATTCCATCACTATATATTTAGGTTTGTACTGATTTGCCTTTTCTGTGTTGATTTTCCTTTTTACTTTCATCAAAAATCAATTGTCCAGAAATGTATGGATACACTTAGGAACTCTCAACTCTGTTCTATTTAGCTTTTAAAAATCATTTTGCCAGTACCACACTACCGTTACTTCCTTTTAACCTTATAATAAATATTGAAATCAGTTGATAGTTATTCAACATTGTTTTTGTGTTTCAAAGATGTTTTGACTATTCTTTGTCCTTTATATTTCCATATAATGTTTAGAATGATATTATTCATAATTATGGTTCCAGTTTGTTTTTACACACACACACACTTGAAATTAGGGTGAGGGGAATGAGAGGGAAGAGAAGAGAGGGGAAGATTTAATTTACATATGTCAGTGGTATAAAATTATTTCTCTGTTTACTATTATACTTGCATCATATTCTTTGCTTTGAATTTTTTATCTTTTCCTCCTAATAAAGTCCTTTACTTCTTTTAATGACAGCATTTTTAATAAAATATCTCAGTTTTTGAATGTCAGAACATATTTTTATTCATTCTCAAAATATAATTTTGCTTGGAATAGAATTTGATGTCGATGGCTAATTTTAATTAGCATTATGAAGATATTTACCACTGTCTTCTGGAGACTGTCATGACAGCTATGAAATCTGTACTTAATCAGTATATGCTAAACCTTCAGGGGCCAGAACCCACTTACCAACTTGAATAGGTTAAGTTTAATGTAAAGAATCATCAACTGTGACAAGGGATTGGAATATCAAGGAATTAATTTGATAGTGAGAAGGAAAGCAGAATATAAACAATATAGGAATAACAAATATAAGAAATTGTTTCTAATGCCAGATTGAGATTCAGACCACCTTGAGTTGTACACACTTGTGACTCACTCAACCCCAGTTTTGACGGTTCCACAATGGTAGAAATTTATGAAAATATGCCTTCTAGGGATTGAGGAGAGCTATTTATGGGGAGTTATTGCATCAGAGGCACTCTTCCATGAAGCCATCTGTGTAGTAAAGATTTAACCTTACCAAAAGAGAGGTCTGGCCTTTGCCCTGGGTTCTTGAGATATATTCTCTAAGACCTTGGAATATTCTGCCTGGTATCTTTGTTTACAATATTGGATAGTTTAATGATGTGATTTATGGTACAGACTTTGAGCCATGTCATATCAGCTCAACTTCCAGAGGGGATGGAAATCAAGGTTGGCCACACAGGTGGTCAACTATGTCTGTGTGACCCAAAACAATCTCCACACCAAGACTTAGGTGAACTTCCCTTGTTGGCCATATTCACAGCATATTGTCACATATATTTGCTGAGATGAGTTAACACTGACCATGACCTCAGTGGGAAGGGACAACTGAGAGCTCTGTGTTTAGAACTCTTCTGGACTCTGCCCCTGCATCTCTTCCCTTGGCTGATTTTAAGAAATCAAAATTAATGTATCCTTTTGTTGTGATAAACTATAAACGTGTGAGTTTAACAGCTTTCAGTGAGTTCTATGAGTACTTTTAGTGAATTATCAAACCTAAAAGTGGTCTTGGAGATCCCTAAACTTGCAATCTATTTCAGAAGTAATGATGATTTTGTGTATTGTTCTCTAACTGTATACCATCCAAAAGAGATGCCAAGGGAATCTTCTGGGTAATGAGTGCAGCTGACAACTGGGCAGTGCAGACGGAGGGTGCTGAGGAAGCCATCTGTAGTACAGCAATGCAGCATTGGAGAAGTTTCCTGCACTGTGCTGCAGAAGCTGGGATTTGGGGAGGCATCTGTGTTGCAGGAACTGGACATATACTGTAGGAGCCTAATAAGAAGGTACACTGAACCAAGAAGCAACACCTCTATTTCCTGCCTTGTCTCTCCATCACCCTTTACTGTTAAAATTTAGTATCCTGTCAGCTGGAAAAAGAAAATATTTAAAGGGTCCATCTCTGTTTTTGCATAGCATTTAATAAAGTATGAATTTGAAGTTGAGGCACTATAAACATAGAGCTGGCACAATTAGATTTTAATTTCTGTTTGCATGATCTATTTTCTTTATTAATTTTTAAGACTTTTCTTAAAATCCTATAGTTTTACTATAACTAGGCCCCTTTCTTGCTTTCTTCCTCCTAATCTGTCTGCGTTCTTTCTTTCTTTCTTTCTTTCTTTCTTTCTTTCTTTTGATTGTTTAATCTTGCTTGGTACATGAGAAGCCAATTCAATTTTAGAATACATGTTTTCATTTATCTCAAAAAATTAATAGATATCCTTTAGCTTCAATACCATTTTTTTAAATTCATTTCTTCTAGGACTTCCACTACAAGGATTTTAAACTTTTTTTTTTTTCTGTCTTCACTGTCTTTTAGGTTTTCCTTCATTTTTTAAAAAGTTTCTTTTGTGTCTTTGTGAAGCATTTTTAGAGACTTTGTCAGTGCTTTGTTCCAAAGACAAATTTTCTCTTCATACATGCCATTCTATTATATATAGTCTACTGTGGTTTTATATCACTGGCTGTCACATTGGTTTATTTATTTATTTTTGTTTTATTTTTTTTAAACCATTTATCTTTACTTATACATCTAATTTTGTGTTCTTGGATGTCTTCACTAATTAGGGATTTAAAATGCACATAATATCTCTTTCATTGATAAAAGTTTTTCAAACAATTGCTGTAGGGTGTTTTATAATATTTGTCTTTCTTGTGTGCCTTATAATTTTTACTTTATGGATGAGTTTCAAAGGAAATTTTTCACCAGTAGTGAATCTTCCTTTAGGGTATTTGCCATTTGCCTCAGTCTTGACCCATAGGATGCCAAGATCTGAATAAGCTCTTATGCTTGAAATTTGGTTTGAAGCTCCAACTGCATGTGCAGAGAACTGGCTTTCAAACTTTTTCCCCATTAGAACAGCATTTTTTCAAATGCTTAAGAGAAATACCAATAATCAAATATCTGAACTTTTCCTTACAAAGAGAAAAAAATGAGACTAAGAATTTTTTTTCCTCTTAAATTTTCTGAACTTATTTATAGCAAATTCAGAGGCAATTGCTCCCAAGACCACAGTTCTAAGGAACAAACTTATGAAGTACTGTCTAAAGAATTTTGAGTACCTTGCAAAAAAAAAAAAACAAAAAAACGATTTACTAAATATATATGCATGATTAGTGTGTCGACATGACTGAAACATTTTGAAAGCCCTGGATGATAGGCATCACATTGAAATATGTGCAGAGAATTTTTAGGGAATTATATGAAGACAAGCAATTTTTCAGATGTAAAGTGTGCTATTGAACATGAAATGTTGAAGGAATAGATGTGGCCAGATATTGAGTTTACAGAATATATTAATGAAGCCTCATTTCTCACCACTAAATATTAGAGAAGGAAGGACGTGAAGAAAAAGTATTTTGCCAAAATTGAGACTCAAACATTTAGCACAAGTTAAGATTTCACCAAGTCTATTACATTGATGTTTTTACATTGCTGTTTAGTGTGAACATTGTACAAATAGCTGTGTAGTCTGTTAGTTATAAATACTGATAGGTTTGTGCTATTGTATAGTCATATGACAAGGTGAAGAGATAGGTGCTTCTTTCTGGTAATGAGGGAAGCTTATGCTTAGTTTGAGCAGACATGAAAAGAGAAACATTTGCTCATTAGAAATGAGATCCCTTACTGGTGGATTAGGTTCAAATGGCAAATTAAAAAAAAAAAAAAAGCAGGGTTCATATCTCAGCTCCATAATTTTCTAATTCAAATAATTATTTTTTGTGAGGACCAGCATAACAGCTTTATGACTGTCCTCTCTGATATGATATGTATCTTTCCCTGATCACCCCTTTCAAGAAAAATCACTATACTGAATTTAGTGTTCATTGTTACAATTTAATGCATTTCTTGCTAATATTAGTATAACTATATGTATGCAATACAATATATTGTTTTGCTCTATATGTTTTAAAACTGATAGAGAGTATCTGGGTGCCTCAGTTGGTTTGTTAAGCATCCTACTCTTGATTTAGGCTCAGGTCATGATCTCACAGTTTGTGAGATCGAACCCCATGTTAGCCTGCTTAGGATTTTCTCTCTCCTTCTCTCTGCCCCTCCCCTGCTCTCTCTCTCTCAAAATAAACTTAAAAACATTTGACATAAATGCAACTTGTGTTTTTGCTTAACATTATGCTTGTAAGATAGATCTATGTTGATCCATAAAAGTTTACCTGTCTTAATGTTCATTTTTCACTGCCATATAACATTTATTTTTATGAATTTGACATAATAGATTCATTACCTTCAGTAACATTTTTTTATTCTCAATACTGCAATAATTATTATTATGCATAGGTATTTGTGCAATAATTTTTCTAGATGTATAAGTGAAATAGCTTAGGAATAGCATATTTGTGTCTTTAAGTTATCTGATATTACAAAATAGCTATCTAGAGTAGTAAATTTACCAATTTACCAAAAACAGGAGTTCACTATCCACCCTTAATAAAATGTGGTATTGTTAGGTATTTTAATTTCTGTTAATTTGTTGAGGAAAAGATGTTATCTCAATGTGGTCTAAATGGAATCTCATTGATTATTAATAGATAATATATACTCACCTGTTTATTGGCTGTTTTGGTTATCTCCTATGTGCCTATTCATATCTTTTCCTTTGAACTGTTTTTCTTTTATTCACTGATTTTTAGGAATAGTTTGAATTTTCTTCTCTTAGCTTCTAAGGTGTTTTTTTTATGTATTTTATAATATTTCTTGATTCAAATCCAAGGTAATATTTATTCATTATTTCTTAACTTATTTCATTTTTAGTGCTTTCTTTGTCTTGTTTTAAAATATGACATATTTGGGGCACCTGTGTGGCCCAGTCAGTTTACCTATATGACTCTTGATATCAGCTCAGGTCATGATCTTGCATCGTGGGATCGAGCCCCACATCTGACTCTGCTCTGACTGTGGAGCCTGCTTGGGATGGTCTTTCTCCCATTCTCTCTCTGCCCCTCACCCACCTGTTCTTTCTCTCTGTCTCTGTCTCTGTCTCTGTCTCTCTCTCTCAAAATAAATAAACATTACATTTTTTTAAATTTAAAACAAGACATGTTTTTATTTGAAAGATAAAAAGTTTCTATCCCTTCTTATATGCTTTTAATCCAGCTCTTAGGACATGTGTGTGTATGTGATGAAAGAATTCAAATATGTATTATGGAATCCCATTATGGCATTCCTTAAGGATTTTTAAAAGAGTGAGTAAATCCTATCACTTCATTCTTGTTAAATTATTTGTAAATTAAATTATTTGTAAATGTGTCATTCTGGCCCTACTGGTATGAAAATTACTCTTGTATTACTGCAATTTTAGTGTATCTGCTGATGGAGCAAGTACAATTTAGAAATGAAGTAAAATACAAAAGTATTGGGTGTGAGTGACAATTTCTAACATTATGTTTGTAAATGGATATTTCACTGAGAAAAATTCTACTTTCACCCAAAATATTTTCTCTATCAATATAACTTAATATGAAATGTAGAAACTTTGCAATTTAGACTATTTTCTCTCTACCTTCTGATGTCTTTTATAAATTTGTATTAAACAGTCACGTATATTTGGAAGAAGTTAAGACAAAAAATAGTTTGTCATTCAATAAGATATTTACCATTTCTGGTGCTCTTCATTTGTCCTTGAAGATCTGAATTTCTCCCTGGTTTCATAACTTTCAGCCTAAAGAACTCCAAATTTTCTTTTATTGTAGGTATACTAGTGACTAATTATTTGTTTTCCTTTATGTAAAATGTGTTTATATCTCTTTAATTCTTGATAGATATTTTTGCTGTATAAAGAATTCCAGATTGATTTTTTTTTCTTTTGTTTTCTTCTTTGGTAAGTTAGAGATATTTTTCACTGTCTTTGTCCTCCATGGTTTTTGATGCAAATTTTCTGGGTATGTTGTCTGTTATTCTGTGCTTGTATGTATGTATGTATGTATATATGTTTTCCTGACCTCAAGATTTTTTGTCTTATCTTTTGTTTGCCACCAGTATATATGTATGTATGTATGTGTGTGTGTGTATATATATGTGTGTGTATGTATATATGTATATATATTTATATATGTATGCACATATATGTATATATGTATATGTATACACATACATGTGTGTGTGTGTGTGTGTGTGTGTGTGTGTGTGTGTACATATACACACACACACACACACCTGGCAGGGTATATGTTGGGGTGTTTTTGTATTCATTCAGCTTGGAATTTGCTGAGCGCCTTGAATCTGGCTTTCATCAAATTTGTGAACTTTTCAGCCAGTATTTTGTCAGATTTATTTCTGTCCCCCTCACTCTCCTTTGCTTCCTGGACTACAATTACACATATGTTAGATATTTTGATCTACTATAGGTTTCTGTGTCTGTTGATTTTTTATTTTTAATCTATTTTCTCTTTCTCTTTTTTTTCAGGTTATTTCTGTTGACCTCTCTTTAAGTTCACTGAATTTTCTCTGTCATCTCCATTCTATTATTAAATCCAACTAGTGACATTTGAATTTCTAATAATGTATTTTTGCTTCTAAAATTTCCATTTGGTTGCTTTCTATGTATACTATTTCTCTACTAAGATTTCATATTATCTATTTCAAGTATATTTTCTTTCGTATCATTGAATATATATTTATTATCACCTGCTTTAAAGTCATTTTGAGATAATTCCAACTTCTTATCATCTCAGGGTTTGTCTCTGTTGACTGTCTTTTCCCTTTAAAACTGGTCAAATTTTCTTGTTATCTGTATGTGACATAATTTGGATTGCATCTTAAACATTATAAATGTAATTCTGTGTAGCTCTAGATTCTGCTATATTTCTTAGAAGACTTGATGTTTTTTGTTTTGAAGGCAATTAATTTGGTCAGATTCAAACTGCAAACTCTGATTCACCTGTGGTAGATGACATCTCAAATCAAAGTTTAATTATTTTATATTTGGATGGTTTACTGGTAGCTTTCCCTAGTTGGTAGCTTTCCTTATTCATGCATAGTTCAGGGATTAGCCAAAGACTGGGACAGAGTTTATATGCACAATTTAGAGATTCCCCTTTTCTGGTTCCCTCTTTTCCATGATTCCATTATCATCTGGTTGTTGGGATCATTCCCTGGTTCCTCCATTCCCTGGTTCCACATAAATATGGAGGTCTTTCTATCAGAATATTAGAATTTTAGTCACTCCTCACTGAGCCAAGTCCATAGGAACATAAAGCATATATAGTACTATTCCCTTTTTCCTAGTGATAACTTCTCTTCAGAACCTGCCTGCCTTATTTCCTCCCCAAAGTCCTCAAGATGTTTGCAGTATTTTGTTCAGGGTTTATAGTTGTTATTGGCAGAAAGACTGTTTGATGCTGTTAGGAGCTTATTCAGCCATTGCACCAAATTTTTTTCTATAGAATAATGAAGGACTAGCATGGAATGGATTTTTTAATGACTAAATAAAAATTATTAATTCCTATGATTTATTCTCTCTAGATGTAGTCATCATAGGAATCTATTCTGGAAAATGCTGACTTTTTCAACATATGTTTAGCACTTCTTTAGGAATTGCCTTAAGAGCCTGTGATACATTTTTCAATTTATTAAGAATTGGCATTTATCTAAACACTGTCATCCACCTCAAGAAAAAATTTGATATTTCTTATATAGGCAAAAAATTATTTGGTACTAAATAAAAAAATAAGATGATTGTTATGGACTGAATTGTGTCACCCTAATATTCATGTTGTGGTCCTAACCCCAATAAAAGTATATTTGGAGATAGGACCTTTAAAGAAGCAAATGAGGCCATAAGGTGAAGTCCTAATGTGACAGAACTGGTGATAGTGTAAAAGAGGAAGCGATATCAAAGCCCTCTCTCTTTCCCTGTGCACACACAGAGGAAAGACCATGTGAGGAGGTGGACATCCACAGCCAGGAAGAGAGGACTCGCCAGAAACCAACCCTGCTAGAACTTTGATCTTGGTCATCCATAGAACTAGGACAAAATAAGTCTCTATTGCTTAAGCTACCCAGTCTGTGGTATTTTGTTATGGCAGCCCAAGCACATTAATAGAATAACTTGTTTATATCATGTTTTGAGGGCACAAACGCTGTAGGTATATAAAGCAATGAAAAAAAGAAACTTGGGAAAGGAGAGAAACGAGTTCAAAAGCAGTCTGTACAATAGTAACATGCTTAAAGTCAGCAGTGTCCTAATGCAGCAACATTTAAGAGGAACAGTCTTCATGATGAACATCTGGGCTTTGGGGGAAGAAGCAGTTTCACGGCATGATGTTAACAATACACCTAAATGTGCACTGGTACATTATTTATCCCGTTAGTGACACTGTGTTAGACTACTCTAAAATGGCGCAGTGCAAATGTGTTTTAGACTGTAGAATGGTCAAAAAATACAATTTGTAGCTCTCCAATTTCAGTTCTCAGCATGCTTTCAACATGTATGAGTTTTTATTTTAAGCAGATATTTATTACCATGTTTAGGAACCCTTTGACCCCAGGTTGAAAAGATACTATTTATTTGGCCTAAATCTGCAGAACTGTCATGAATCCACAAGAGAAGTTACTTATGGAGCTTAGGGGAGATAAGAAAATAATCACTCATTACTCTTCCATCTAGCAGCTGTGACCCCAGTGGTGAGTGTTTGTATGTGTGCCTGTGTGTTTAAATTTGCTAAAGGAACGCGATGGTAAATCACCAACAATAACAGGAGGATCAATACTCTCTCTTGCCTCTTTTGTGAGATCTGGAGCATGGCCTGAATCTGTTAGACGGAATTAAATGGCTCAGGGTGTCAGGGAGGATGCCAACAAATAGACCTGCCATGCTGTCCATTAACAAAGCCCCAGATGACCGCCGTCACCATTGTAGCCACTTTAAAAAAAAGAACATTTGGGACCTGCCGGTTAGAAATGAAAGGTGGTCTAGTTATTCACAGCAGAAATTATGTGCATTTCTAACCAATAAAGTGCACAATAATTCAGTGATAACACTGAATAAACTCCATGGAAAGGAGGAATCATTGTGTTTTACCATGACGGGGGAAATGACATTTGATGAAAAAAACAGATAGGGGCGGTTACTGTGAAACTCAGGAGCACAGCTCATGGCTTGCTTGCAAGTTTCCATCACATGCACACTCGTTCCTTTGCAAAGGCTAATGCCTCAGGCTTTCTGGGTTCTTTTGTCTTTGTACAACAACAACAGCACATCATGCATCTGGCCAATTGTGCAGTGGGATACCACAGGGAGGGTTTCCATCCCAGCACCAGCTGGTGATGATTTTATGGCTACCAGCATGAGGATTGATGGCTTTCATAAATTCACATCCAGCTAGTGTACCCACAGATGCTATTCTTATTCTTATCTTGAAACTTTACTAAATTTTAGCCTGAGAAATATCCTGCAGCAGTGAATTCTGAAAGCTGATTATGCACCACATAAAAAGTCTTTTTATCCATTTTCAATCTGCTGCCATTTGAATTCCATCCAGCTTCTGCTCTTTCTCAAATTAAGGTGAATGGGAGTATGGTATATAATTAGGCTATGTTATACTATTCACTACTTCATTCACCTTAATCTTATTATCTCTGCAGACATGCTAGGTCAATTCCAGAAACATTTGAACAGAAGATGTGGTTAATTTTAAATGAACTGGATATAACTAATAATACATTTGATTGAGATAAACTCTAAACTGAAAGAAATTTTCATAGGAACTTTATTTTGTTATTAACATTGACAGGAGGGACATAGGCATTTTACAGGCACAGTGCTGGGGCCAGAGTGTCTCTTTGTATTTGTGAAAAGCTGTGAAGACATGGGAAAATGTCTATAGATTCTCTATTTACTCTGCATTGGTTAAAGGTGAGTAACAGATTGTAAATTTTCATTTATGTGATTGTGAGCTTTCCAAAGGATGAACCTGTAGCATACTTCTGTAACAGATCAAAAGCATATAGTCAGCAAATTCTAATACTTGGCATTTCTAAAACAGAATGTTAGCATTGTAGGAAACAAATGGTAGTATTTTAGTGAACTGTAGTCTGCAAAAATACAGTAAATGCTTATACATTCCTGTAATGGAAATCAGATATATATTGTTCTTATGCTGAAAAATGAAAGGAATATTTTGTAGATACATAAGCATTGTATTTACTACAGGTATTAAATACATATAACCTATGATTTAACATAATTCTTCTTACACTTATAACATTTTGGATCATACGCTTGTGAATAAGCCACACTGAAGATCTGTAGAGTCCCAGTGCCCTGATTTCTGCACTGGTTTGCCCTTGTATCCAGCAATTTGGGGGCACTCTTAACCTCATTAATATTCTCTCTCTCTCTTTCTCTCTCCCTCTGTCTTCTCCTCTTGCCCATATTCTTCCCTGGTGTCAGCTACATAAAAGATTTCAGAAATCCGTTCTCTATCTTTACCTTTTTTTTGTTAGGTTTCCTGATTTATCTGCTTTCCTCTATGGACTCTGAACTGGCCAAATGTTCAGGTTCATTTCTAGTCTAGCTCAGAGCACATAGGAAGCTTCATAGCTAGGGAGCTCAATATCCCCTTGTATGATTTTTGTCATATGATTTTTGTTCTTTCTTGGCTTTTGACTTTCTACTTGAGTACTTGACTGCCTAACCCGTTTTAACCACCTGATTTTCTTTGCTTATATATCTGCGGCCCGTACCTGCCAGTTTTCTGATTTCCCTAAATCATGAGTGTGCTCTTATTTTACTGCAGTATATGCATGGACTTTTGATTCCCTATCTAGTTTGTGATGCCCTGTCTCACCAAGACTCCAATTTCCCCCTACCATGCCTCATTACTTTAGCTGCAGCTTGGTTTTTCTAGGAACCATATTTATTTTTCTACCTTTCTTTTTTTAATTATTAAACATACATGGTTCTTGTGAAATAGCTGCAAATTACCCATAAAGTAATTCTGTTACTTTAACAGTATTCTGTTAATACTATTGTTAAAAGATGTTTCTAAATAAAATTTTGACGAATATTCTTCTGTGTAAATATTTGCCTGCATTTCACATACCTTTCTTGGACTAAATTAATCAAATTGAAATTATTGTGTTAAAGTATACAAATATTAGAGGCTTTTGAAATATATAGCTATATTATATAGTACAAATGGAGCAGAACTAGCACTGGAGAGTTATTCCCATTAGGTACATGGAAGTGCTTGTGTATTCAGGGAAAGGGAGTAGGTGGAGAACACGGGCTTCTTTATATGAGACCATAGTATGAGAGAAACACGGTTTGTGCAAGTGCAAATTCAGACATGACCTTGGGATAAATATATGCATATTGCCCTCTGGTGATGCGTGCCACATTAATGTGCCATTCCCTTTTTGTTCTAGGATTCATGGTGGAATTTTCTTTCCTGTATCTCATTTTTATCTGTACTATTTAGTTGTATCATCCAATCTTGAGTTTTCAATATTTTCACTCTCTATGGCTCTGTTAAATTATTGTATTTTCCCCATTCCCACTCCCATTCTATTCCTGGGCCATCTTCAGCACATGTCAACTGTCTTTGGTTCTCAGTTGTTTCTTATGAGAAGCCAATGTTCAAATGAATTTTTGTTTTTCTGTATTCAATGTCATTTTTCTCTGGCTGCCTTCAAGATTTTATCTTTGGCCTTTGGCAGTTTTACTGGTATGCTTGGAGGCATTTGCTGGTACTCACTCTGCTTGGGGGCTGCTGAAATCTTTATAAATTTGTCTTTCACCAAATTTAGGAAATTTTTGGCTCCTATATGTCTTCAAATATTTTTTCAGAAAGCCCCTGTAGGACTCCAATTACATGTAGTCTATGTATTTTAGAATTGCCCCACAGACTCCTGAGGCACTATTAATTTGAAAAATTGTTTTCTCTTGTACTTTTTCAGATTGGATAAGTTTAATTGGTGTATTTTTTAATTCATTGACTCTTTCTTAAAGTGTTATTTTGCTATTAAGTACATCCATAGAACTTTCTATATTAGATACTGCATTTTGTTTTTATTTCTAGAATTCCACTTGGTTTTGCACACACACATACACACATGTGTGTGTATGTGTATGTATGTGTATATATATATATATATATATATATATATATATATATATATATATATATATATATATATCTCCTTGTTTCTGGCACAGAGCTCCTAAAACTCTTGGAATTTTCTAAGCGATAGGAATTATAAAGGTCTCTTAATATTCATAATAAACCCCTTCAAATACACCTGAGTTTATTTTGGTGAGGTGAGTTTTGGACTTAACCTAAGGATGGGCACTGGTTGTCAGGGAAACCAAGCACATGATTAGAAGGTTAGAATTTTCAGTCCCATCTCCCTGATTTCCTGGGAGAAGGGAGGGGCTGGAGGTTGAATCATCACAAATGACCAATGATTTAATCAGTCAAGTCTATGTAAAGAAGCCTCCAAAAGAATGTGCTAGGAGAGTTTCCAAGTTGGTGAACACATGAAAATTTGGAGAGTGGTATATTCTGAGGTCAAAAAAGCTTTTTCCTCTTTCCTGTACCTTGCCCTCTGCATCTCTTCTATTTGGCTGTTCCTCAGTTAGATTCTTTTATAGTAAACTGATGGTCTATTAAGTAAAACATTTCTCTGAGTTCTGTGAAACACTCTAGCAAATTAATGTTACCTAAGGAACAGGAGGTGGTGGGGGTGAGGGGCCATTGAAATCTTCAACCTGTAGCTAGTGGGTCAGAAGCACAGGTAACAACCTGGACTTGTAACTGGCCTCTGAAGTCTTGTAGGACTGAGCCCTTAACCTGTGGACTCAGATGCTCTCTCCAGGTAGATAGTATCAAAATTAAATCAAATTATAGGGTATCCAACTGGGGTATCTGAGAATTACTTGTATATGTGGGCAAATTCCTCCTCTCCAAACACTGGAATTAGGTGTCAGAATCCTTATTTACTTATTATATTTCTTTTTATTTAATTAAAAAAATATTGATTTATTTTTGAGAGAGAGAGAGAGAGAGAAAGAGAGAGAGAGAGAGAGGAGGGGCACAGAGAGATGGAAACACAGAATCTGAAGAAGGCCCCAGGCTCTGAGCTGTCAGCACAGAGCCTGATGCAGGGCTCGAACCCATGGACCACAAAATCATGACCTGAGCCAAAGTCAGATGCTTACCTGACTGAGCCAACCAGGCACCCCTACTTTTTATATTTCTATTTCTCTGTTGGGATTTATTTATTTATTTTACACATTACAAGCATATCTTCCTTTACTTCATTGAGCATATTTAAAATAACTGTTTTAAAACCTTTGGTACTTCCTTGCAGTGTCTGGGTGGCTCAGTGAGTTGAGCGTCCGACTTTGGCTCAGGTCATGATCTCACGGTTTCTGAGTTTGAGCCCCGCGTCGAGCTCTGTGCCAACAGCTCAGGGCCTGGAGCCTGCTTCAGATTCTATGTCTCCCTCTCTCTCTCTGCTCCTCTCCTGTTCACACTCTGTCTCTGTCTCTCAAAAATAAATAAAGATTTTTAAAAAAAATTAAAAATACAAACTTTGGCAGTCCTAACATCTGCATTATCTTGAGGTTGGACTTTATTTTTTTCTCTTGAAAATAGATATTTTTGTAGTTTTAACATGTAATTTTAGAATGTAAGCTGGATATTATGAATTAGGTGCTGTAGATTTTGATTCTAATATATTCCTATAAAGAGAAACTCGAAACTCTGAATTCATTCTTCAGGGTTTTTTTAAGTTTTAACTGGGCTACTTGGAAGCTACCTCTTGAATGTATACTTATAGGGTTAGCCAGATATTTGAACAGAGTTATTTGAAGAATTTGCAACTTCCCCATTGTTCTTTTCTTTCTAGGATTCACTGCTTCATTTTCTAGTTCCTATGGATTTCCCATATTGGGTATTCTGCTTCCTCAACGTTCTGGTGTCTCTTTCTGGGCTTTATCCACATTGAATGCCAACTGTGGCCTGCTCTTAGGCTAACAACTATTAAAAAGTGGGAAACTTACCTTGTGTTATTTCTTTTATGTGTTGACTGCCCTCTGATATCTGGGCATTTTTGTTTTCTGCCTAGTCTCTTGAGTAGTTGTTTTCTGTATCCTGTCCAGAGGTCATAGTTGTTATTTACAGCATCTTAGTTTGATAGGAACTACTTGAGCATTATCAAAGTAGAAGCTCCCCACCGCCCATATTTTCTGTGCATGCATGTCTCATTCTCTTTCATTTGCAATTGAGGTCTAAGGCAGGTATATTACAGGTGGAGTGACTACAGCAGTCCGATTTATGAACTCTGAGGAGAATATTCCTAGAGTGGCTGGGCTTACCTTCTCACAACTGAGTCTAACTGCTGGGGGTTAGACTGTCCTGCCTCATCCAGAGTTCTGCCAGGACATTAAAAATGGGTCAGGACATTGTTGTCAGAATTTTAAAGTAATTTCAAATCCCTCATGTCTGCAAATGGAGGCAGAGTGAAAGATACCACAGGGAGAACTGGAATATCACTCTCTGTTTTCCAGAAGATGGGATTCTTGATTAACTGTCAAGAAGCAGGCAGAATGACAGGTTCAGCTTATACAAATGTACCTCAAGGTGCAGTCACTGAAGAACTTTATCAGAATCATCTGGAATATTTGTTTAAAAAAGGAGCTTTCTAGCCCACCTCAGACCTGCTGAATAATAAGCTCCACAGATATTTACATTCATATGGTGGTGATACCTATATTCATTAAAGTTTGAGAACCACTCCTCTGTATCAGTGGTTCTTAAGCCTGGCTGCACATTAGAGTCACCTGGGAAGCTTTTAAATCTTACGGATTTTAAGACTCATCCTCAGAGGCTCTCTAAATTGGTGTGGCTTGGGACACAGGCATTGGTGTTTTAAAAGCTGCCTGGATGATTTTAATGTGCTGTCAGCACTGAAAAGCACTGCTCTTTGTGAATAGTCTTTGCTTTTAGATGGTCAATAGAGTGACTTCTTCTAAGACTCTGAGGACAATGAGATAAAAGATGACATGAACTAGTAACTCTTCCAGGACATTTAGGCAGAAAATAAACCTATGAATATGGCACTAACTTCTAGATACTCTTGACACATCTGGAGGGATAAGACAATGCTATGAAGTCATTTTACAATGGCACAGTGGTACTTCTGATTTGTAAATCCTCAATCAAGACTGAACATGTTTCTTTATTATGAAGTTTGTGGACCCCAATTTGTAAATATCCCAGAGAGGGATATGGTACACCACTTTTCTCAAATTTAATTATGTGACCCTTTTTACTTGTGCAACATATGAACATCTTGCACAACCAAATCTTAGAAGCATTGTTCTAAGTGCCATTCATGTAGAACAAACATACTGGTTAATCAGAACTTAGAATAATATTATTTGCAATGTAACTAGTAAGTTTTTTTAATATCTGTAATTTTTTTAACCTTGAAAGTTTATGCATCAGAGAGGAAGGCAAATTATTTACTTATACAGCAACCTCACATTAGTATTCTTTTTCCCCCTAGGGTAAGGTAATGATGGCAGATGTCACCTGCATGTGTAAAAGGGAGTTTTACACTATAGATGAGGAACTCCAAAACTCTAGCTTTCAGAGCTTATATAGGAATTTCTCTCCCGGAGACAGGGAGAGAAATTTTTTTCTCTCTAATGAAAACAAATTCTTTCTGGGAAGAGATGGAGAAGATTCCTAGGTATTTATAACCACCACCCTTTAAAATGTAAACAAATGGCTCCCGATTTTGTTACTTGATGAAACAGAAACAAAAAAAGTTTTCAGGAAAATAATTCTTTAAATTTTTTCTAGATGTTTCTATATTAGTATTGCTGTTCAATCATCCTTTAACCCATGTTGCTAGCAATCTTTGCTCAGAAAGCTCTGAGCAGGCAAAACCATGAAAGTATTAACATTTTATTCATAATGCCATCTACTCTCAACTCAGAACATCCTCATTCATTCCAAGTATGTTCCCAATTCAACAGTATTTTCTAGTGTCTGGCAAAATGGTCCTTTCGTGATATAACAACCCAGATGAACTTCAGGACATACAGACCGACTTACAAAGCACCTTGTTACATGAGAAACATAAGTAAAAACAGATTGTTAACTCTCTGAGTCCATTTGGGCTACTTTAACAAAATATCATTGATTTATTGCTTTATAAACACCAATTTTATTTCTCACAGTCTAGAAGCTGGACATCTGAGATCAGGGTGCTGGCATGGCCCTCTTCCTAGCTTCAAACTGTTGACTTGTCAGTCATGTCCTTACATGACAGAAGGGGCAAGGTAGCTTTCTTGGGCCTCTTTTATAAGGGTACTAATTTGGGATCTAATCACCTCCCACCTCCTAATACCATCACATTGGGCGCTACGTTTCAACACACGAATATTGGGGAACACAAATATTCAAATCTTAGCATCAACCATCATGCAAAATGTTGCCTTATGTCTGACTACACTCATCAATCTTCCCTTTCTCTAAGACTTTCCCCAGTCCTTTACCTAAGATATTAGAATTGATGCATAGTCTTTTATATAATGAGCTACAATGCTAATTAATGATGAAGGTTACACCAAACCCACCATATAACCTTGTTATCCTAAGCTCAATATAATATTTTACTGACACTGCCCTCATTAGTCAACCATGGATTTTCACTATATGTGGCACAATAACACCATATCCTCCCTTGATAAGAACAAAAATCCCATCCATATATCTAAACTATCTTATGGGCATATAACTTCTATGGACATCTGCCTTGCTTTGAAGTTTTGAATGGAATGGAACTAAAGATATACCTGACAACCAAAAATAGACAACCATTTCAATTTCCTGAAAGCTTTGGAAGCTTTCTAAGATTATACCAGTCCTTAGACTGGTATATACAATTCCTTCATTGTATTCAGTTTAGGTATGAGTAACTAGACTCCTCAATCTAAGTTACAAGGCCTCTCTAGAATCTAATTTATTGATGAGTACATATAGGTTTTTTATGTTACTAATTCAAAGATACTCTTGAAAATTGTAATTTGCCATGATAGCTTATACACTGTCCTAACAGCACCATGATTTTTTTCCTTCCTGTTTTTCACTTCTCAAGACTGCATACAGCATTATGGTTAACAGGAGGAGCTCTGGCCTCAAACTGCCTAGGCTCAAATTCTAGTTCTGCCATTTTCTAGCAGTAGTAGGTATATTATTTTTTTTTAATGCTTTTATTTATTTTGAGAGAGAGAGAGCACGAGCAGGGGATGGGCAGAGTGAGAGGTGATCCCAAGCAGGCTGTAGGCTACCAGCACAGAGCCCAATGCAGGGCTTGAACTCAAACCATGAGATCATAACCTGAGCCCAAATCAGGGGTTGGACGCTTAACTGAATAAACCACCCAGTTGCCCTGATTAGTAGGTATATTATTTAATCTCTTTGTTCTCAGCTTCCTCAGTAGTAAAATGAGCTTAACTATTACTTATGCTAAAGAGCTGTTAGAGAATTAAGTGATGTAATCATGTGAAGTGTTTAAAACAGACCTTATCCCTTAGTTCTCCATAAATATTAATTACAATACAGATTCTCTAAGTCTGGTTTGTTAATTTCATCTCCGTATGTTGTGATTTTACCATTTTTCATCTGTGTCTATATCACTTCTTCCAGATATGGTGAAATGGGCTTCAACACAGGTACAGTTCACAAACTTTAAGTGTTAATGGCAAATGAGTATCAGGCCTAATTCACCTTATGAAAGTTGGCTGAGGGGATGGTAGTAAAGGATAAGAGATGGGGTGGAGGTTGAACAAGCCAGTCAGTAAATAAGTCAGTAAGCAAGTCAGCAATATATTTTTCCATGAAAAAAACTAATAGGATTTAAACAATTTGAGCCATAAATCTCAAGTTAGGGCAAAGAGTTAACCTGGGACAAAAGGAAATCAGTTATGACCGTAGCTGTCAGACAAAAGGCTGTGTTGATAAATGCCAACAGCTTGGCGTCTGCTATTTCTGCTGGTTCTTACTGTCCTAATAGTATGGAAGACACTTTTGCCCCTAAATTTTCCTACAGGCCTTTCAAGGATTTAGAACCTGCTGGAAAGATAATTTGGCAGAGAGATCACTGATAATATTTTCTCCCACAAGGATAAAAAGCATTCACAAGCATATGTGCTTCCAACTCACTAGTCCCCAGGGCACTTTGCATGCTGTGATCATGCGTGTCCACTCTACATTGTATTCTGTAGCTGTTATTCACCCTTGGTTTTATTTTAAAAGTTTTACCGATGCTACAGTTCATTCTGGGACAATTTCTATTTTATTGTAAGAGTTTATGTATATATGTATGTATGTACTTAAAGGAATTTGAATTTTGAGTTGCCTTGGATATTTCTTATTGAAGTATAATTAACATATAGTGTTATGTTAGTTTCAAGTGTAAAATATAATGATTCAGAAATTCTGTACATTACTCAGTGTTCGGCAAGGTTGATAGTCCCCTTTATCTAATTTATCCATCCCTCTGTCTACTTTCTCTCTGGCAGCCACCAGTTCTCTGTACTTAAGAGTCTGGGATTTTTTGTTTTTTTGTTTTTGTCTTTTTTCTTTGTTCATAAAATTCTGCATTTGAGTGACATCATATAGTATTTGTCTTTCTCTGACTTATTACACTTAGCACTGTAGCCTGTAGATCCATCTAATTTGTTGCAAATGGAAACATCTCTTTCTTTTTTATGGCTTAGTAATATTCCATTGTGTGTGTGTGTGTGTATATATGTGTGTGTATATATATACATATATATATATATATATATATATATATATATATTAATCTTCTTTATCCATTCATCCACGAATGGACACTTGAGTTACTTCCATACTGTGTCTATTGTAAAAAATGTTGCAATAAACATAGGGGTGCATGTATCTTTTCAAATTCATGCTTTTGTTTTCTTTGGATAAACACCCAGTATTGGAATTACTGGATAATATGGTAGTTCTACTTTTAGTTTCGTGAGGAATCTCCATACTGTTTTCCACAGTGGTTACACCAGCTCACATTCCCACCAACAGTGCACAGGGGTTCTTTTTTTCTCCACATCATCACTAACACTTATTATTTCTTGTCATTTTGATTCTACCCATTTTGATAGGTGTTAGGTGATATCTCATTGTGGTTTTGATGTGCATTTCCCTGAGGATTAGTGATGTTGAACATCCTAATGTGTCTGTTGGCCATTTGTATGGCTCATTTTGAAAAATGTCTATACAGCTCCTCTGCCCATCTATAATCAGATTGTTTTTCCCCAGTATTGAGTTATATAAATTCTGCATATATATACATATTAACCCCTTTCTGGATTATATAATTTGAAAATATTTTCTACCATTAAGTAGTTTGCCTTTTGTTTTGTTGATGGTTTTCTTCCTTGTGCAGAAGCTCTTTATTTTGGTGTAGTCCCAATAGTTGAATTTTGTTTTTATTTCCCTTGCCTGAGGAGACATATCTAGAAAAATGTTCCTATGGCTCATGTCAAAGAAATTAATGCCTATGTTTTCTTCTAGTTTTATGATTTTAGGTCCCACATTAGATCTTTAATCCATTTTGAGTTTATTTTTATGTATGATTTAAGAAAGGGGTCCAGTTTCCCCACTGTATATTCTTTTCCCTATTGTATATTCTTACTTCTTTGTCAAAGATTGACTGACCACATAAGTGTGGGTTCATTCCTGGGCTCTCTATTTTCTTCCAGTGATGCATGTGTCTGCTTTTGTGCTAGTATCGTAGTGTTTTCATTACTGTAGCTTTTTAGTATATCTTGACATCTGGGTTTGTGATGCCTTCAGCCTTGTTCTTTCTCAAGATTGCTTTGGCCATTTAGGGTCTTTTGTGGTTCCATACATATTTTAGTATTATTTTTTTATCTCTGTGAAAAATGTCATTGTTATTTTAATAGGGATTGTATTAAATCTGTAGATTGCTTTGAGTAGCATGTACATTTCAACAATATTGGTTCTTCCAATCCAGGGGCATGGAACATCTTCCCATTTGTGCCATCTTCAATTTTTTTCATCAGTGTTTTACAGTTTTTGGAGTGCAGGTCTTTAACCTCTGTGGTTAGGATTATTCCTAGGTGTTTTATTATTTTTGGTGTAATTGTAAATGCTATTATATTTTTAATTTCTTTTTCTACTACTTCATTATTAGTGTACAGAAGTGTAACAGCTTTCTGTACATTAATTTTGTATCCTGCAACATTACTGAATTCATTTATCAGTTCTAGCAGCTTTTTAGTGGAGTTTTTAGAGTTTCTACATATAGGATGATGTCATCTGCAAATAGTGAAAGTTTGTTTCTTCCTTACCAATTAGGATATCTTTTATTTCTTTTTCTTTACTGGCTATAATGTCCAGTAGTATGTTGAATCAAAGTGGTGAGAATGGACATCCATGTTTTGTTCCTGATCTTACATGAAAGCTCTCAATTTTTCACCAATGAGTATGATATTAGCTGTGGATTTTTCCATATCTGATCTTTATTATATTGAGATATGTTCCTTTTAAACCTACTTTGTTGAGAGTTTTTATCAGGAATAGATGTTAAACTTTATCAAATGCTTTTGTTTTTCACTAATCTATTGATATAATCATACGGTTTTTATCCTTTATCCAGTTAATGTGATGTGTCATGTTGATTGATTAGTGAATACTGAACCACTCTTTTATCCCTGGAATAAATTTCACCTGATTGTGGTGAATGATTTTTTTTTTTTTTTGATGTCTTGTTGGATTCAACTTCCTAGTATTTTGTTAAGGAGTTTTGCATCTGTGTTTATCAGAGATATTGGCTTATAGTTTCCTTTTTGGTAGTATCTTTATCTGGTTTTGGTATCGGAGTCATGCTGTCCTTATAGAATGAATTTGGAAGCTTTCCTTCCTCTTCTGTTTTTGTAATAGTTTGAGAAGAGTAGATGTTAATTCTTCTTTATATATTTGGTGTAATTCACCTGTGAAGCCATCTGCTCCTAGACTTTTGTTGATTGATAGTATTTTGGTTATTGGTTGAATTTCATTGCCAGTAATAGGTCTGTTCAAATTTTTTATTTCTCCATGATTTAATTTTGGAGGGTTATGTTCATAGGAATTTATCTATTTCTTCTAAGTTGTCTAGTTTGTTGATATACAATTTTTCACATTATTCTCTTATAATCCTTTGTATTTCTGTGATGTTGGTTGTTATTTCTCCTCCTTCATATCTGACTTTATTTATTTGAGTACTCTCCTTTTCTTGAGGAATTTGGATAAAGGATTATCAATTTTATTTTCAAAGAACTGGCTCCTGGTTTCATGGATCTGTTCTGTTGTGTTTTTTGTTTTTGTTTTGTTTTTGTTTTGTTTTGTTTTGTTTTTTGCTTTTTTTAGTCTCTATATCATTTACTTGTGCTCTAATCTTTATGATTTCCTTTCTTATACTGGATTTGGGCTTTGTTGTTCTTTTTCTATCTCCTTTAGGTATAAAGTTAGGTTGTTTATTTAAGATTTTTCTTCTTGAGAAAGGCATATATTGTTATAATCTTCTCTCTTAGAACAGCTTTTGCTGCATCCCAAAGATTTTGGACTGTTGTGTTTTCATTTTCACTTGTTTCCATGTATTTTTTAATTTCCTCTTTGTTTATTTTGTTGACCCATCATTGTCTAGTAGCATGTTATTTCCAGATTTTTTTCTTATGAGTTTTAGTTTCATACCATGTGGTAAGAAAAGATGTATAATATGATTTCACTCTTTTGGAATTTATTGAGAATTCTATTCTGGCCTAATACGTGATCTATTCTGGAGAATGTTCCCTGTACATTTGAAAAGAATGTGTATTCTGTTTGGGAATGGAATGTTCTGAATATATGTTAGGTCCATCTGGTACAATATGTCATTCAAATATGCCACTATTTCCTTGTTGATTTTCTGTCTGGATGACCTATTGATGTAAGTAGGGTGTTAAAGTTCCATACTATCATTATATTACTATTAAAATCCCCTTACTATAATTGTATGATTGTCAATTTCATCCTTTATGTAAGCTAATAGTTGCTTTATGTATTTAAGAGTTTTCATGTTGGGTGCATAAATATTTACAATTGTTATGTCCTCTTGTTGGATGGTTCCTTCTTATCACTAGGTAGTGTCCTTCTTTGTCTCTTGTTACAGTCTTTGTATGAAAGTCTATTTTGTCTGATATAAGTATTAGTACCACAGCTTTCTTTTTGCTTCCCTTTACATTGTAAGCATTTTTCCATTCCTTCACTTTCATTTTTCATGTGTCTTTAGATTTTAAGTGAGTCTCTTGTAGGCAGTTTCCAGATGGATCCTGCATTTTTATCCATTCAGTCACCCTATGCCTTTGATTGGAGCTTTCTTTAGTCCATTCACATATAAAGTAATTATCGATAGGTATGTACTTACTGCCATTTTTTGTTACTTGTTTTATGGTTATTTTTGTAATTCTTTTCTGTTCCTTTTTTCTTCTCTTGCTTTTTTCCCTTATGGTTTGATAACTTTTTTTGCCGACATGCTTGATTTCTTTCTCCTCTTTTTTTTGTGTATCTATGTTTTTGATTTGTGGTTACCATTAGGTTCATGTGTAACATTTTGTGCATATACAAGTCTATATTAAGTTGATGGTCATTTACATATGAACATCTTCTAAAAGCACTAAAGTTTTACTTCTCCACTTCCACTTTTTATGTATATGATGTCATACATTAAATCCTTTTATTTTGTGAACTCTTGACTGATTTTTGTAGATGTAATTGCTTTTACTGCTTTTGTGCTTTAACCTCTATATTAGCTTTATAAATGATTATTCTACTACTTTGATTATGTTTGTATTTATCTGTGATTTTTTTCCCCTTAATAATTTTCTTATCCCGATTATGGCCTTTTCTTTCCACTCCAAGATTTCCCTTTAACATTTCTTGTAAGCCTGGTTTAGTGGTGATGAACTTATTTACCTTTTGTTTGTTTGGGAAACACTTTATATTTTCTGTTCTGCATGACAGCCTTGCTGGGAACCAGCCTTGCTGGTTACATGTTTTTGTTTTTGCTTTTCCCTTAAGCACTTTGAATATATCAACCCATTCCGTTCTGGCCTGTAAAATTTCTGCTAAAAAATTAGCTGAGAGCCTTATGTGGTAACTGTTTTGTTTTCTCTTGCTGCTCTTAAAGTTCTATCACTACTTTTTGACATTTTAATTATGTCTTTTGGTGTGGACCCCCTTGGGTTAATTTGTTGGGTGCGCGCTGTCCCTCCTGGATCTGGATGTCTGTTTTCTTCCCCAGAATAGGTAAGTTTTCAGCTATTATTTCTTCAAATAAATATTTCTGCCCCGTTGTCTTTCTCTTTCCCTTCTGGGAGCCTTATCATGCAAATGTTATGATTGGTTATGTTGCTGAGTTCTCTCAACCAATTTTTATTTTTTATTATTTTTTTCTGTTCAGCTTTGTTGCTTTCCATCACTTTGACTTCCAGTTCATTAATATGTTTTTCTGCTTCTTGTAGTCTACTATTTATTCCCTCTAGTGTATTCTCAAATTTTAATTACAGAGTTCTTCATCTCTCATTGGTTCTTTTTCATATTTTCTCTTTGTTGAAGGTCTGAGATCCTCCACTCTTTTCTCAAGACCAGGGAGTATCTTTATGACATTCATTTGAATTCTCTATCAGGCACATTGCTAATCTCTGTTTCATTTAGCTCTTTTGTTGTGGTTTTGTCATTTTTTTTTCATTTAGGACATATTCCTCTATCCCCTCACTTTGTCTAACTCTCTGTGTTTGCTCCTATGTGTTAGGAAAGTCAGTTATGTGTCCTGATCTTAAAAGTGGTGGTCTTATGAAGAAGAGGTCCTACAGTGCCCAGACGTGCAATATCCTTTGTTCACCAGAACCAGGTACTTCATGGGTGTCTCCCAAGTAGGTTATGTGTGTCCCGCTGTTATAGCTGAGCTTCATTTGCCTTCAGTCCAGTTGACTGCAGTGACCCACTTTGTCTGTTGTGGGTGCACTGGGCAGGGTTTGGTCCCTGGAAGTCTGGAGCTGCCACAGCCCTGTAGTTGGGCATTGTCAGCACTCACACCAAATGTCTGCCCTTAACCCATCTCATGGGCTGTAGTCACACAAACTTTCAAGGCACTCTGTGTGCCTTGTCTTCTGAGAGGCTTTCTGTGGTGGGCTATATCAGATGCCTGGACCCCGTCTGGGACTGATCAGCAGGGCACTCTCTGTGCTGCCAGTTAAAGGTTCAGTTGCTGGGACTACAGGCACATTCATATTTATGGTTCTCTTCCCCTTTCCTAGGGGCAGGAATCACTTTGGAGTGGCTCAGGTCCCTGCTGGAGTTGTTTGCTGGGTATGTGGAGACAGGAGCTGCTTTGGAGGTATGCCTTCCAAGTGGGTCAGGTTGGATGGGGCACATCCATGGGAGAGCATGGAGGTGAGGCATGCAATGTTATGAAGATAGGTGGAGAATAGTCTTGCTGGTTCCTGCAAGTATCCAGCTATTTAGGATGGGGGTTGGGGGGAGAGGCTGGCACCAGAGAAATGGTTCCCACAAACACTTTTGTTCTTGGAGAGGTCTCCCAAATTTTCCTGCCCCTCCAGTGCACATTCTGAGATTAGTAAATAAGTCATCTTCAGTATACCCCAGGCCACAAACTGCTACTTCTATGCTGTATCTCGGCCAGGTTATTTGTTATGCTGGCTCTTTAAGGAAAGGGGCTCAGTTTTCTGTGACTCTCTCAGAGCTAAGCCTCCTGATTTTTAAAGTACCCAAGTTAAGCCCTGAAGATTGTAAATACTCATGGTTAAGCCTCACTGGTTTTCAAAGCCAAATGTTCCCAGTGTAGTCCCCCATGCCTGGAGTGCCTGGTGTGGGATCTGATCCTCCCACTTCTCTATCCTTGTGGTATCCCTCCCATTTGTGGTTAGTCTCACCAGGGGTTTAGTTCCCAACTGCGTTTCTTTCCCTCCTACACTTTTTGATGTGGCCTCCTCTCTACAGTTAACTCAGGAAAGTCTGTTCTGCCAGTCTTCAAGTTGCTTTCTGGGTTAGTTGCACTGATGTGGCTGTTATCTCAGTGTGTCCATGGGACAAGGTGAGCTCAGGGTCCTCCTACTCTGCTATCTTCTCTGGGAGTTCCTAGTTGCCTTTGATCTTGATCATCTTGGGGGTCTTCCTCTTCTTTATGGCTAGGTACTCTTTCTGTGTTTTAAAAGCTTTTTCATCCATGACAGTCTCACTTTTATTGATGCAAAGATGATCCATTTATTTATTTAGGTTTATTTTTATGTGCCATTTTGATCTGCATTTTGGTGTTTCTAATTCATGTGCCACATATATGTTGGGTCTCCAATACATATGCCTGGAAATAATCTCCAAGTTTTCTGTATATTTTTCACTTTTTACGTTACCCCCTTTTCAGTAACTTAGTGTACCGATTTAAATTGCCATTCAGTTGCATAATTTAATTAGCTCATTTTTCTCAAGTAAGAAGCTCACTAGACACATAGTAGGAATTTATTGACTTTACAAAAAGAGGTTACAGTGCACTGGTATTCTACTTAATAGCTATTGTAAGCTATCTTTAGGCTTTATATATAGTTAATGATATAAATTAGAGTTAAGAAAACTAATGTTCACAGTAAAGCTCAAATGATGTAAATTAGAGTTAAAAAAAACTGTATTCTGAGCAGTAGTAAGCAGAGCATTCATTAACTAGATGTAATTCCGATAAGGAGTGAGCCATAGCTGCTATGGAGATGGCCAAAGACATGACCAGAATATTTGATATCCCTATAATGCAGAAATCCCAGATTGTTGTGTGCTGATAAAAAGCTACATAGGACTGCAGCTGCTACCTTAAAGCTGGAGCGGAGAAAGACTCTTACTTCTGAAGTAGGCCACTGACACATGCTGTGCATATTTCCACAGGCCAGCCACAGGTGACCCAGCTGGTTCCTAAGAGGCATTAAATTTAAATGTCAGACTGATTAGCAACTGTATGTGTAGAAATACATGTGCTCTATTTGTGTGCATGTGTGAGTATGCCTATGAGCATGTGTGTGTCTCAGGAGAAAAGGGCATGGAAGAGATTAGAGTACAGCTGACCAAAGAAGCTGTATTTTCCATGACTGGTTTCGTTTGAGGGATGAGGCTTTACAGCCACACCCTCTAATAGATCTGGCTTGGCAATTTGTTGTATACAATTTTTCTGTATCAGTTTAAACTCAGAGTCCCAAAACATTTGTGCTTGCATCCTCTGGCTCTAAATAAATCTCCTATTTTCATACCTCCACCACAGCAGTTGGCCAACTGATACTTCAGAATAGCATTAGATGGCCAAATAAGTAGCACCATCTGCTGCAATTTAAGGGAATCCTCAGTGGTGCTGTGACAGCTGTCTGGTTCTGAGTCCTGAACACCAGAATTCATTTGTCAGAGAGGACACATATCCAGTGTTTGAATGGCCATTTTATATAAAAGGAATGATTTTTTTCTAGCAATGCTGTAGCCTATTTTTATGGAGGTCAGACTTCTGGAAACCATTGTCTCTTCTTTAAAATATAGCCCCAAATGTGAATGTTGACAAAATAGTCCCTCTGAGCTATTAGATTTAAAGCCCAAACTCTCAAGCCATGCTTTAATGTATGAAAAGTCATTATACCCTCCCTAAGTGCCTAATTACATTTATTTAATACACAGTCCTTAATAAGCTTGATTATCTGGTTTGTGAGCATAGAGTATCATAGAAGCTGCAAGCTAGAATTAGACATGGTAGGGTTAGAAGTGACTCAAATTCAATAATTAGAGGTGAAGAATCTGGTGGATTACTAGGTAGAAAATACTAAAATGCAGGCCATGATTTTAAACATGTTACAATGACATACTTGTGCATTCATTCATTTAATCAATACCTATTTACTATGACTCAGGCACTTTTCTAAATACTGAAGTACATAGAAGAGTTAGTAAGATAAGACTCTTGCACTTAAAGAATCTGAAGTCTAGTCAGATGGGCTACCTCATTAATAATGCAAGATGGGTTGCACAAATACCATTAGAAGAACAGATAATATAACATGAGAATTCAGACTAGATTGGGATTACTTCAAGCACAGGAAGGATTCATTTAGGCATGGCATTTAAAATCGACTTTGAATAGGTGTGCATAGTTTGAATATACAGATAGAAACAGGATGGCATTTTATGTAAATAAAAGTGTGAGAAAACCTGGATGCCCAAAAACTATTGGAAATAGAAGACTATAAAGCTCTATGAGGCAGAGGTTGTGTTTGTCCTGTTTATTGCTGGGTCCCTAGTAAAAGGACAGGCACATAGTAATCTCTTGATATTGTTGGAATAAATGCAAGAATGAATGCATGTATGAATGAGTAGCTCAGTTATATTTATGTAAAGTGTGTATCATTAGATGAGTAACTAAAGAGGACAAGACCAGAAGAAAATGTATAAATGTAACCACCACTATAATCAAGATACAGAACATTTTCTCGCCCCACACACCAAAAAAAAAAAAAAAAATCCATATGCCTCTTTGTAGTCAGTTCTCTCTTTCCATCTGCCCTTGGCTACCACCAGCCAGTGATCTGTTGTCACTATCAATTAGATTCCTCTTTTTAAGATGTTTATACATATATTAGAAACACATATAGGTGACCTATTTTGGGGAATGAACAATCATGGACCTTGAAAGGACTCTAATTAATAGGTTCAAGAAACATTTGACAAGGTAAAGAATTTCACTAGAGAGGAATTTATTTTTTAAAAGAATAAAATGAGGGCACCTGGGTGGCTCAGTTGGCTAAGTGTCCAACTCTTCATTTTGGCTCAAGTTATGATCTCATGGTGAGTGGGTTCAAGCCCCATGTCAGGTTCTTCACTGGCAGCACAGAGCCTGCCTGGGATTCTCTGTCTCCCTCTCTCTCTGTCTGTTCCCTGCTCACTCTCTGTCTCTCTCTCAAAATAAATAAATAAACATTTAAAGAAATAATAAAAATAAAAAAGGATAACATGAAAATTCTAAAAATGAAAACTGAATAATTGAAATTCAGAGCTGAAGATGGGTTTTGATGGCAGATTAAATAACAAGAAGAAAGGATTACCAAATAGGAAAATGTGTCAGTAGAAGACATTGATGATAAAATGAAAGCAAAGAGAAGAAAAATATAAAAAAAAGAGCTTAATATGTGATAAATGGTAAAAAGTTTTGAGATTTTGTTTATGCCTTAAAACATGGAGATTTGTTTGGTCATTACTTTACTCCATGGCTATTCCCCTCAGAAGACTTCCACTGATTAGTGGCATGACCCCAACATGTTGTGGGGAAGTAGTAGCTCCAGGATTCTTCCAAGCATTAAATAAATTAGAGCCAGATGTTGAAGGTAGAGCTGAGAGTAGAGTACAAATAAACCTTTTCAAGAAAATCAGGTCAAATGAGTAATATTTATTTAAATAGTTATTTTTGAGAGAGAGAGAGAGAGAGAGAGCATGAGCAGAGGAGGGGCAGAGTGAGAGGGAGAGAGAGGATCTGAAGTGGGCTCTGTGCTGACAGCACAGCCCAATGTAGGGCTCAAACTCACAAACTGTGAGATTATAACCTGAGCTGAAGTCAGACGCCCAACTAACTGAGTCAACCAGGCACCTCTATGTATATTTTTAGTTAATATTCAATCAAATTCATAAAAGTGTATTTTACATTTAAAAAATGCACCTACTTTAAAATATAAGGCAATGTGTTTGCCAAATGTTTAGAACATTTCCACCATCCCAAAAAGTGATTTCCATATATTTGGGGATTTTTCAGATTCCTTTTTAAAATTTATTATTGATTTCCATAGTAGTAAGATAGTATATTCTGTGTAAGTTCATTAATTTCAAAATGTATTAAGAATAAGTTTATGACACCATATTGTCTATCTTAGTAAAGTTTTGTATACACTTGAAAAAAAATATGTATTCTATTGTTGGGTGAAATGTTCTCTAAATGTCCATTAGCTCAGTGGGTGAACTGAGTGTCGACTTGTTTTATTGAGAAGAGTGTTGAAATTCCATACTATAACTGTACACCTGTCTATTTTTCCTTTAAACTGTTAAGCATTTGCTTCATAAATTTTGGAGCTTCTGTGTTAGGTACATGTCATTTAGGGTTTTTGTTCTTTTTTTTTAATTTAAGAACATATTTTTAGGATTTTATTTAAATCCAAGTTAGTTATCATATAGTGTAATAATGGTTTCAGGAGTAGAATTTAGTAATTCATCACTTACATACAACACTCAGTGCTCACCACTACAAGTGCTCTTTGATGCCCATCATCCATTTAGCCCATCCCCCTCCCCTCCTCCCCTCCAGCAACCATGTCTGTTCTCTGTATTTAAGAGTCTCTATGGTTTGCCTCTCTCTCTGTTTCTATGTTATTCTTCCTTCCTTTACCCTATGTCCATCTATTTTGTTTCTTAAATTCTAAATATGAGTGAAATCATATGATGTTGTCTTTCTCTGACTTATTTTACTTAGCAGAATCCGTTCTAGTTCCATCCATGTTGTTGCAAATGCCAAGATATCATTCTTTTTGATTTCCAAGTAATATTCCATTGTATATATTACACATCTTTACTCATCAGTCGATGGACATTTGGGGTCTTTCCATAAATTTGGCTATTGTTGAAAGTGCTGCTCACTCTCAACAATAGCCAAATTTATGGAAAGAGTCTAAATGTCCATCAACTGATGAATGGATAAAGAAATTGTGGTTTATATATACAATGGAGTACTACATGGCAATGAGAAAGAACTAAATATGGCCCTTTGTAGCAACGTGGATGGAACTGGAGAGTGTGATGCTAAGTGAAATAAGCCATACAGAGAAAGACAGATACCATATGTTTTCACTCTTATGTGGATCCTGAGAAACTTAACAGAAACCCATGGGGGAGGGGAAGGAAAAAAAAAAGAGGTTAGAGTGGGAGAGAGCCAAAGCATAAGAGACTCTTAAAAACTGAGAACAAACTGAAGGTTGATGGGGGGTGGGAGGGAGAGGAGGGTGGATGATGGGTATTGAGGAGGGCACCTTTTGGGATGAGCACTGGGTGTTGTATGGAAACCAATTTGACAATAAATTTCATATATTGAAAAAATAAATAAATAAATGTATAACTAAACAAAAAAAAAAGAAAGTGCTGCTATAAATATTGGGGTGCATATGCCCCTTTGAATCATCAGTTTTGTACCCTTTGGATAAATACCTAGTTGCGCAATTGCTGAATCATAGGGTAACTTTATTTTTAATATTTTGAGAAACCTCCATATTGTTTCCCAGACTGGCTGCACCAGTTTGCATTCCCACCAACAGTGCAAAAGGGTTTCCCTTTCTCCACATCCTGGCCAACATTTGTTGTTTCCCGAGTTGTTAATTTTAGCCATTCTGACAGGTGGGAGGTGGTAACTCATTGTGCTTTTGATTTGTATTTCCCTGATGATGAGTGATGTTGAGTGTCTTTTCATGTGCCTGTTAGCCATCTGGGTGTCTTCTTTAGAAAAGTGTCTGTTCATGTCTTTTGCCCATTTCTTCCTTAGATTATTTGTTTTTTGGGGTGTTGAGTTTGATAAGTTCTTTATAGATTTTGGATACTAACCCTTTGTTCGATATGTCATTTGCAAATATCTTCTCCCATTCTGTTGTTTGCCTTGTAGTTTTACTGACTGTTTTCTTCACTGTGCAGAAGCTTTTTATCTTGATGAAGTCTAGCTCATTTTTGCTTTTGTTTCCCTTGCCTCTGGAGACATGTCTAGTAAAAAGTTGCTGCATCAGAGTCAAAGAGGTTGCTGCCTTTTTCTCTAGGATTTTGATTGTCTCCTGTCTTACGATTGTTTCCTGTCTTACATTTAGGTCTTTCATCCATTTTGAGTTTATTTTTGTGTATGGTATAAGAAAGTGTCCAGGTTCATTTTTCTGCATGTCTCTGTCCGGTTTTCCCAACACCATTTGCTGAAGACACTGTCTCTTTTCCATTGGATATTCTTTCTTTGTCAAAGATTAGTTGCACATACATTTGTGGGTCCACTTCTGGATTCTCTATTCATTCCATTGATCTATGTGTCTGTTTTTGTGCCAGTACCATAGTGTCTTGATGATTACCCTTTGTAATATAGCTTGAAGTTGGGAATTGTGATGCCTCCAGCTTTGGTTTTCTTTTTCAACATTACTTTGGCTATTCAGGGTTTTTTCTGGTTGCATACATCAAGTTTTTATTCTTTTTTTTCACCTTTATTTTATTTTTTTATTTTTTAAAATTTACATCCAAATTATTTAGCATATAGTGCAACAATGATTTCAGGAGTAGATTCCTTAGTGCCCCTTACCCATTTAGCCCATCCCCCCTCCCACAACCCCTCCAGTAACCCTCAGTTTGTTCTCCATATTTATGAGTCTCCTCTGTTTTGTCCCCCTCCCTGTTTTTATATTATGTTTGTTTCCCTTTCCTTCTGTTCATCTGTTTTGTCTCTTAAAGTCCTCATGAGTGAAGTCATATGATTTTTGTCTTTCTCTTTTTTTTTTTTTTAATTTTTTTTAACGTTTATTTATTTTTGAGACAGAGAGAGACAGAGCATGAACGGGGGAGGGTCAGAGAGAGGGAGACACAGAATCGGAAACAGGCTCCAGGCTCTGAGCTGTCAGCACAGAGCCTGACGCGGGGCTCGAACTCACAGACCGCGAGATCGTGACCTGAGCCGAAGTCGGCCGCTCAACCAACTGAGCCACCCAGGCGCCCCTGTCTTTCTCTTTTTTTTTTTTTTAAATTTTTTTTTTTTTTTTAACGTTTATTTATTTTTGAGACAGAGAGAGACAAAGCATGAACGGGGGAGGGTCAGAGAGAGGGAGACACAGAATCTGAAACAGGCTCCAGGCTCTGAGCTGTCAGCACAGAGCCCGACGCGGGGCTGGAACTCACGGACCGCGAGATCATGACCTGAGCCGAAGTCGGCCGCTTAACCGACTGAGCCACCCAGGCGCCCCCGCCCCTGTCTTTCTCTAATTTCACTTAGCATAATACCCTCCAGTTCCATCCACATAGTTGCAAATGGCAAGATTTCATTCTTTTTGATTGCTGAGTAATACTCCATTGTGTGTGTATGTGTATATATATATGTATATATATATATATACACCGCATCTTTATCCATTCATCCATCAATGGACGTGGACTTTTTCCATACTTTGGCTATTGTTGGTAGTGCTGCTATAAACATAGGGGTGCATGTGTCCCTTTGAAACAGCACACCTGTATCCCTTGGATAAATGCCTAGTAGTGCAATTGCTGGGTCATAGGGTAGTTCTAGTTTTAGTTTTTTGAGGAACCTCCATACTGTTTTCCAGAGTGGCTGCACCAGCTTGCATACCCACCAACAATGCAAAAGACATCCTCTTTCTCAGCATCCTTGCCAACATCTGTTATTGCTTGAGTTGTTAATGTGAGCCATTCTGACAGGTGTGAGGTGGTATCTCATGGTGGTTTTGATTTGTGTTTCCCTGATGATGAGTGATGTTGAGCATTTTTTCATGTGTTGGTTGGCCATCTGGATGTCCTCCTTGGAATAAAGCTTTTATTCTTAATGAATTGATGACCATTTTATTGTTATTAAGCCTTATTCTTTATGAATGGTCAAATTCCTTGTCCTGGAGTCTACTTTTATGATACTCAATAGCCACTCCCAATTTATTATGATTCATAAAATGTATATAGTTTTTCCTCCTTTTAATTTAAAAATATTTGTGGTCTAGGTTTTACATGCATTTCTTATAAACAGAACATAGGTGGATGTTGCCTTTTTATTAGTCTAACAATCCCTGCTTTTTATTTGGAGTTACATAGAATGTTTATTTTTTTAGCTGGATGTGTTTAAGTCTAGAGTCATTCCATTTGTTTTATATTTGTTGCTTCTGTTCTTCATTTTTCTCATTTTTTGTCTTTTTTTCTGATTATTTTTAATTATTTAATTTTAAGTCCTTTCTTGACTTATAAGCTATATATTTGTTTTGCTCTTTAGTGGTTGCTCTAAGATTTACAATATACAATTTTAATATATCATTGTCTATAGTCAAATATTATTACAGTGCTTCACATGTATGAAATCTTACAAAAATATATCATTTCCCCCTCCTTTTTTTTGTCCTAAGGTTGCCATATGTTTTACCTCCATATATGTTACAGTTCATTGTTAATAAGTCTTATGTCATAGCCTCAAATCTCAGGAACTTTTAATGTGAGAAAAAAATTATGTTTTTTTGCCCATTTTGAACATTTTTACACTCTTTATTGATTTTTGAAGATCCAGGTTTACATCAGACACCAAATTCACTTAGGTACTATTTGTATGAAAATGTTTTTGGTTTCCTTTTACTTTTTTTAAAAAAAAGATTTATTTTGAGAGAGAGAGCACACGTGAGAGGGAGTGTGAGCAGGGTAGGGGCAGAGAGAGAGGGACAGAGAGGATCCAACCAGGCTCCACATGGAGCCTGATGTGGGGCTCGATCCTAGGAACCGTAAGATAATGACCTGAGCAGAAACCAAGAGTGGGACGCTTAACCAACTGAGACACCCAGAAGTCCCAATTTCCTTTTATATTTTGCTACATGTAAAAGTATAAAAATAACTTTTGCTGTTTTCAGCAACTTTGTCAGTAGAAACTTTGTCTACTGATGTACTTCCCTGCCCCTGATGAAAAGTCAGAGATCATTCTTATCTTTGTTTTCCTATATGTATTGTGATTTATTTCTCTGGCTGCTTTGAAGTTTTCCCTTTATCACTGTTTTCCAGTGCATACAAAGGTATGAATTTTTCTCTATTTATCTTGCTTAATGTTCATCAGCTCCTTGGATTTTCATTGCTTTGAAAAAAAAAATTAGCTGGATTTATTTTCTTTTTTTTTCCCATTGTTTTGGCCCACTCCTTTGTTTTTGTATTTCCTTACACTCAAATGACAGGTATGTTTCACCATTGATGTTGCTCTACAAATCATTGAAACTTTTTACACTTTATCTCTTTCTGCTGTGCACCTCAGTTTAGGTGATTTCTATAGTCATGACTTGAAATTCACAGATAAAAGTAAACTTGTACTTGATACTGAAAAACTTAAGTCTACCCAGTTTGTTTTTTTAATCTTATATATGCAATTTTAAACTCTTTGTTCTTTAATTTCTATCATTTCTATCTCTGTTTTTAAACATATATTTTTCTCCTGGTTATAGAGGACATTTTTCCAAGTCTTCACATCTATTAATTTTGTATCAGATGCTGACCATTGTGATATGATTTTATATATATGCTATATATACATACATACATATATATATACACATATATACATATATACATATATACATATATATACAGATATACATATACACATATATATGCATATACACACATATACATACATATATATGCATATGTATATATATACATATATATGCATATACACACATATACATACATATATATGCATATGTATATATGTGTATATATGTATATACATATGTATATATACATATATACATATACATACACATATATACATATATGTATACGTATATACATACACATATACACATATATACATATATATCTCATATATATTGGGTGAACCAGACTAACAGCATCCTGGACGAATCTACGATGAGGACCATTTTGTGACTTGAAACCTTAAGTACAGATGCCCTCTACCTTCCCATATTCTTTCCTTTCGTTTAATCCCACCTTTAAGTACACCCTCAGGGCATACCATCCTTGATTTGCCCAGGAGAAAATGTCTGTGACTGATGTACGCCTATTCTTAAACATTCTCCTCGAGGTTAGTTCCCTCACCTGTACTCCCAGCCTCTAGGATGGGCTATAAAAGCAGGTCTTAAGAGAGGTGGAGTTACAAGGATGTATTCATAGTTGCCTACGATAGGATTCTGTCCTGTAAGGCCTCTTAATAAATCATTTCTCATCTATCTGGTCTTATAGCCCCTTTGGTCTTTGGAGGTCATTTTGCATATACCTCACTTTCACAGTGTGTGTGTGTGTGTGTGTGTATACATATATATATATTTTTTTCACGTATATGTGTGTGTGAGTGAATTTTGTCTTTATTAAAAAAGTATTGTTTATTTTGGTAGGCAGGTAAGTGGCCAATCAACTTGATCCTTTTAGGTTAGTTTTAATCTTTGTTATAAAAGTTTTAGAATATCTTTTTATCCAGGACTAGTGTAGCATTACTATTAAGGTCTGACTCGCTGGGGTCTCTGATCAATACCCTGAATTTTTATTGAGAATTGTACTCCCTGGTTAGTTGGAAGATAAATGTCTTCTACCCCTGTGTGAGCTCAGGAATTGTGTAACCATTTTGTTTTTTTGCTTGGTATCACTGAGCTTCACTTTATGCCTATACAACTTGCATAAGTTAGCAACACCCAAGTAGACCTCTATACAGATTTTTGAGGTACTTTCTCTGTGTAACTCATTCCTTCCAGGTCCCTGGCCTGAAAATTCTTCCTGACTCAACTTTCTAAGAGTTAAATCTCTATTTCCTCAACTCAACAAAACTACCTTGATTGGTTTTAGTCCTTCTTCCCAGAACTGTATTCTTAGAAGAGTTTACTGAAGTGAAGCCAGGGAAATTATAGGACTTACCTCATTTGTGCTCCCTTTATGAGAGATAAGCATCCCTTGGCTCCTATTTTCCAGTGCTTGATTACAGTTTCATGTATTTTTATTAATTTTTCTTCTTTGTGTAAAGCAATGTAATTAGTTTTTTTGGAAATTTCATGTTAAGAAAACTATATATGGTGCCAATAGAAAAAGACACTGAAATTTTGCATATTTGGTTCAAGATTAAAATGTTTATTTGATTTTATGAAATTAGTAATACAATATTTAAAATTTTTTTAACGTTTTTATTTATTTTTGAGACAGAGAGAGACAGAGCATGAATGGGGGAGGGGCAGAGAGAAAGGGAGACACAGAATCGGAAGCAGGCTCCAGGCTCTGAGCCATCAGCCCAGAGCCCGACGCGGGGCTCGAACCCACAGACTGTGAGATCGTGACCTGAGCCGAAGTCGGACGCTTAACCGACTAAGCCACCCAGGCGCCCCAGTAATACAATATTTTAATATAATGAAACAATCAGTGAAATGCCAGAAATTATGGACAAAATAAATTATAAAGTTTATGGTGATCTTTTAAAAGCTTTTTAATTATTAAATCAAGTGTCAGAACTGAATCCCTAAATCATTGATTCTCAAATTTTATGGTGTACAAGAATCAGCTGGAATCTTTGCCAAGGAGTAGATTCCTGAGTCCCAACTCTAGTATTTTAATTATGTTTTGAGTGGGGCCAAGATATCACCATTTTTTTCTTTTTTTTTTAAATATATGAAATTTATTGTCAAATTGGTTTCCATACAACACCCAGTGCTCCTCCCAAAAGATGCCCTCTTCAATACCCATCACCCACCCTCCCCTACCTCCCACCATCCATCAGCCCTCAGTTCTCATTTTTTAAGAGTCTCTTATGCTCATCACCATTTTTTTAAGCAATACTCCTATTGATTCTGATGTAGCAGTTCCAAGAGAAAATTCAAATGAAATGTCCTTGTGCTGTTGATATTTTCCTTATGAGTAACTGTTTAATGACAAATGACCATATTGATTCTGCTAGGTGAAAGCATAATTTAAGTGTTGCAATGTCTGGAGGCTATGTGGGTCTTATGTTCAGTCATTCCAAATAAGAGAATGTAGAAACTAAAAATTTTGTTTTCTTATTTGAACCTTTTGCCTCTCAACTCAGGAAAGAAAATGTGGTATTTAAATTTGGTATGAATGAAAACATCTTGCAAGCTACCTTTGTGACAATATTTAAGTGACTTATAATCACAATGAAAACATATTTGAAATGTTTAACAGAGCTCTGTTGGAAGCTCAAACCAAACATCCAGAAAAGTGTGGAAAAAAGAAAATGCCATTTATGACAAGATGTCATAGCACTTGAGTTCTAGTTTGTTTTTTTTTTTTAATTTTTTTTAACGTTTATTTATTTTTGAGACAGAGAGAGACAGAGCATGAACGGGGGAGGAGCAGAGAGAGAGGGAGACACAGAATCGGAAGCAGGCTCCAGGCTCTGGGCCATCAGCCCAGAGCCCGACGCGGGGGTCGAACTCACGGACCGTGAGATCGTGACTTGAGCTGAAGTCGGACACTCAACCGACTGAGCCACCCAGGCGCCCCTTGAGTTCTAGTTTTAATTTTCTCCAAAAGGCATTTGGCATCAGGCAATATGCCATCTATACTATTACTCTCTGCAGTAAGTCTCTGAAGCTCAATGTCCAGGGAGGTATGGGAGACTGAGGACACTCTCCATGTACTGAGTTTTCCTCTATCTTCTGTCCAAATTAGGTCTTTTGCAGGGTTTGGGAAGAGAGGTCACTGTGCCCCAGAAAACCCTAAAAAATAAAAACTCTTGTTTGATGAATCTACTGATACATTGAATACCAGGTCACATTAGCATTCTCTTGACCCCTCCAAAGGATCAGATTAAAATCATAACAGGCCTAGGAGATTCATTTCGACAACCTTCTTAGGACAACTGTCTCATATTTGGCTTATTTCTTGGTTTCAGGAAAAATATAAGGGAGAGAAGAGTTGGTGATTCTGAGAAAGTTTTAGGAAAAATTAAAGTTCTTCCTTGCAATGCTACAGCTCATGTATTTTTCTTCAAGCTGGAAACTTGCCAGTCTACATTACAGTGGAGCAGTCTCTAAACTTCACCTGGAACCATAGATTGGGCTCTGACTTGCTGGAGATTCTCAATCTATCCTGACAAAATTTGCAAAGTCCAAAAGTGCTGGTTCTTGCCAAAATAGAAAAGAAAATGTAAAAATGGACTTGGCGCTCCCAGATTTGTGCTTTGAGAAATCTAAATATATTTTAACAAAAGCTAATGTAAGAAATGCTAAACCCGGGGCGCCTGGGTGGCCCAGTCGGTTAAGCGTCCGACTTCAGCCAGGTCACGATCTTGCGGTCTGTGAGTTCGAGCCCCGCGTCAGGCTCTGGGCTGATGGCTCGGAGCCTGGAGCCTGTTTCCGATTCTGTGTCTCCCTCTCTCTCTGCCCCTCCCCCGTTCATGCTCTGTCTCTCTCTGTCCCAAAAATAAATAAAAAACGTTGAAAAAAAATTAAAAAAAAAAAAGAAATGCTAAACCCATATCCCTAATAGTTTCTTTTCCTACTTAATAAGGTCTTTCCTTTATTGAAAAGTTACTGTATAGCCAGACATAAAGCACTCTGCATATTTACCTCATTAAGTTTTTATAGCAATCTTTTGAGGTAGGTGTTATTTTTATGCCCATTTTATAGGGAAACTAACTGAGAATAAATACTATATATTTAATAACTTGCTTAAGAGTAAAAGCTAAATGGGGTAGAGCAATAAGTGGCAGTCAACATTTAAATCCAGGATGTCTGACTCTGAGGTTCATGATCTTAGTGATTACACTGTATTTTAATAACTCAATCTCTCAGCCTATCCTTTCCAAATATTCGCTATACCCATAGAACACATCTGTAAGCTCCATTCTTCCCCAACAATCTTCCCTGATTTAGGATAATATTTCATCAACTTCACTGAGTTTTGAAGCTAAGAATTTCTTATAGGTTTAGAAGTCAGTATTCTAATCACATCTGATAGGTCCCTTGTTGGATTACCTTTGGATCTCTCTTAAGTCTCCTTTTTATCAGCCAGAATGGGAATCCAGTACTATAGACATAAAGAGCTCATATTTTCTCATGACACATTAATTCCAGTGACTCTTCCTCTTCCAGTGTTGACCTGCCCTGGAGTAGTGCCTGGATTTTTCCTTCTATCTTCTTTCCTATTTCATAAAGTTCTGCTTGGCTTTTGTATTTGTACCTTCTAGGACTAGACTCTGTTCTTATGTTGTCATCTTTTGAGCCAGACAGCTTCCACATACAGATGCAGTGTTTAATGATGACCACCACCTGGATTCCCTATTGGTATGGTTAGGTTGGGTTCCCTATTGCCACCTGACTGGATACACCTGAACAAACATTTTCTGAGTACAGGCTTTGTGTTAGGGCCTAAAATATATGGAAAGGTATATTCTCTGTCGTTGTGATGTTCACAGTCCAAAGACTGTCCTTTATTAAGATTGAGACATTTCCTTTCATTAGTTAGCCTTATTCAAGGAATTTTTCCTATGCAACCACCTTCCTCCAGTTTCACCTTAGTAGGAATATTTCTGTTTTATCTGTTACAGTCCATGCTTGATAATCTGAGCAATGGCACTTCCTGCCTCTCCTCTTCCATGCCACTATGGAGACATGACCTGAGGCTGACCATTCCAATGCTTGCCTTCATCCTCTATGGATACATGCTCTAGTGGTGTGGACTTTCTGGCTCTATAAATCATTAGAGATTAATCAACTTTGAAGTTCCTAGCAAGTCTCTAAGTACTCTCACTGGGAGTGAAAGTTGTAGGGGAAAAGCAGTTGAAATCTTCTAAGACAGGTACTGGCAAACAATAGCCCATAGTCCAAATCTGGCCCTTCACCTGTTTCTGTAAATAAAACTTTATTGAAACACAGCCATGATTTTTCATTTATGTGTTGTCTATGGCTGCTTCTGTGCTATAATGGCATAAAAAGATGAGTAGTTGCAAAAAAGAAACATGGCTCACAAAGCGTAAGGTATTTACAATCTGATCGTTTACACAACAGTTTACACATACTTGTTCTAAGACATTATTAAACTTTTTAGGGAGCATATTAAATAATAATGCTTGGTTATCTTAATTACTCTAATAGTTAAGAGAATAAATTTAAGGTGGATGTGTAACAAAAAGGATACACTCTAATAGTTGTTGTTGTTTTGTTTTTTTTTTTTTTTGCCATACACATATAGCCTGAGTAATAATCAACAAGGTATTTGGCTTGAGCTCTTATTCATATTTCTCACGCCTCTGGACATACCAGTTACCCTTGATCCCACATTGCTCTCATACTTCTTCCAAAGGGGATGTCAGCAGTCCTTTCATACTTTTTATGAAACAGTATAAGGTGTTTAGAATCTTAGGGTATTGTTTGATATCTTCTTGCCAAGTTGCCAAGCAACCTCTAAGCAGCACTTACACCTTAGTTTGTCCAACCTTCGTCAAATTCATGTTCTGCCACTAATTTGGCTCCCAACTGGAAGAAACCTTCATTCTAAGCTTGGTGCTTTTATATGTGATTTTGGCTGATTTATTTTCTGAATATAAAGTTTTATGATCCTTGAAAAGGTGACTATGCTCCTCTAACAAATTCTCCAGAGACTAAACCAACTTTTTAATAATGATAATAATAATGATAAAAAACAATAACTTTGAATACTTATTATATACTATAGTTATAATGATAATGAGCATTATAATAAGCTATACTAGTTTTGAATGGTTATTATATATGTGGGAAATGGTTACAAGTTCTGCACATAAATTTATATAATCCTCCCAATATTTCAGTCAGTCTGGCACCAGAGCCCATGTTCTTAGTCACTATGCAAAATATTACGAAGTCACATATTGCTAAGGAGTTTTTGTTGGTTCTTCAACATAGGCAGGTCGTAAGTGGTATTACTAGTTGAATGTCTTTGATGGTGTTCCCTAAAAAATAGGATACACACACACATACATATATATGAATATACATATTTCATATACATATATGTATACATACTATATGTTAAGTAGACAATATGGGGCACCTGGGTGACTTGGTTGAGCATCCGACTTTGGCTCAGGTCATGATCTCACAGTTTGTGAGTTCAAGCCCTGCGTTGGGCTCTGTGCTGACAGCTCGGAGCCTGGAGCCTGCTTCAGATTCTGTGTCTCCCTTTCTCTCTGCCCTCCCCTGCTTGCACTCTCTCTCTCAAAAATAAATATTAAAAAAATTTTAAAACGTATACAATAAATGTTTTGAAAGATGCATACAAAATCTACTTATCAAATATATTATCAAAAAGTATATGGCAGGCACTGTTGTAATTTAGAAGGAATGCTTCAATTACTTGCATGTATGCATACTCTCCTACGAATCATTTTGATGAGAGTAACACACTTATGTAAATTAGATTGAAACACAGAAGCAAACAAACAAAATAAGTTTTACTAGCATACAGGATAATTTATGGAATTTAGGGGCAAGAAGTACAAAAAGTAGGCAGTTAGGGGTCAAATTAGTCTCCAGACTAACAGAGACTAACAGAACAAATCTGTTCTCTTTTAGTCTCCAGATTCTCTTGCTCCTTCTCCCCACCCCCTTCATATGCGTATCTACCACTCAGTACCTTGCTGGCATCTTTCTGATCACTTGCCTCTTTGTAGATCTAGCCTCTTTCTGAGTGAACATGGAAGGCTGCGCACTAAAAGCTCCTATAATATTAACTAGAACTGGATCCAAACTGCAGATTCCCAGGAAAGGAAATCAGTGAGTTATTTCCAACCAGATGTCCTCTTCTGGGTCCAATCAATAATGCCTGGCATTAGGGTTAAGGTGTGTTCACAAGAACTGCTAAGGGAACAGAATCCCTAAGATTCTGGGTCTTGAATAAGGCAGGAAAACTGAATAATAAGTTTGCTGTGTATAAAAGATGGTGACTTTCTCTCTCTCTCTCTCTCGCTTTCTCTCTCTCAGTGCCTAAAAAGTCATATTAATGTTTCCTAAAACCAGGTAGTAATACTTCTAACTGCTTTCTAAGATTATGGGAGATTCACTCACAAGAGGAAAAATACATTAAATATTAAAAATGTACATTCACTCCTTGAATGTTGCAATTCCATAATACCTGATATTTTTTCTATATCCCTATGCTTGCCTGTGATGCCAGTAAAAAACTGCAGTGGAGGCAAGTGCCAGACTTTCTGTTACCACCTGTATAGTCTCATCAATTGCAGACTTGATCCTTCATTCAAAATTGCCAGTGGCATTCAATCTACAAAGATTAGCCACAGTGTGGAAAGGATGAAATGGAACCATTTCCAGTGGTATCCTGCAGACCTGCAAAAACCAGATAACTGGGCCGCCCAGTGAACTGGTTGGCACTACCTGGCGAGGGACCAGAACAACTTGCCACTTCACTGGCAGAATTCCAGGTACTAATTTCCTTTCCTCATGACTCTCCATAGGTCAGATGCTGAGTCTGAAAAACCATGTGGCCCTACTAAAGAGGAAGTATCAGGAGATGCTCTAATAGCCAATTGAATAGCTAGCCTCTCCAACATCAGCACTCCTAATATAACAAAATTTTTTTTAACTAAAAGTAAAAACCTTTCTCTTATTTGAATGACCTCGTAGTTAGAATTATTCTTTGTTTTTAGTGTATCCCTATTGGAAAGATTTATCCACACAATGTGGAGATGGAAAAATGAGACAAATATTAGAGTTGAGTGCTACAGTTGAGCCTTAGTTCTTACAAAACTAACAGAGATTAGAAGAAAAGTTTATGCTTTGGAGTAAAGACTTTATAGATCTATCACAGGGGCTTGCACAGGGTCTTCCAGGTACAGAGGGCTCATGTGCAATTATCTAAATTGCCTAAATTCTATTAGTCACAAAATTCTCCCCAGGTCCCAAAGCTCTGTCTGATAGTTTTAAAACATGGTGTAATAGGATAGATGGGATGCATATGGACCTCAGGATATACTCTGGAATGTCATCTTTAAAAGCCAGTGTATGGATTTCTTCTGTTTCTACTTTTTATTTTAAGTGACTGGTACTATTATTTTACAGAGTTGATTAACCTAAACTGAAAGAGATGTTTTCTCTAGAAATACAAAAAGTAGCAAATTGTTTCAGTATTAACTACCATGCTGACCAAGTGAAAGGTAGATTTAGTACGAAAGTCCTTAATTTATATCTATCTAAATCAGTAATTCCCAAGTTTGGCTGCATAGGAGAATCACCTGGGAGATTAAAACAATGCCAATAGCCAGGTCCCAACCCCAGAGATTTTGATTTGCCTGTAGTATTCCGTGGGCATCATTAAATAAACTTATTTTTCCAGTACTTCCAGATTTACAAAAAAGTTGCAAAGACAGTACAAACAGATCCTATATGTCCCTCAGTCAGTCCCCAATCTTGTTAATATGTTTATTATTGTGGTGCATTTGTCACAACTAAGACACCAGCACTGGTGCATTACTAGTAACTTAACTCCACACTTTATTAGATTTCATTATCTTTTGCATTCATGCCCATTTTTTGGCTCCAGGATCCCATTCAGGGTACACCGCATTTTCTTTGGAGAAGTGTCTATTCATGTCTTTTGCTCATTTCTTCACTGGATTGTTTGTTTTTGGGTGTTGAGTTTGATAAATTCTTTATAGATTTTGGATACTAACCCTTTATCTGATATGTCATTTACAAATATCTTCTCCCATTCTGTTGGTTGCCTTTTGGTTTTGCTGATTGTTTCCTTCACTGTGAAGATTTTATTTTGATGAGGTCCCAGTAGTTCATTTTTGCTTTTTTTCCCTTGCCTCTGGAGATGTGTTGAGTAACAGGTTGCTGTGGCCAAGATCAAAAAGGTTTTTGCCTGCTTTCTCTTCGAGGCTTTTGATGGCTTCCTGTCTTACATTGAGGTCTTTCATCCATTTTGAGTTTATTTTTGTGTATGATGTAAGAAAGTGGTCCAGGTTCATTCTTCTGCATGTCGCTGTCCAGTTTTCCCAGCACCACTTGTTGAAGAGACTGTCTTTATTCCATTGGATATTCTTTCCCTCTTTGTCAAAGATTAGTTGCCCATACGTTTGTGGGTCCATTTCTGGGTTCTCTATTCTGTTCCATTGATCTGAGTGTCTGTTCCTGTGCCAGTACCATACTGTCTTGATGATTCCAGTTTTGTAATACAGCTTGAAGTCTGGGATTGTGATGCCTCCCGCTTTGGTTTTCTTTTTCAAGATCGCTTTAGCTATTCGGGGTCTTTTCTGGTTCCATACAAATTTTAGGATGATTTGTTCTAGCTCTGTGAAGAATGCTGGTGTTACTTTGATAGGGATTGCATGGAATATGTAGATTGCTTTGGGTAGTATCGACATTTTAACAATATTTGTTCTTTCTATCCAGGAGCATGGAATCTTTTTCCATTTTTTTGTGTCTTCTTCAACTTCTTTCATAAGCTTTCTATAGTTTTCAGTGTATAGATTTTTTCTCATGGTTACTTTAGGGTTTGGGTTTTTTTTTTTTTTTTTTTTTTTTTAAGAATACCACAGAGAAGTACCTTCATCATGTATCAGGAAGTAAATACCATGAGCACTGAATGTGCACTAATGTTTGAAAACCACTGAAGGAGATAATACGAGGGATACCCTCTAGTCTTTCAAAAGGTACTTAAAAGGTTACCATAGCATCACTGCATGAAGTGACCTGTAGTTTAAGATGAGCATCACATTTTAGGTGTAGGGTTGTAAGTCTAGTACTTTCGAAGTGGCCTAATTTCTTCCAGCCAATATGTATTGACTTAGAATGTCTTGGCAGAGAAACTGTCCCTGCCCTGACATGGAGCTCTCTTTAGTCATGGACAACTGTGAACAAAATATGCACATGATCAAACATCCCCCTCAAATATGCTCCTTTATTGTGATACCATAAATATTGATATACTACTAATTATTAAAATGTGCAAAATTACTGTGAAAAAAAGGACCTCCTCTAACTCCAGGCTTTTCTTATTATTCTCAAAGCAGAGCCATTAACTTTCTCTAACGTATGCTTCAGGTGTTGAAAAGCTAATTCACAGCTCCCTGGCTGCCTACTTGTGGGGACAGCTTTCTTCTGCTATAGGCAGTAATTGCCTTCCTGCTAGCCCAAATTGCCCTAGAGAAGAAAGCATAGCTTTGCTTGCTTTATCTTGTGGATTTAAAGCAGTGTCTATACTTGCTTTGCATACAAGTTCTCTTACAGATATTTTTACTCTAATCCATGTGACTTCTTCCAGTTGGGGCATGAGGAACAAGATTCTGAAGGCATGTACTAATATACATTTTGTTTGTACTGGTAATGTATTGAAAACAACTCAGGGATTATCTTGTTGGGGGAAGGGGGCAGAAACTATTCTCACCGGTCCGAGTTAGTGGAGATAGCGTGAGAGATGGTGTGGATAAAAATTCACGCTCAACTGGACAGATCTGACAGAAATATCTGAATGGATCAAGAAGCATTCGATTTGGTCAAAAAGGCTAGACTTAAAACCATAAAATGTAAGTATAACCTGTTTTTCCCTAAAGAAAACATTTTCCAGGTAAAACTAGGAACATAGCAAGATTAGTAGTTACTTTACTAGTTCTTCTCAGATATAATATACAGGATTGGATTGTGAAATCAGACTCACAAATCTCATCTAGCATAAAGTTTTACTATTAACTTCAAGGGTACGGGCAATCAAGAGGCACAGAGGGGAGCAAGGGAGAGCCTGGGATGTGGGGGGCAGCCAGCCATGTCCTTTCTCCCTGCAGCAAACATGTACCTCTGGTTCAGAATAAGAAGTGAGGTCTCCAAATGAGATTCCTGAGGTTACCTCACGCAGCAGAGGATGTTTAAGCAGTGAAAAATCTCCATTTTATACCCCAAGGTGGAGGAACTTATGTGAAAATCTGTAGGAAGTCATGTCTTACAAATCCAGAGATTCTGGTTTATTATCATAGATAAATCTTTAGCCAGGGACATCTTTCCAAAGGCATTCTGAATTCAAGTTCTCCTCCTCGTAGCATATATTATGAGTGTATCTGCTTGGAGATTCAGTTGACAAGGAGATCAGACTGGGTGACATGCCATCTGTTACTTCTTCCGAGAGTGTACCCTAGTAAAACACGTAAATAAATATAAGCCCAGTTGCTATAACTCCTTCCTCCCCATGCCTCGGCCCATTTTTGCAGGAACTTTAACTCCAGTCATTAATCTCTACACCCCAACCAAGCACACACACACACATTCTCCAATTTAACCTGACCTTGTCAATTCTTCACATAGGCTTAGAAACTCAGTTTTGGTTCCTCTGTGGGGTCTACAATTTTTCTTTTGCCCTGGCTTGCAGCAGTGAGATCTGCTGCAGAACCTTCACAAGTCCAGGGGACCAGGATCAACATCCAGACCAGAGATCTGTACTTAGGGATGCTTGAGGGAACTGGTGCCGTATGAACGCACCCCTCCCACTGTCGCTCTGAGGCAGCAATACATTAGTTCACCCTATTGTCTTTCTTGGCCTGGGGTTACTGTGAGTTTATTAACTGTTCTCCTGCTAGTTCAAACCCTTAATGTCTGTCCCACTGCAATCTGTCTTCCACGCTGCATTCAAATGTTCTTTCTAAAATGCAAATGTGATTGTGCCTTTCTCATGATAAGAAACTTTCAATGGCTCCCCAGTGCCATCAGCATAAAAACCCAAGCTTCTTAGTCTGTATGACATATTCAGAGTCTGATCATTAAGTACTTGTCCTATTTGACTGTTTTCCACTCAACCTAGATAACCTAGATAATTCAGTTTTAGCTCAGCCCGCCCTCATTTTTGGATTCTGTGCCATTATAATTGCTGCTCAGTCTGCATGGGATGGTCTCCCTACACACACTTTTTTTTTTTTTTTTTTTTAAATCCAGGCTAGCCTTTTTTTATTCTGTTTGGTTCAGGTATCACCTACTCTGGAAATTTTTTCTGGCCCCAGTATTCTAGAGTGGATATTCTTCTACCAAGAAGAGCAAAATGATATAAACTGTTGTTACCTTTGTTGGGTCTCTTGTCTCTCTTACTATCCTTTGAGAAAGCATTCGGTCTTCTATTTCAGTTTTGGGATACAGAAAGAAAATGAAGATGGATGCACTGAAGAGCACAGACGGGAGATTTATGTCAAAGGGGTGTGACGCCTTTACCTCTGACTGAAGGGCGAGGTGTGCTATAGAGAGATTTCTGGGAATACAGAAGGACGCGTGAGGTGGTGCCTCAAACCTGATGCTCATTGGAAGCTGGTTGAGCTTTTTGAGCATGAGTGCTGGGATGACAACTTGAAAAGAAAGTTTGGAGGATGCACTGAGACTGGGATAGGCTGCGGGCCAAAGATAAATAAAAGGGTGAGAGAAGGAGGAAATCCCCCAAGGCAGGCTGTAAGTGGTAACTCTATGGGGCAGCATGGGATCTGAGTGAAGGAAACTCAGCTGACTGTGAAAAAGCAGGTGACAGATCCTGGGACTGAAACAGCACAGGGATTTGTAAAGTTTGCATGAAGAAAGGCCAAAGGGCTGAGGGAGTTGAGATTTGCAAGAGAATGACTGAAATCATGGTCTAAGAGTTTAGCCCGGAGAAAAAAGGATGGGAAGTCAAGAGTAGGCTGAGAAATTGTGAGAAAAGTATAGACTCACTCTACATCCTTAGCTTTTATTGTGGTTAAACAAAATAAACTCTCATTGCCAACTAGAGTCATAAGATTCCTCAACTGTGCTGTTCACAGCCATGTCATAGATCTACTTTGAATTTTAAGAAAATGTTCGCAGTGAAGGGATTAACAAGACTTTTATTCCATGAATGGGAATATAGGGGGAGCTGGACCTAAAATTAATTGTCACTGAGAAAACTGATAACATCTTTAAAATCTAGTTGTTCTTTTAGCTATCTGGGTGTTATCTGGAACAGAGAGATAAGAAAATGATAAAGCTTTCTCCTCTTCAGAATTACCTTCTTTGATTTCAAATATTTTCGGTTCTCTTGTCTCTTGGGCTAATTGTCATTATAGACAAGGGCTCTCGCTGCTAAGTTGCTTGCCCAACACACTGTGTAGCAAAAGATTAAAAGATAATTGGATCAAAAATTTCACAGGAAAAACACACCGAGATGAAATATCTCTCCGTTAGGCCTATCCCCGGGAGGAGCACTAGGATTAAGTGAGCCACAAATAGTACATGACGACCTCACCAAATGCCGCATTACTGAGCCTGAGTAATATGGTTATATAATAAGAAGAAGCTGCTTTACTCGTGATGAAAGAAAAAAAAAAAAGAGCTGTTCACACTCTCCCATTTCATATGCCAGACAATCTGGAGTTGTTTTGATCCTCATAAATAGGGTTGATTTTAATGTGGTCATCAGAGCCTTTTTGGGATCTTTATAGGCCTGAGGCATTCTTACTGTTGGAGACAGCCCCCCACCTATCCCACATTATAATAAGTAAATTAGAATGCACCGAGGTGTTAGATCAATTCTAATTTGCATATTTATTTCTGTAATAATTATTGCAGTTATTTTGTTCATATATTTTACTACAGTTTAATTAAAATACATATTGCATTTAGTTTTGCAATGTTCTTTTATTTTGCAGCTGGTAATATTTTTCCAGATGTCTGTCAGACATTGTGTTGGCCTTTATAAAATTCATCAATTATAGGCACTATGCCTGATGATACCTCTCGATGAGTGGTCTTGTGCATAGGGAGAGAAGTTGGACTCTCTGAGGAGATATGTAAGATGAAATCAAGGTCGCTGAGAATGAGTTCAAGTCCAAGCTTTGCATCTAACCTATTTGACTCAGGCAGGACCTTTTGTCTCCTTCTCATTCACCAGTGCCAGCACCAATGCTGTTTTTCTCTGCTTTTAGTAGAAACAGATAAATAATTGGGCAAATACAATAAAGTGATAACACTTATGAAAGACTTATTACAGGTTGCTATGGGAACAAATAGAAAGGGCAGAAAGTTCAAGGAAGTCATTTTTTTTCCTTAGTGAAAATATAGATAATACTCATGCTGCAGCATTAATTTTTTTTTACAGGCTTTATATGGAGGATCAAATAACATCAGAAAACTTTCATACTTTAGGATACAGCAGAAACACCACAGAATTGGAATCAGAAAATTGGGTTTTAAATTCCAATTTGTTCCTCTGAACAATCTGGGAAAACTGCTTAGCCTATCTGGACCTCAGTCTCTACTTCTGTAAAAGAGCGTATGCTTGAGTTGAATAGTGTTCCCCTCCAAATTCACATTCTATCCAGAGCCTGTGGATGTGACCTTATTTAGAAATGATGTGTTTGCAGATGCAATCAAGTTAAGATGAGATCATACTGTATTAGAGTGGACACTTGTCCAAGAACTGGTGTCCTTATAGGATGAGGGACATTTGGAAACAAACATACAGGAATGTCAAGTATTGCCAGCAACCACCAGAAGCTAGAAGAGGTAAGGAAGGATCCTCCCCTTGAGCCCTTGGAGGGAGTATGGCCATGCTGACACCTTCATTTCAGACTTCTAACCTCCAGAATGGTGAGAGCATACATTTTTGTTGTTTGAGGACACCCAATCTGGGCCAATTTATTTTGGCAGCCCTAGGAAATTGATACAGGGGGTAATAACAGCACTTATGTACCTCACAGTGGTGTTATGCCAGGTCTAGTGAGGGTTTGACCTTGTGGGGTGAGAGTTAAAAGGGGTGCAGCCACTAGAATCCAACCTCCATGATATTCACTTTGGAGCAACCACACCCCATTAGGACACCTCTGTCTGCCTTGTTCACTGTATGTCAATCCTCTCACTGCCAGTTTCTTCTACCAGCTTCCAATCACCATGCTATTTGTTGACTCTTCATTTATAACTTTATTTTCTAGCTTAATATTGCATAGCCTAAAATCAGTGGTTTGATTTTTATGAATTTGCCATTAGCATCTCTGCTTCCACCTTTCTGCATTGTCCCAGTGGGCTAGGAAAGACATCCTGGAGGAGACTGTAAAGACAAAAAGCACAAATGATACTATAGCACTTCATAGATGGTAGTTATTTGGATAAAAAATTACCAGTATCCAAAGTGGATAAGGAAGTAATGTGCACCCATGTGGGGACACAGTACAAGGCACTGGCTTGGATTCTGGTCCCAACACCGCAGCTGGCTAACATGGCCATGTTGTATAACCAACTGGTGCCTGAACATCCAAGTCTGTAAAATACGGGGCGGAGGGGGGAGGCAGAGTGGAGTACATGAAGGTCCCCTCTAACTCCAGTATCTCTTGAACTCTGCTTAAGCTGAATTTTTAGAGGGATACTTTATGCAAGCATTCATAGAACTCTGAAACACACACACACACACACACACACACACACACACACGTTTTCCTTCATGAGGGAGTCCTTTAATAGACATGGGAAGGACAGGGTCATGACTTGGTCCTGAGCCAAGGGATGTAGTGGCTCCTCCTCCCCAACGCTGCATGACTCTGGTAAAAGTTGACATGGGAGAGGTGGTTTTAAAACAAACATGGTGAGACTAAGTTTTCACTTTCATGAAAAAAAGGGGAACTCGGGAGGATTTGTACACAGAACAGAGTCTAAGCACCTATTCCCATAAGGCTGAAGCTTGCTACATTCTGCACTGGACACTCTCTCCCCAAACTGTGTGCATCCAAGTAAGACAAGAGCCTGGCTAGTCCCTGGCTGCACATGAGGGACTGATGACTCTATAGCTCTTAGTGTTTTTACACTATGCATATTGTTGTGCTTTAGAACTCCCTACCCTGCAGCCTCAACCTGAAGCATCAGGTGAGAAGCCCTCTTCTACTTCAAGCTCAGACCCAGGAGAGAGCAGCCCTACTTCTTGCTGGCTCTGTAAACTGAGGGGTCATCAAAAGAGACGGGTCAACGCTGGACAAGATGCAGCCAGTGGGAGAAGGCAGGGTTGGAAGGACCAGGGTGAAAGGTGAGGCCAAGGGTAGCAAGGGTGTATGGACTGGGAAGGTTGGGGACTGGGCAAAACTGGGCTCAGATTAGGGGGCAAGATGTGGATGGGGGCAGGATTGAGCATATCCTCAAAAGCCATGCTGTAGCAGCAAGCTGGGCAGGGGTGAGGCGCTCAGGGCCCCATTCTACCCAGGGCAGCTGCCTCGAGCTTCAGAGGCCAGGTGGCTGGGGCAGGCCCTGACTCCATATGTGTGTGGGGAGAGGCAGGAGGGAGTCACTAGTGTCAGATGGGGCTGGGCTGGGGGGGGGGGCAGGGCATGGTGACATCCGTGGGCATGTCCCTGTGGGCCAGGTGGGATCAACAGGATCAGTTGTTTTGGAAGAGTGAAAGCAGGTCATCATTACTGTTTGGGGAGGTCAGGTGAACCGAGGTAGGACAGCTGGATAGAACTGTCTTAAATGTTCCCCTTCATTAATCTAAAATTAGTTTTCAGGTGACTTAGCAAAGCTATGATTAAGAACCAGAACTTTTGGGGCACCTGGGTGGCTCAGTTGGTTAAGTGTCAGACTTCAGCTGAGGTCATGATCTCATGGTTCATGGTTTGAGCCCAGCATCAGGCTCTGCTGACAGCTCAGAGCCTAGGGCCTCCTTTGGATTCTGTCTCTCTCTCTCTCTCAAAAATAAACATTACAATATATTTAAAAAGAACCAGAACCTTGAAGTTATAAAATTAAAAGTTTGAGTCCCAGCTTCTCTCCTTATAGCTGCATGATGCCAGTAAATGTGCAGTTCTAAACCACGGCCCCCAAATTCATTGACATTTCTCTCATCACCTGGTAGGTCTTTGTCTCCTTCATCTTGAATCTAGACTCTGTGACCAAGATAATACTATGCAAATGGTACTGTGTCAGTTTCCAGGCTCAGGGTTTTAAAACTAGCAACTTCCACTTCTTGTCTCTTGGGGTGCCCACTCTTAGGACACAGCTGCCAAGATCCACGAAAGTCAAATAGCTTCATGGAGAACACATATGGGCATTCCAGCCAAAAGCCATACCTGAATATCTAAGTAACTGGCAGCATCAGCCACCAGACTGTGTAAGTGTGTGGGCCTTTGGATGATTCTAGTCCCCAGCCATCATGTCCTCCCAACCTATGCATCAACCCAGCTTAGAACAAAGATGGGTTATCCCAACCACATGGTGCCCAAGTGGCAGATATTTGAGCAAATTAAATAATTGTTGTGTTTTAAGCCACTGAGTTTAGGTTGGTTTGTTACACAGCAACATATATTTCACCTAGTAAGTTACTTTATCTCTTTAATCTGTTTTCTTACCCATAAAATGAGAGAAAAACATCCTCATGGTGGTGTTATGAAGGATAAATGAAATAACGTATTCAAAGCAAGAACCCCACATCTGTGAGACTCAGTTGATAGTAGTCACCATCGTTACATTGATATTTTTATTATTTTAATGGGCTAAAATCATGGGCTTTCAAAAGCCATATTATATTTCTAAGGTAGCCCCAAGACAAGATTATTAGATATAATAGCAAAGATATATATACACACACACACACATACATGTGTGTGTGTGTGATAGCTAACCTTTTTTTTTTTTTTTAAGGATCAGAGAAGGCATCAAACCCTCTGGTACTCAAAGGGAGAAGAGTTTTCCATTTACTTGTGAATCTCAATGGTTGATGAAAGTATCCAGGCCCAGACTGTACAGAGCTGAGAGTGACTCCAGGAGCTCATCATGCAGATTAAATGGACTTCATGAAGAACTTACTGTGGTGTGGTTTGTGATGTTGTATTGTATTGTGTTATGGTTTCCTGGTGTAGGAAATATCTGAGACATATCTGATTCTATTTTTCTTGTCCATATTAACCAAAGCCCTTGCAGGAATTCATACCAGGTAGTTCAACTGGCAAGACTTCAGGAAGGGTCTACTTACTGAGGTATAGGAATGATGAAGGGAAAGGACAAAAGATGGTGAGGCGCCCAGAGACAAGTAACGATGGGGAGCCATTGCTGCCTTGTGACTAAGGAGACAAAGGAAACCAGGTTTGCTATGGAAGTTCATTAAGAGCTGGAACTGAGGAGGAGAGGCTGCTGGTAGGAGCTGTAATTATAACAGGAATCAGACACTACCATAGTCCTGGTGGAAAACCCTCTTGGCCTTTGAGTTCCTGCTGGTGCCACCCACTGCCCAGGCATAAACAATCCATTGGGAGGTGGGGGGGAGGTCTAAATGTTGTAGACAATAGGGATCATCACAGAACAGAGTGAATGGATTTGCAAAGGTAACCAGAGAATAACCAGTAGTGATCTCACCCACTGAGGACAGAGTATTACTTGGCCTTACTACCTGTTTTGGTTCTCTGAATGCAACTGGGTGATGGTAGGCTGTCCAATAGTGTTACAGGGTCCCCCTCTCCAGTTATTCCTTCTCATAATCCCAAGTGGTGGAGAGATGGGAGGACTGATGATGGGGTAGAGGACATGAGGGTGGAAGGAGATAGAATAGGAAGAGTATCACATGGGTAGAGAGAAAAGTATGCATGTATGTCCTCAATAATTAGTTATAAGCATCTTTAATCTCTTTTTTTTTGGGGGGGGAGGGACTGTCTGGGGCCAACAATCCCAGGAAGAAACATCCAGATGAAAGTTCAATAGAGCAATGAAGAATATGTGACACAGAATTAAGGCCAGACCCTCCAGCATGAGTACAACTCAGGAAGATAGAAAAACCCACTGACATTTCAGAACTTGTCAGTCCTGATAAGTCATTATTTCCTTCCAGGATCTATTTTCAGTAGACCTCAAGATGCACACCTGTAAGCAATGGGGGCTGGGACCAAATTGGGTGTACTAACCAAGAGGATCCCTAGGAAGACAGCTTCTTCTGTTCCAAGGTTGTGTACTGCTTACGTGAAAGGGAGAGGTTATCAGCAGTTTAACCAAAGCTTTCTTATAATCCTTCCTGTTATGAAAATGTAAGTACAAGCTGGGAAATTTTCCTCAAGTGATAATGCTTTGCTAAAGAAAACAGCTTAGTGTTCTGATTTTACTTCAGTTAATCTTAGGCATTTTATAAAAATATAAATTTAATGTTTTATCTAAAATCGGATAAGTAGTTCTAATTCAGATGAGGGGGCAGTGGTGGGGTGTGGTAGGTAGCTATGTATATCATCTTTATATTGTGGTTTCAATCTGGGCAAAGTTTAACTCATGTGTATACACTAATATATATTCACACATATATTCATATACATATATACACTTGACATTATCTAAAGTTCTATTTATGATTATGTTAATATTTTTATTTTTATATAATCCTTTTGCTTTTTCACAAATTTATTAGCAAAGACATTTGAAAGAGTACTATTTACTCATTGTCTTAAACATGTCATAGGGAAGGTTTTTTAATACTATTTTTAATTGATTATATTCAGCTTATCTCCACTGCTTTGTATAAATCATCCTGTAAAGACTTTTCACTTCCAATTTTAAATGTGATGTGGGATTTTTTTTTTTGGGGGGGGAGGGTGTGGGGTTTACTTTAGTTTTCTAGAAAAATGGGAATAAAAACACAAGTCCTACATACCTCTACTCAGTATTTGTGAACATCTGATGGGCTAATATATATTGAAATGACTTGCAAACTGTAAATAGCTATGTCTATTAATTACAGCCAAAAGTTTACTTCATGCTTAATTCTAGGGTAATAATAATTGTTAGCACTAACATTACTGTCAAATAGCACCTAAGATGTATTTACTTGCTTACTGCTATCATCTTATTTTACAAATGAAGAAACTTGATGAAACTGAATCACAGAAACTTTGCCAAAGGCACATACCTAGAAACTGGGCCTAGACAGGAGATGAACCAGGTTGTTAGTCAGCTATCTTTACACTAAAGCTGAAGTCAAATATTTATAGTTTCATACTCCATATGTTTAAAATGTGTCCTGTTAGACTTCTGGAAAGATGGTGGAGTAGGAGGACCCTGAGCTCACCTGATCCCATGGCTACACCTAGACAACAGCCACATCAGTGCTACCAATCCAGAAAATGACCTGAAGACTGGCAGAATAGACTTTCCACAGTTAATCAGAGAAAAGGCCACACTGAAAAGGGTAAGAGGGGTGATGACATGGTTGAAAACCAAACCCACCATAAGATTACCACAAGCACAGAGAAAGGAAAGCAAATCCCATTCCCAGCACTCTAGAAACAAGGGGTCCACACTGGGTAGATGAGTCACAGATAACAGTTGGCTTTGAAAACCAGTGGAGCTTAATTTCAGGTACTTTAAAAATCAGTGGGCTTAGTTCTGGGAGAGCCAAAGGGCAATAGGAAACTGAGTCCCTACCTGGAAAGAGACAGCATAATAGCCCTGTAGAGATATAGCATAGAAGCAGCAATTGGAAAAGTGCCTGAGTTATATCCATACATACCAGTTTGATTGTAGCCCCAGAAGTCAAATCTTATAACTGGCAGCACACAGGGAGTGTTGCTAATCAGTGTGTCAGCATCCCCAACAGAGGGACTAGGGACAGACATCTGCCCAATAACAAAAGCCTCTCAAAGGACAAGGCAGGGAGAGTACCCTGTAGATTGGTGCTACTGCAGCCCCAACAGACAGACTGGAGGCAGGCATCTAGTCTGACACCACCCAATTACCAAGCCCAGAGTGGTCCCAGATAGGTCCTAAACCCATCCCACAACAGGTAAAGTGAGCCATTGCAGCTAACTGGACTGAAGGCAAATGAGGCTAATCCACAATATTAGGGCACACGCAACACACACAGGAGACATTCCTGAAGCACCTGAAGAGGGTACCAGAGGACCTCTTCCTCATAAGGCCACTACTTTCAAGATCAGGAGACATAACTGACTTTCCTAATACATATAGACACAGGATGTTAAACAAAATGAGGAGACTGAGGAATATATCCCAAAGAAAGAATGAATCAGAGATAAGAAAGAATAAGCCTGATAAAGAATTCAAAGCAATGGTCATAAAGATACTTACTGGACTTAAGAAAAGAGTGGAGGATCTCAATGAGATTTTCAATAAAGAGACAGAAAATATCAAAAAGAACCAAGCAGAGATGAAGAACTCAATAAGTGAAATTAAGAATACACTAGGGGCACCTGGGTGGCTCAGTTAGTTAAGCATCTGACTCTGGATTTCAACTCAGGTCATGATCTCACAGTAAGTTTGAGCCCCACACCGGGTTCTGTGCTGACAGCACAGAGCCTGCTTGGGACTCTTTCTTCCCCTCCCACACATGCTCGCTCGCTCTCTCTCAAAGTAAATAAATAAATTAACTTAAAGAAAAGAATACACTAGATATAATAAATAGTAGACTAGAGGAAGCAGAATGGATCAGCAAGCTGAAGGACAGAGTAATGGAAAGCAACAAAGCTGAACAGCAAGGAAAAGTAATAAAAAATGAAAATAGATTAAGGGAACTCAGTGATATCACCAAGCATAACAACATTTACATTATAGGGATCCCAGAAGGAAAAGAGAGAAACAAGGGGGCAGAAAATTTATTTGAAGAAATAATAGCTGAAAACTTCCCTAATTTGGAGAAGAAAATAGATATCCAGATCCAGGAGGCACAGAAAGCCTCCAACAAAATCAGCCCAAGGAAGTCCATGCCAAGACACATAATAGTTACAATGGCAGAAAGTATTAATAAAGAGAATTTTAAAAGCAGCAAGAGAATACAGTTACTTACAAAGGAAACCACATAAGGCTCTCAGCTGATTTGTCAGCAGAAACTTTGCAGGCCAGAAAGGGATGGCATGATATGTTCAAAGTACTGGGAAAAAAAAAAAACCCAAAACAAAAAAATAAAACATGTAACCAGGAATACTCTACCCAGAAAGGATATCTTTCAGAATAGAAGGAAAGATAAAGAATGTCCTAGACAAACAAAAGTTAGAGAAGTTCATCACCCACTAAAATATGCTTATAAGAAATGCTAAAGTAAAAGACCATAATCAGTACTAAGAAAAGTATGAAAGGAAAAACTTTCACAGGGAAATACAAAGATAATCAAAGTAGATTAATTACTTATAAACCAGTATAGAGGTTAAAGCACAAAAGCAGTGAAATCAATTGTATCTACAAAAAACATTCAAGGGATTCACAAAATTAAAGGATATAAAGTATGACATCATATGCGTACAATGGGCTCAAACTTAAGTGGCCATCAATTTAAAATAGACTGCTAAATGTGTAAGATATATATGAATCTAAAGGTAACCATAGTTCAAAAACTTGTATTAGGCAGATAGTAAAGAGGAAGGAACCCAAGCATAATACTAGAGGAGGCCATCAAACAACAAGGAAAGACAACAAGAGAAGAAAGGAACAGAGAACTACAAAAACAACCATAAAAGAAATAACAAAATGGCAGTAAGTTTACACCTATCAATAAACATGGAGCTCGATCCCATGCCTCTGGGATCATGACCCGAAATGAAATCAAGAGTTGGATGCTCAACTGAATGAGCCATCCAAGTGCCCCAGGAAGACAAAATTTAACTAGACCAATTATGAAGCAATGAAATTCATTCAGTAACCAAAACACTACCAACAAATAGGACTCTAGGATCAGAGGCTTCATAGGTGAATTCTACAAAAAATTTAAAGTTTATATTTATTCTTCTGAAACTATTCCAGGAAATAGAAAAGGAAGGAAAGCTTCCAAATTCATACTATAAGGCCAGAATGACCCTGATACCAAAACCAGATAAATAAAACTACACACAGATATCTCTGATAAACAAAGATGCAAAAATCCTCAACTAAGTACTAGCAAATAGAATTCAACAATATATTTTAAAAAATCATCTACCATGATCAAGTGAGATTTATTACAGGGATGGAAAAGTGGGTAGGTTTAGAAGGAATGTATCTCAACATAATAAAGACCATATATAAATAATATACAGATAACATCATACTCAATGGTGAAAACCTGAGAGCATTGCCCCTAAGATCAGAAACAAGAAGTGGATGTCCACTCCCACCATTTAAATAAAACACCTAGGAATAATTTTAACCCAAGAGGTGAAAGACATTTACTACAAAACCAATAAAACACAGATGAAAGAAGTTTATGATGACCCAAACAAATGGAAAGACATCCCATGCCCTTAGGTTGGAAGAACAAATACTGTTAAAATGTCCAAACCATCCATACCAGTCTACAGATTTAATACAATCCCTATCATAATATCAAAAACATTTTTCATTGAACTAAAAAGTAATATTAAAATCTGTATGGAACTACAAAAGACCCCTAGTATGCAAAGCAATCTTGAGAAACAACAAATCATAATCCCAGTTTATAAAATATACTACAAAGCTGTAGTATTCAAAACAGTATGGTACTGACACAAAACAGGCACATAGATCAATAGGATAGAAAGCCCAGAAATAAACCTACCATTTTATGGTCAATTATTCTGTGACAAAGGAGGCAAGAATATACAATGGGGAAAACACTGTCTTCAACAAATGGTGCTTGGAAAACTGGACAGCTATATGCAAAGGACTGAAACTGGACCACTTTCTTACACCATGCACCAAAACACACTTAAAATGTATTAAAGACTTACATGTAAGACCTGAATCCATAAAACCCCTAGGAGAAAACATAAACAGGAAATTGTTTGACATCAGCCATGGAAACATTTTCTATAGATATGTCTCCTCAAACAAGGGAAAAAAAGCAAAACTAAAGTATTGGGAGTATATCAAAATAAAATGCTTTTGCATAGCAAAAGAAACTGTCCAGAAAACAAAGCAACCCACTGAATGGGAAATGATATTTGCAAATAACTCATAAAACTCAACACCCAAAAATATAATCCTATTAAAAATGGGAAGATGACATGAGTAGACATTTTCCAGAGAAGACATATGCATGGCAAACAGATACATGACAAGATGCTTAACATCACTAATCATCAGAGAAATGCAAATCAAAACTGCAGTGAGGGGTGCCTGGGTGGCTCAGTCGGTTAAGCATCCGACTTTGGCTCAGGTCATGATCTCACGGTTCATGGGTTTGAGCCCTGCGTCCGGCTCTCTGCTGACAGTTCAGAGCCTGGAGCCTGTGTCTCCCTCGCTCTCCGTCCCTCCCCTGTTCATGCTCTCTCTCTCTCTCTCAAAAATAAGTAAACATTGAAAAAATTAAAAAAAAAAACTCAGTAAGATATCACCTTACACTTGTTATAATGGCTAGACTCAAAACTATAAGAAATAACAAGTGTTGGCAAGGATATGGAGAAAAAGAAACCCTTATGCACTGTTGAGAAAGCAAATTGATGCAGCCACTGTAGCAAACAGTACTGAGGTTCAGAAAATTAAATAGAACTACCATATGATTCAATAATTCCACCACTGGGTATCTACCCGAAGAAAGCAAAGAAAAGATATGAAATGATTTATGCAACCCTATGTTTGCTGCAGCAACATTTATAATAGCCAAGATATGGAAGCAACCCAAGTGACCATTGATAGATGAATGGATAAGAGTGGGGTCACACACACACACACTGGAATATTACTCAGCCATAAAACAGACTTGACATTTGCCATTTGCAATATCATGGACGGACCTACAGGGTACAATATTAAGTGAAATAAGTGAGTCAGAAAAAGACAAATACCGTATGATTCACTCAAATGCACAAAGGAAAAAGAGAAAAACCAAGAAAGAGACTTAAATGCAGAGTACCAACTAGTGGTTGCCAGAGAGGAGTTGTGGGGGAATGGGTGAAATAGATAAAGGAATTACTTACTGTGACAAGCAATGAGTAATATATAGAATTGTTAAATCATTATATTATATCCTTAAAACTAATATAACACTGTATGTTAATTATACTGAATAAAACATAAATAAAAAGTATGTCCTGTTGAAGAAATGAAATTGTGAACCATAGAGATCATTTAAAAATGTAACAGAGAGACCTTAGACCAGTATTGTCACTTATTCTAAACATGTAGATTTTCTTGAGGCACGTGAGAACATGTATGCACACATATATCTACTTCTGTAGTGGATTCATCCCCAGGTGTGGGAGTCAAGGAAAAGACCCTCATGGCAGAAAGGGGACATAGGACTTAGAACAGGACACCTTGGTAAGTTCTCTGTAATGTTAGAAAAACAGACATAAGGTAGAGATAAACAATTTGAACTTGTAGAGAAATTTTGAACCACTTCAAGTTCCTTTTTTGCCATCCTCCATTTTTCCCACAGGAAAACCCTTCCAATCAGAAGGCAGAGGAGGAGGAAGGAAGGAGCTATGGGGGACTGAGATGGCTCTGATCCCAGTGAGGAGGCAGGAAGGGCTCCAATGACACCCTCCCCCCAAATTATATTACATAATTATTTATCCCTTTGATACTATGTCTACCCACCCCTTTCCCTCATCACCAGCACCCCATTCCCATACATACATGAGCACCATTCATTCACCACTCATTATTATTTCATCTGCATAGATAACTTGTTACTGTCATAAAAGTAAAGGAACTGACTTTTAAATTGCTGCATGAAGGAGTTCTTCTATATCAGTGCCATTAAATTAAATTTCTGCTCTGGAGAATGCACAAAAATGGCTTGTGATTTTTTTTCCCTTGGGTGACTCATTTTGTTTGAACTCCAAGGCAATTCTGCAGAAATGGAAAGAGGCTATTTAAAAATGAGCTGTGAGATTGTCATTTAAAAGTCATTTTTTAAAGTGAGGGGATCTCTACCAGCACCAAATGATAGAAGAGAAATTTGAGAATCCTGAACTCAGTTCTCAAAAGTATCACCTTTGTAAAAGAAGCTTAAGAAATGTTAAGTAGCCTTTTAAAAAGCAATTCGAAGGAAGTGAAGGAATGGGAATAAAATCTTAATTTTTTTAAGTGAAAAATTATACCTTTTCTTATACGAAGAGAAGAGTTTCTTGGTACTTCTATCTTACATGCTATTTAAGAAATTATTAGCATTCACAGCAAAATGTAATACTTCTTGCAAAAACAAAACAGTATAAGCTACAGTTGTGCTATCATCAGTGGATGGTATAATATTTGAATCTTTTTATTAAGCTTCAAGGTCTTTGAGATATTCTGACAGCAGAATATAATGTTAAAGGTCAGCAACTGAACTTAAATTACAGTTTTTCTTCTTAAAATCTATTCTCTTTTTCTGCCAAAATAGTCTTTAGAAAATGCTCCTCTGGGGAATGTCTGGGGCTCATTGGGAAGACTTCAAATTCCAGGCTTTATCCTCCAGATTCCTCATCTGGCCTACCATCTTCCAGCCCAACCCTGTGCACACTTTTCCAACTTGTCCCCACATTCCTGGAAAGCCTTGTGCATGACATTACTTCACACAGTCCCAATCATTTTATTTGATCTGTACTAAAATAGAAATATCTTTCCAAAGAGATTTTCCAACTGCTTAAAACAATGTTGTTGTTGGCTTGTTTGTTTGTTTTTTCCCAGCTGTGCAATTCATAGTTCAAAGGAACTCTTTTCTGGAATTGCCACGAGGAGCAGCAAGGCGAGGGTAGACTGGGGAAATGGAAGAGGGAAATGAGGGATGCCAGCTTTCTGCCCCACGTCACACAGCCCCAGAGAGGGGCTTTTTATAGCCCAAATTAAATCCTAGAGTTGTTAAGATACCAGTCTGTGGAAATTAAAGCAAAGCACACTGAAACCCTTTCCTGTTTGTGGTAGAAATCAGTGGAAATTCTGGAGGAGAAGAAGTATTTGGTTTTTTTCTCAGTCACCTCAAGCTTCAAAACTCTATTTCCTCTGAGTTCATTTAATTCATCCATCATTTCACTTTTGTCCACCAGCTGTCTGGCTTCTGCCTCTTGTGACCTAGACTTGCATTTCAAGTGCACTGTGACCCATTTCCTCCATTCCACACACACAGATGAAAGCACAAAGGCCTTGGTGTGGGTAGTTCTATAACATAATAATGTGAACAGCTTAAGAATGAATATTAGATGTCTAAGTTTTTACAGAGTATCTCTGCCATTGCTACCAATTTGGGTTGCTGGCTTTCTGCCAGCCTTCTGTTTTCCTCTTCTCCATCTCCTGGAGTATTCCTTCACCCACAACGTCATTTCTTTGGAAGATAGTTTAGTTGCTTCCTTCCGACCTATCCTTGCAGCCTTCACCTTTCTTTCTCAAATATTAAACCGAAAATATTTTCTCAGAAGAAATTCTGCCACCAGCCTGTAAAATAATGCCCTTTTGACTTATTACTTCATACCTGTCTTAGTACATAAAAAGCATTTCAGAACAAGTTTCAGGTTTAGGGTGGCAAAAAGAGAAGGCCCTTAATAGAATTCAGTGTTTGGGATGTGGAGAAAAGACAAAAATGGGGAGAGGTCATAGGAAGTGGGGGTAGTGACAATGGAAACAGGCATGTCACACGGCACAATATGGTTTAGATTTGTTCTTGCTCCCTACAGTGCCTCTCCATTTTCTAGGTCTCCAATGATTTAACCTCTTGATTCTATTTTTTAAGCCATAATTGTAGCATTACAAGTTTATTTTGTTACTGTCTCCAGATTTTCAAATGTTGCCTTTCAGAATTACTTTTATCACCCCCACTCTACCAGCTAACAGTATTTTCTCTCTACAGATTCTTGCATTAATGATTTGGGATTATAATCTCTTATGAATTGTGTATTATTAAATCTCTTTTCCAGCAGATAAGATTAGAGTAAAGAAGTTAGTAAGTTGCATAGGGTCACAAAATGAGTCATTAGAATCAGGGACAGATTTCAGACACTGAAGCTACAGGTCCTGCTTCTCAACAGACCTGCTGGCTGCATATTAATTTAACTTCTTCCATGCAAGAGAAGCTGAACCATACTGTCCTCTTCGCGTCATGCTCCCTGTTCAGACAGGATTCAGTGATTTTGATTGTCCGCCTATTGATCTAAATAATTTTTAAAGAGAGTTTACAAACATTCCTAGAACCTTCCATCTTCCATAAAGATCAAATGCCAGTCTTTTCAGAGTAATTGAAAGGATCCCCCTCTAAATAGTAAAGTACCATAACATTCTTCCCTACAAGCTGTCCATAAGCATTCATTTAACTTAATTAAGCCCATTATTGGGTACTTTTAACCTTAGGTTAGTTGAGCAAAAAGGTCTTTTCTTGACAGAAGGTTTGGAAAGAAAAGTTGGAACTTTTTAAGGAAACAACAACAACAGTTAAGGAAATCTTCAATACTTGGGGGGAGGGGTAGGAATGAAGGGACTTCTGACTTAGAAAAGAAGTCCAGAAAGGTGCCCAATCCAAGGTCTGTCAAACCAAAAGTTTGCTTGGGGCGTATTCTGAACCTCTATTTCTACTGTTACATTCCCATGAGAAGTATTATGTGTCAGTGCAACTCCTTATCAGTTAGGAAGCAAATGAAATGACTTACTCTTTGAAAGTGATGCTGGGAGTAAGTGTTCAAAGTGAGAATCAAGGGATTAACACAAACAGCTAATGAAATGATGTGAAATAAGCATCCTCTAAGAGAGGCAGTCAAATGGAAAAGACAGTAGACCAGAAGTTAGAGGGTCTCATTATTCTCATGATGATGAACACATGGTAGTCATGCACACCAGGGAGGGCACACATTCATTGTGAAGCTCAAATCAGATAAGACGGAAAAGAATCATCAGCCCTATCGAGTGCAGGACATGGAATCACCCTCAAATATTAACTCATACCAGTGTGATGCCCGAGGGTGGCTTGCAGGTTAGGCAAGTTGGCAGTTCACACAGATCTTCACTAAGTTGGCTTAGCAGACAGAATGTAGGATGCCCAGTTCAGTTTGAAATTTAGATAAATGATGATTTCTAGAATAACTATTCTCCAAATTATTTATCTTAAATCAAATTTAATTGGCATTTTGTATTTTATGTGCTGAAGCAGAGAAACCTATTTACCAGGGAAATGTCTTTGGTTCAAAACTGGCTATCAAGATTACAGCTCAGGAACCTAATGTTGTTGGCAGAGATAGTAGGCCAAATCATTTATTACTTGTTAGAAGCTATCAAGAGAGCCATATACCCATACCAGCCTCTCTATACATTTTTCCTTGGAGGGAAATTAAATATGAAGCCCATTTAAAACACCCAGGTGGTTTCTTGGTGAGAAAGTTCTTCCCTCCTACAGGGATGTCAAGCCAAGGAAATGGCAGGGTTCATTTCCTTGGCATGGGCACTGCCTGCCAACATTTGCTTCTACGATTCTCCTCTTAGTCCCCATGGATGATAAACCTACCTATCCTCTTCTCATTGATATCTATTTTGTACTGAAAATGGCTATTTTTTTTTTAACTTTTTAACGTTTTTTTATTTATTTTTGAGACAGAGAGAGACAGAGCATGAACGGGGGAGGGCCAGAGAGAGAGGGAGACACAGAATCGGAAGCAGGCTCCAGGCTCTGAGCCATCAGCCCAGAGCCTGACGCGGGGCTCGAACTCACGGACCACGAGATCGTGACCTGAGTTGAAGTCGGCCGCTTAACCGACTGAGCCACCCAGGCGCCCCTGAAAATGGCTATTTAATTGAGCATATGTCATTCTTGCCTGACTCAGAACAAATCTTTCTCTTCAATTTGATTCTGCACATCTTTGCTTGTTCTCTTATATCTTGATTTTAAAATCTAACTTTCCACATTAATCTTATTTTGCAATAGTTAATTTTCATAGTGGTAACACACCTATGGTCCCTATACTCAAGGCAGATGCCCAGTATATGAATGAGAGACACATCAATACAAAAGGGTGCTTTTTTAGAGGTTCAAAGAAAATTTTTAAAAATAGGATATTTTTATGAATTTAAGGTCATCTTTTCTTTTTTCTGGCTGACTTACTATAGGAAGTAAAGGAAGATGACCTTTAAACAGACTGTAAAGACCCAGAAAAATAGTAAACTGTTGCACACCACCCTACCCCCCTTAATAAAGAGTCTGTAGCAGAGTCCCTGTGACCCCAATCTCACACTCAGGAAAACAGTTATAGTCATAAGCAAGAAGATAAGTAAGAGTTTCTTTAGAAGCCGTGCCAGAAAAAACCTCTGCCATCAAAATGAAATAAGTACTGGCCTCCTGAACCTCCAAGTCTTCAAGGAAGTTAGGAAGAGTGGGATCATTAGATAATCTTCCCTACAGGGATAAAGGCATTAGTTTTTATCAATATATTCCCGACAGGCAATTGTACTAATTGACAGAAACACTGAATAGGCAAAACCCATGTTATTAGTACCTGTTGTGTGTGTGCCAGGGACTAGATCGGATATCTTTGGGTAGTTACCTAAAGTTTAGCCATCCATATAGTAATGATTAGAGCTCAAAAATTGAGAGTGGTCATTTTTAATCCAAGAAAGCTCCTTATCATTGACTGCTTTTAGGTAATTTTTGGAAATGTAGGCAAATGGTATAATATTTAGAAAATAAGGAATTTCTTATAAATTATACTCATATGGCTACTTTTCTACTTTAACATTCTTTGTGTGTCTGCAATTATTTGTTCATAAAGAAGAAATCATTTTAAATCATCAAATGACAGCAGAAACTTACAAAATGCTCTGAGTAAATGAGAAATAAGGATTACTTAGAAGAAAATTCTAAGCAAAAGAAAGAATAGTTGGAAATAAATTAACTTTTTTTTTAATTACAAAGAATCTTAAAATGTACTCTCAGTGGACTGAAGCAATAGATGTTACCTATATATAAGCCACAAGGTTTAGGCAATTCAGAATTTCACACAAAAAGCATTTCTTAGTGTCACCAATGTTCTATTTAATTTCTTATAAGAAAAAAAATAAAAAGAGGGAATTATTCTAATAGAAAAAAAAAGAAAGACTTTCAACTCTTTTACAGTATTAAAATATATAGACATTGGAGAGATCATTCACTTCATAAATATTTACTGAGATCATTTCATTTATTAGACCCCGTGATAGAAGCTGGGAATACAGAAATGAACAATATAGTTAGGGCTCCTTTCCTTATGAGCCTACAGTCTAGCACTCTGCTGTCTAACATGGTAGCTATTAGTCACTTGTGGATATTAAAATTAAATAAAACTAAAACTTCAGCTCTTCAGTCACATTACTCACATTTTAAGTGTTTAATATATAAAAGATTTCCATTATCACAGGAAGTTCCATTAAATAATGTTGGTAGTGAGGGAATCAAATAGTAATCAAATCATCACATACATAAGTATACTATTACAAACTGTGATAAATGCTCTGAAATAAAAGATGAAGGTGCTCCAGAGCATAAAGCAGTGATTTTGACTAATCTAGAATATCATAAAAGGCTTTCTTGAGGAAATAATGGTTGGACAGATAGTGGAAGGACGAGTGGGAAATAAATAGCCATGTGGATGAAAGATAGAGTGATCATGCTAGAGGGAACAATGTGAGCAAAGAGCCTGAAGCAGGAGGAACTCCAAGGATCAGAAGCACCAGTGGCTCCCAGGACTGGGAAGCAGGAGAGGGGTATCTGAGGAAGCAGAACGCATTGGTAAGGGCAGGTCACAGGGAAGACTGAGTCTCCCTCCTGGGAAGGAGCCACTGAAGGATTTCTGCTTGACCATGACTTCATCACATTCTCATTTTAATGCAACAGAATGAGGCTCTAACCCTTTCAATTCTTGCATTCTTTTCATCAGCCCTGCTGAGAAGGTGGTGTTTAACAAGAACATGTCAAAGATTATTTCATGGAAGGCAATCTCTAGTAGCAAAGAGCAGTTTACAGAGATCTCTTAGATTCTCCTCTCTGAAGAAGGAGAAGATCTGGGAGAAAAAGAGCCTGCCCATCTGCATGTAAAATGATGAAGAGCCCAGAGGAGCCCGGGTGGCACAGTTGGTTAAGCATCCAACTCTTGATTTCAGCTCAAGTCATGATCTTACAGTTTGTGAGTTAGGGCCCTATCAGGCTCTGCACTGACACTGTGGAGCCTGCTTGGGATTCTTTCTCATTCTCTCTCTCTGCCCCTCCCCAACTCATGCACATGCACACATGCTATCTCTCTCTCTCAAAATAAATAAATAAACATTAAAAAAATAAACTTTAAAAAAAAACTTAAAGAAAGAAAAAGATGAAGCACCCAGGAGGATGCAATGTGAAAAGGGAGGAAGGTGGCATGCCTAATGTGGGACTTTCACAAGACCATTAAAGATTATAGAGGAATAGTAGTAATAATAATAATAAAAAGTGACATTTATGTGTGAATATTGCATGCCTAGCACTATGTTAAGTGTCTTACCTATCCGAAGTTATTAACCCTTTAAATGTGTGTGTATCCTATAAGATAACTCTTATTATTTTCCTTATCTAAACCAGTTGTAATCAAATCATCACATACATAAGTATACTATGAATCAGCATTACCTGGGAATATGTTAGGAGTTCAGAATATCAGGAGTGTGTTAGGAGTGTGAATGAGCCCTCTAAGTGATTAGACTGCTCACTAAAATCTGAGAACCAATGAACCAGAGCAAAATGCCTACATTAAAATGTCAGCTCTGTCCATTTCAGCTGAGCAATCTTAGACAAGTCACTTAACAATTTTGGAGATAAATGGCAAAACTATTTGAATGATGTTAACTCTCATCTTGTTTCCTTTTGTTGTGTTTCTACCATTCCAAAGTGATTATTTCAAATTATTTTTTGCGTGACTTGTTTATGATAACACATTAAATAAAGATAGCACATTTTAAATGAGGTAGTTTGAATTATAATCTGTACATTTATAACTTTCTCAAGAAACACTAAGAAGCCCATGAGTAAGGAATGTATAAAAGCAAAAGTCAAGAGTGATTTGATAAATAATAGATTTATATTGTCTATTCTTAACTTTTTAAACGAGTTATAGTTTAAATATTCCTTTGCCTTGCTTCTTTGGTTCAGAACTGTGCTGTTAGGTTTAGTTGAAGATTGGTCACTTTTATTATTATATAATATTCCACTCTAGTACTGTATAATATTCCACTGCAATATATGAGAACAGTTTTTGATCATTTGTTTTTACTATTGCTAACAAAACTTCTAGGAGCAAATGTGAATATGTATTTTGCCTTAATGTGTGGTGTTTCTGAAGGTGGATACCTAAGAGAAGAACTGTAAGATCATATGACATACACATCTTAAGTTTTACTAGATAACACCAAACCATACCATATCAACTTATATTCTCAATATAAGTGTATGGTAGCTATCATTGTTTCACACCCTTGCCAACATTTTTTTTTCTGTCCAGCATCTAAAAGACTAGATGATACACTCCCACATTTCCTTATCTAAGTCCTGAAATCTCCCTCAGAGACTTTAGCATCATGCTAGTAAGTTTTCTATATGTTACTACTTCAAAGATTCTTGGCTTCCTCATACTCTGTGACCCTTCTATCAAGTCATCCATTTGTTGGCAATACCTTGTCAACTGATCAAATTTCCACACCTCAAAA